>NW_006772681.1:4041772-4043499 GCF_000442215.2 Lipotes vexillifer | reverse complement strand
GGAAAGAGGAGTGACATCCAACAGCAGCAAGTCTTGAACATTTTCAGATTTGTCTCCAGATAAAATGGCTGCCTGGACAGCTGCGCCATAAGCAACAGCCTCATCAGGGTTGATGCTCTTATTCAGTTCATTCCCGTTGAAGAAGTCCTGTAGAAGTTTCTGATTCTTGGGGATGTGGGTTGAACCACCCACCAGGACAATATCATGGATCTGAGACTTGTCTAGCTTGGCATCCTGAAGGGCTTTCTCCACAGGGTCCAGTGTGCCTCGGAACAGGTCAGCATTCAGTTCTTCAAATCGGGCACAGGTAATTAGGGTATAGAAGTTGATTCCTTCATAGAGGGAATCAATCTCAATAGTGGCCTGGTTGCTGGAAGAGAAAGTGCGCTTAGCATGCTCACAAGCAATACGAAGGTGACGGACAGCCTTCTTGTTCTCACTGATGTCCTTCTTGTGCTTGCACTTGAACTCTGCAATAAAATGGTTGACCATCTGGTTGTCAAAGTCTTCTCCACCTAAGTGGGTATCTCCAGCTATAGACTTCACCTCAAAGATTCCATCCTCAATAGTGAGGACTGACACATCAAAAGTGCCACCACCTAAATCAAAGATCAGCACATTTCTTTCTGCTCCAATCTTTTTGTCTAAGTCACAGGCAACAGCAGCAGCAGTTGGCTCGTTGATGATTCTAAGTACATTGAGCCCAGCAATAGTTCCAGCATCTTTGGTAGCCTGACGCTGAGAATCATTAAAGTAAGCAGGTACTGTGACAACAGCACTAGTAACAGTCTTCCCAAGGTAGGGCTTCTGCTATTTCCTTCATCTTTGTCAAAACCATGGATGACACCTCCTCTGGAGAGAAACTTTTTGTCTCTCCCTTGTATTCTACTTGAACCTTAGGCCTGCCTGCATCATTCACCACTATAAAGGGCCAATGCTTCATATCAGACTGGACAACAGATCATCAAATCTTCGTCCAATGAGGCGTTTGGCATCAAAACCCATGTTGGTGGGATTCTCGCAACTTGGTTCTTTGCAGCAACACCAATCAATCATTTGGTATCAGTAAACGCAACATAGCTTGGGGTAGTTCGGTTCCCCTGATCACTGGCAATTATTTCCACCTTTCTGTGCTGGAAGATACCCACAAAAGAATAGGTGATGCAAGATCAATGCCAACTGCAGGTCCCTTAGACATGGCTGCTGAGCGCAGGCCCGGGTCCACTGGAGGAGAAAACAGCAATCTGGAAAGCTGCTGCCACGTTCAATGAGACCTGATTGTGTCATCTTTGATTTCTTTCATCAGTGTCTTATAGTTTTCTGAGTACAGGTTTTTTACCTCCTTAGGTAGGTTTATTCCTAGGTATTTTATTCTTTTTGTTGCAACGGTGAATGGGATTGTTACCTTAATTTCTCTTTTTGATCTTTCATTGTTAGTGTATAGGAATGCAAGAGATTTCTGTGCATTAATTTTGTATCCTGCGGCTTTACCAAATTCATTGATTAGCTCTAGTAGTTTTCTAGTGGCATCTTTAGGATTGTCTATGTATACTATCATGTCATCTGAAACAGTGACAGTTTTAATTCTTCTTTTCCAATTTGTATTCCTCTTATTTCTTTTTCTTCTCTGATTGCCGTGGCTAGGACTTCCAAAACTATGTTGAATAAAGTGGCGAGGGCTTCCCTGGTGGTGCAGTGGTTGAGAGTCCGCCTGCCGATGCAGGGGA
>NW_006772681.1:4017223-4031021 GCF_000442215.2 Lipotes vexillifer | reverse complement strand
GCAGTGGTTGAGAGTCCGCCTGCCGATGCAGGGGACATGGGTTCATGCCCCGGTCCAGGAAGATCCCACATGCTGTGGAGCAGCTGGGCCCGTGAGCCATGGCCACTGAGCCTGCGCGTCCGGAACCTGTGCTCTGCAACAGGAGAGGCCACAACAGTGAGAGGCCCGTGTACCACAAAAAAAAAAAAAAAAGACTGGCGACAGTGGACATTCTTGTCTTGTTCCTGACCTTAGAGGAAATGCTTTCAGTTTTTCATCATTGAGAATAATGTTTGTAGTGGGTTTGTCGTATATGGCCTTTATTATGCTGAGGTAGGTTCCCTCTATGCCCTTTCTGCAGAGTTTTTATCAGAAATGGATGCTGAATTTTGTCAAAAGCTTTTTCTGCATCTATTGAGATGATCATATGGTTTTTATTCTTCAATTTGTTAATATGGTGTATCACATTGATTGATTTGCATATATTGAAGAATCCTTGAATCCCTGGGGTGAATCCCACTTCATCATGGTATATGATCCTTTTAATATGTTGTTGGATTCTGATTGCTAGTATTCTGTTGAAGATTTTGCATCTATATTCATCAGTGATATTGGTCTGTAATTTTCTTTTTTTGTAGTATCTTTTGTCTGGTTTTGGTATCAGGGTGATGGTGGCCTCATAATATGAGTTTGGAAGTGTTCCTTCCTCTGCAATTTTTGGGAAGAGTTTGAGAAGGATGGGTGTTAGCTCTTCTCTAAATGATTGACAGAATTCACCTGTGAAGTCATCTGGTCCTGGGCTTTTGTTTGTTGGAAGATTTTTAACCATAGTTTCAATTTCATTACTTGTGATTGGTCTGTTCATATTTTCTATTTCTTCCTGATTCAGTCTTGGAAGGTTATAAGAATTTGTCCATTTCTTCCAGGTTGTCCATTTTATTGGCATAGAGTTGCTTGTAGTCATCTCTTAGGATGCCTTTGTATTTCTGCCGGGTCTGTTGTAACTTCTCCTTTTTCATTTCTAATTTTATTGATTTGAGTCCTCTCCCTCTTTTTCTTGATGAGTCTGGCTAATGGTTTATCAATTTTGTTTCTCTTCTCAAAGAACCAGCTTTTAGTTTTATTGATCTTTGCTATTGTTTTCTTTGTTTCTATTTCATTTATTTCTGCTCTGATCTTTATGATTTCTTTCCTTCTGCTAACTTTGGGTTTTGTTTGTTCTTCTTTCTCTAGTTCCCATAGGTGTAAGGTTAGATTGTTTATTTGAGATTTTTCTTGTTTCTTGAGGTAGGATTGTATTGCTATAAACTTCCCTCTTAGAACTGCTTTTGCTGCATCCCATAGGTTTTGGATTGTTGTGTTTTCGTTGTCATTTGTCTCTAGGTATTTTTTTATTTCCACTTTGATTTCTTCAGTGATCTCCTGGTTATTTAGTACTGTGTTGTTTGGCCTCCATGTGTTTGTGTTTTTTATGTTTTTTTCCCTGTAATTTATTTCTAATAAACCATAGCGTTGTGGTTGGAAAATATGCTTGATATGATTTCAATTTTCTTAAATTTACTGAGGCTTGATTTGTGACCCAAGATGTGATGTATCCTGGAGAATGTTCTGTGTGCACTTGAGAAGAAAGTGTAATCTGCTGTTTTCGGATGGAATGTCCTATAAATATCAGTTAAATCTATCTTCTCTATTGTGTCATTTAAAGCTTGTGTTTCCTTATTAATTTTCTGTCTGAATGATCTGTCCATTGGTGTAAGTGAAGTGCTAAAGTCCCCCACTATTACGATAGTTACAACAGTAACTATTGTGTTACCACTGATTTCCTCTTTTATAGCTGTTAGCATTTGCCTTATGTATTGAGGTGCTCCTGTGTTGGGTGCATATATATTTATAATTGTTATATCTTCTTCTTGTATATTTTTTATAAATTTATTATTTATTTTTGGCTGTGTTGGGTCTTCATTACTGTGTGCAGGCTTTCTCTGGTTGCAGCGAGCAGGGGTTACTCTTCCTTGCAGTGCATGGGCTTCTCATTGCAGTGGCTTCTCTTGTTGTGGAGCATGGGCTCTAGGTGCACGAGCTTCAGTAGTTGTGGCTCACAGGCAATAGAGTGCAGGCTTAGTAGTTGTGGCTCACGGGCTTCACTGCTCCGTGGCACGTGGGATCTTCCCAGACCAGGGTCTAAACCCATGTCCCCTGCACTGGCAGGCATATTCCTAACCACTGCACCACCAGGAAAGCCCTTCTTCTTGGACTGATCCCTTGATCATTATGTAGTATCCTTCCTTGTCTCTTGTAACATTCTTTATTTTAAAGTCTATTCTATCTGATAAGAGTATTGCCACTCCAGCTTTCTTTTGATTTCCACTTGCATGGAATATCTTTTTCCATCCCCTCACTTTCAGTCTGTATGTGTCCCTAGGTCTGAAGTGGGTCTCTTGTAGACAGCATATATACAGGTCTTGTTTTTGTATCCATTCAACCAGACTTTGTCTTCTGGTTGGAACATTTAATCCATTCACATTTAAGGTAATTATTGATATGTATGTTCCTGTTACCATTTTCTTAATTGTTTTGGGTTTGTTTCTATAGGCCCTTTTTTTTTTTCTTTTTTTTTTTGGCGGTACGTGGGCCTCTCACTGTTGTGGCCTCTCCTGTTGCAGAGCACAGGCTCCGGATGCGCAGGCTTAGTGGCCATGGCTCACAGGCCCAGCCGCTCCACGCATGTGGGATCTTCCCAGACTGGGGCACGAACCCATGCCCCCTGCACTGGCAGGCGGACTCTCAACCACTGTGCCACCAGGGAAGCCCTTTGTAGGCCCTTTTCTTCTCTTGTGTTTCCCACTTACAGAAGTTCCTTTAGCATTTGTTGTAGAGTTGGTTTGGTGGTGAATTTTCTTAGCTTTTGCTTGTCTGTAAAGCTTCTGATTTCTCCATCAAATCTGAATGAGATCCTTGCTGGGTAGAGTATTCTTGGTTGTAGGTTCTTCCCTTTCATCACTTTAAATATATCGTGCCACTCCCTTCTGGCTTGTAGAATTTCTGCTGAGAAATCAGCTGTTAACCTTATGGGAGTTCCATTGTATGTTATTTGTCGTTTTTCTCTTGTTGCTTTTAATAATGTTTCTTTGTCTTTAATTTTTCTCAACTTGATTACTATGTGTCTCAGCATGTTTCTCCCTGGGTTTATCCTGTCTGGGACTCTCTGCGCTTCCTGGACTTGGGTGGGTATTTCCTTTCCCACGTTAGGGAAGTTTTCGACTATAGTCTCTTCAAATATTCTCTCGTGTCCTTTCTCTCTCTCTTCTCCTTCTGGAACCCCTATAATGCGAATGTTGTTGCATTTAATGTTGTCCCAGAAGTCTCCTAGGCTGTCTTCATTTCTTTTCAGTCTTTTTTCTTTATTCTGTTCCACAGCAGTGAATTCCACCATTTTGTCTCACAGGTCACTTACCTGTTCTTCTGCCTCAGTTGTTCTGCTATTGATTCCTTCTAGTGTATTTTTCATTTCAGTTATTCTATTGTTCATCTCTGTTTGTTCTTTAATTCTTCTAGGTCTTTGTTAAACATTTCTTGCATCTTCTCGATCTTTACTTCCATTCTTTTCCCAAGGTCCTGGATCATCTCCACTATCATTATTCTGAACTCTTTTTCTGGAAGGTTGCCTATCTCCACTTCATTTAGTTGTTTTTCTGGGGTTTTATCTTCTTCCTTCATCTGGGACATAGTCCTTGGCCTTTTCACTTTGTCTATCTTTCTGTGAATGTGGTTTTCATTCCACAGGCTGCAGGATTGTAATTCTTCTTGCTTCTGCTGTCTGCCCTCTGGTGGATGAGGCTAGCTAAGAGGCTTGTGCAAGCTTCCTGATTGGAGGGACTGGTGGTGGGTAGAGCTGGGTGTTGCTCTGGTGGGCAGAGCTCAGTAAAACTTTAATCTGCCTGTCTGCTGATGGGTGGGGCTGAGTTCCCTCCATGTTTGTTGTTTGGCCTGAGGCGACCCAGCACTGGTGCCTACAGGGTCTTTGGTGGGACTAATGGTGGACTCTGGGAGGGCTCAATGCCAAGGATTACTTCCCTGAGCTTCTGCTGCCAGTGTCCCTGTCCCCATGGTGAGCCATAGCTGACCCTGCCTCTGCAGGAGACCCTCCAACACTAGCAGGTAGGTCTGGTTCAGTTTCCAGTGGGGTCACTGCTCCTTCGCCCTGGGTCCTGATGTACACACTCTTTTGTGTGCCCTCCAAGAGTGGAGTCTCTATTTCCCCCAGTCCTGTCGAAGTCCTGCAATCAAATCCTACTAGCCTTCAAAGTCTGATTCTCTGGGAATTCCTCCTCCCATTGCCGGACCCCCAGGTTGGGAAGCCTGGCGTGGGGCTCAGAACCTTCACTCCAGTGGGTGGACTTCTGTGCTATAATTGTTCTCCAGTTTGTGAGTCACCCACCCAGTGGTAATGGGATTTGATTTTATTGTGATTGCACCCCTCCTACCATCTCACTGTGGCTTCTCCTGTGTCATTGGACGTGTGGTATCTTTTCTGGTGAGTTCCACTGTTTTCCTGTCAATAATTGTTCAGCAGTTAGTTGTGATTCTGGTGTTCTCCCAAGAGGAAGTCCTGAGGGATCTTTTAATATCTTTAAATACTATCAATAGTAACAATCAGCACCACCATTTATTGAGTATCTAGTTCATGCTCCCACACTATGCTAAGTGTTTCACATGTACCATCTCATTAATTTTTTTTTTCTCCTCATCTCATTCATTCTTTACATTTACTCTATGCAGTAGGGACTGTTTCAGTCCCCATGTTATAGACAAGGAAACTGAGGCCCTAAACAGTTAAGTGACTTGCTTAAAGTGATAATGCCAGGAAGTGCTAGAACTAGAATTAGCTACCAGATCTGTGTCGACTGAAAAAAAAATGCACACCTAAAAGTTGAGAGTTATGTTTTATTTGGCGGACAAAACTGAGGACTTAAGCCTGGGACACAGCATCTCAGATAGCTCTGAGAGACTGCTTCCAAAGACGTAAGAGAGGAGCCAAGATATACAGTAGTTTTTGCAACAAAGACTATGTAGTCAGAACATCAAAAGATTATTGTTAATTAGAGAAAATCAGGTATCTCAAGTTAAGGAATTTAGCGCTTTTCTATGTATGGGAAGATGCAAGCGTCTGGGCTCTTTGAAATCATTCCTTTGATATGCACCTCAGCTATCTGGGCCTGTGCTTTCTCATTCTGAGCCTCCTCAGGGTGCACCTTCGGGGGTGGCTGCAGTAGCTGACCTCTAGACGGGGAGCATCCTGTTTCTATCCTGAGTTCCCTCGGGGTTCATCATAGGGGCAGCTGTAATGTGATGGCTTGAGGGCTGTGACACATTTGTTTGCTGATTTTGCAGGTAACATTTTTTCATTGACATCTGCCTGACATCACAGCAGCCTGAGCTCTTACTCTGAACCACCTCTGATAGTACTGATTCTTCTTTTTCCTTGGGAAGCAAGTCCTGTCACCCAGGCCTCTTTTGGTGGAATAAGGAGAGTCGGAAGGGTCCTTGGGCGGCAAACCTCAAGAATTTCTAGTCTGGAGCATCTCATTGTTGACAAACACCAACAGTGAATAAGCAGGAGTACCTATTAACACCTGTTTGTTTTCCTTTTGAAATCCTAATGAAGATGACTTCAGAGGGATGGAGTATTTTAAGTAGCTCCTTCACCAAAGCCCCAACCTTTGAAGTAAAACCCAAGCTGCTCCACTAAACAAACATCAACCCTGCCCACAGATTTGAGTTTCCTGGCCAACACCCCAACAAGGACATCACAATACAATGGCCTGGGCTTTGTCCTGGCCTGTGGCTCTCAGCGTGTCCCAGGCAACCCTGGGCTGCCACAAAGGAAGTCAAAGGAGGGCAAGTAGAAGGAGTCAAGGGGACAAAGCAAATGAGGCCACTCCCTTCTGTGGGGGCACCTGCTCCACGGAAGTCTGGGGAGAGAGGTACATAGTTTACTTCCACTGTCCCTATCTTCTTATCAATCAACTTATTTTAAATTATGTGCTCATTGAAGAAACTTTGGGAAAAAACAGATATGAGGAGGAAATAAAAATTACTCACGAACTTACTCTGCAGAAACAAGTATTACTCTTTTGGAATCTATTTCTATTTGTGTTGTAGTTTTAACATAGTTGAGATTATACTTTATTAAAATATACGATTTTGTATTCATGTTTTAAAAAATAAATGTATCATCATGTAATTTACAATTATTTTCAAATATCATGTGCATGGGTAAACTGTATTTTCTTTAATTACATGGGCAAACCATGTTTTACTTAGCCATTCCTCTCTCTACTTTGAAGTATTTTCCAATTTTTCTAATCATTATAAATAACCCTGCAATTAATGACTTAGCATCATAAAGCTTGGTCTGTAATTCTGTACTACTTTAGGATAGGTTATCAAAATTAAAATTCATAAATCAAAAGAACAAACACTTGAACTACTGCCAAACTGCTTCCCAAGAGGGCTGTACTAATTTATAAGTCAACTTGCCATGTGGGAAAATGCCAGTTTGATAGCACTTTGCCAGAACTGAGAATTATCTTCTAAAATCTTTGCCAATTTGAAAGGGAATAAAAACCACTTCTTTGTTATTTCAATTTGCTTTTCTTTATTAGTTATCTAAGGAGTTGAATATTTTTTCATAGTTTTTAGTCACTTAGATCCCTTCTTTTGTGAATTCTCCCAACTGTTTTCTTCTTTAAATAGAGTGAATTATTCCTTCACAAATTTTATTAAATATCTAATTATGTGGTACAAATGTGAAATATAGAAATATGACCTGCAGATTTTATAACTGAACTTTGTATATACTGCTAATAGGAATTACTAATATATTCAAAGAGAATAGTTCAGAGACCTAACTAAAATAGAATTCTTCAAATATTTTAACAGATTAGAAATGTTACTTGTGACGGTCTCTACTTACAGCTGCCAACAATGGAAAATAACTTAAGTGTCCAGCAAAAGGGAAGGCCTGGGACCCCATGACAAATATATCTGAGGAATGGAAGTGGAGGTGGGGTGGGGTGGGATGATAAGACTTTTACTTCTCATTTCACATGTTTGAATTTCTTTTATTTTTACCAAGTACTTGAACTACTCCTAAAATTTAAAAAACTTAAATTTTGATGTAAAGAAATTAACAAATGTGACTAATGTCATTCATGATTCATATGAAACAAGTAATAAAATTAAAACAAATTGTGCATACAATATTACAAAAATGTTCATAAAATTCATTTGACAGAAATCTAGAGTGACATAATAAAAACATTTTTTTTCTGTGTAACCAAAACAATGTGGCTGCAAAGGAGTGACATATAACTTTTTTACATTTTTTCCCCCAAACAAAACTGTTCCATTGACTTAAAGGGTCTTTTGAAAGATGTTCTTAAAATGGCATACTTTACATTTTTGTGTGAGACTTCTATTGTACACACCTCAGAGAGCATGTCTTCAGTCTTTCTACCTTTGTGCTCAGCTATTTTAAAGGTGACATTTCCAAAGGCCAGTGCTCAATCCCTTCTGCCAGGCTGCCTCATACAGTCCTTACTTTAATGGACACCAGGCACCTTCATAAATGAGTCTACCTGAGCTGGACACTCTGGAAACAGGAACTGAGGCAGGGGATGTTCACAGACAGCAAAGAGTCATTTCAAGTAACCTGATAATAAGTTAAACTAAATGACCTACAGAAAGACTAACTACAACCACTCCAAGAGAAGCAATGTCTTATGAAGACCTAAGTCATTCCCATGTGCCACCCTAGAAAAGGTAAGTAAACTCTAAGTAAAAGGTCCTACATACAACTTTTGAGTCTTTATTTCCTAAGTGTGCAAATTATTCAGCAATAATGTAGGGAAATAAGAGCTCTCATACACTTCTTATGGGAGTATAAGTTGGTAAAACTCTTGAAGGCAATTTAGTGATAAATTTCAGAAATCCTAAAGAAGGTAAACATGCAGTGACACAATAATTCTATTTCTAGGACTTTAGAGTAAGAAAATAATTGAACATGCGTGTGACAATTACTGTTAGAAATTACATTAGAAAATTAACTGTATGGGAATTCCCTGGCAGTCCAATGGTTAAGACTCAGCACTTTCACTGCTGTGGCCTGGGTTTGATCCCTGGTTGGGGAACTAAGATCCCAGAAGCCGCATGATGAGGCCAAAAAAATTTAAAAATTTAAAATTAAAAAAAAGAAAGAAAATTAACTATAGTATTATTTAAACAGCTGAAAACTGGGAAATTAACTAGATATTTAATAGTAGAAGTTGGTTAAAGAATTTCTATTTATTCATCAACACAATGGAACAGTAAGCAGCCATGAAAAATGGCAGACTAAATGTTTACTGACATGTGGTAGACTGTATTTTTGGCCCCAGTTCTTAATCCCTCCCTATGTCCAGGCTCTTTGCCATATAACTTTGCAGTGCCCCCTCATTGTGGACAGGATGGAAATACCCACACCTGAGATCAGCCATATGTTATGTTTTGATCAATGTGATGTAAGCACATGTGATACAACCAGAAACTTCAAAAGCTCAAGCCTGATTGGGCCTGCTCACAGTTGTGTCTCTGCCATCACTATGAGAAGAATATGCCTAAATTAGTCCCCTGGTCCATGAGGATGACAGACATGTGGCGAAGAGCCCAGCCTAGATGAGCCAACTACAGTCAGCTGCTGATGCATGAATGAGCCCCGATGAAACCAACAAACTGCCTAGCCACATTCAACCTAGATCAGCTGACACCTATCTGACTTACAGACACATGAGCTAAGTAAATGTGTATTGTTGTTTTAAGCCACTGAGTTTTGGAGTGGTTTGTCAAATAACATTTTTGTGATGACAGTTAACTGATACAATATTTAAAAGTGCAAAAGAAAAATAAGGGAAAAAACTGGAAATATATACCTCCAATGCTAATAGACTTCTAGTGAAAAATGGTAGACATGTATATCATCTTTCCCTCCAAAAACCTTACTAAAATGACAATAAAGCATTAAAAATAATCGTAAATAACAAATTAACAGAAGAGACTATAGCAAAATAAATTTTAACATAATAGTGGAAACATTAAAAGCAGGAGGAAGAGGGATAAATGACTGAGCATTATGGAAGAAATTACAGCTCAATGGCCTGCAGAGAGGAATACCAATAAAAATCAGGCCAACTCACCCCATACATCTTCTGAGAGATCCAGCACCTTGAAGGTATCAGATACTACGGCAGGTGGGGGTAAGTTACAGAGATGAGAATCAAGCTGAACGTTTGTATACAGACCAGACAGAACCCCAGGTCTCACCTCAACTATGTGCAGCCAGGTGACTACCCCTACATACCTCATCCTTCTAACATTCTTAAATAATAAGGAGACAGCCAAGGATCACCATAAATAAGAGAAAATCTACCCATATGAAAGACAGCCCAAGACAAACAGAAAAAAAAGTGGGGTGGGGGCGGGGGGGGAGGGAATCCAGGAAGACAAAGAGATTATGCTTAGAACAAATGGAAACTGAAAACAAAAACAAAACCAAGAAAATTCAGAGAGATAAGAGAGGATATCATGGTGATAAAATAATAATGATGCTTCAAAGAAACAACCGGAGACCAAGAAAGAACTTAAATCAATAGAAAATAAAACACACAAATTAGATCAATCCAAAAAGTCCAATATCCAATAGACACCCCAAACGAGAGGACAGAGAAAACAGAGAGGAGAGAGAATCTGAAAAACAGTACTGGAATATCTTCTAGAACTAAAGGACACTAGTCTCTATTTTGAAAGGGCCTACCAAGTACCCAGTAATGAATGAAAAAAAGAACCAAGTAGACATAGTATCATGAAATTTCAAAATACTGAGGATAAAAAGAAGATCTTAAATCTTTTCAAAGAAAAAATTAGGTTACATATAATGGCTTCAAACTGTCCAACAGCAACTGGGATGCTAGAACACAGTGAAGCAATGCCTTCAAAATTCTGAAGGAAAATTCTTTCCAGTCTAGAATTCTATACCTTGCCCCAACTACTAATTTGGTGCTAAGTTAGAAAAACATTTTTTCATGTGTGGAATGATTCAAAATACGTATCTCACACACCCTTTCTTAGAAAACTACTAGAGGAAGTACTTTAGCAAAACCGAGGAAAAAAAATCAGTAAACGAAAAAAGGAATCTAGGAAAGAAGAGATACAATACAAGGGAATTATAAGGAAAAGTTCCACTATGACAGACCAGACAACAACCAGGACAGACTGGTGCAGGATGAAAGATGTGTGAGGCAGATCTCCAGAAAAATAACGGAACCGATAAACTATTTGATGTACTTAACATTTTTTTAAAACTACAGACCTAATTTGTTTTACTGTACTTTGCAGATATTGTGTTTTTTTACAAATTGAAGGTCTGTGGCAACCCTGCATTAAGTTAAGTCTATCAGAGCCATTTTTCCAACAGTGTTTGCTCACTTTGTGTCTCTGTGTCATGTTCTGGTAATTCTTGCAATATTTCAAAATTTTTCATTATTATTATGTTTGTTCCAGTGATCTGTGATTAGTGATCTTTGATGTTACTCTTTTAATTGTTTGGGGACACCACATGCCCATAATATGGCAAACAAATGATAAGTGTTGTCTGTATTCTATTTCACAGACTAGCTGTTCCCCCACCTCTCTCCCTCTCCTCAGGCCTCCCTATTCCTTCCTAATATTAAAATTCGGCCAATTAATAACCATACAATGGCCTCTGAGTGTTCAAGTTAAAGGAGGTGTTGCATACTTCTCACTTTAAATCAAAAGCTAGAAATAGGGCTTCCCTGGTGGCACAGTAGTTAAGAATCTGCCTGCCAATGCAGGGGACACAGGTTTGAGCCCTGGTCCAGGAAGATCCCACATGCCACGGAGCAACTAAGGCCATGCACCACAACTACTGAGCCTGTGCTCTAGAGCCCGCAAGCCACAACTACTGAAGCCCGCGTGCCACAACTACTGAAGCCCGCGTACCACAACTACTGAAGCCCATGCGCCTAGAGCCCATGCTCTGCAACAAGAGAAGCCACTCCAATGAAAAGGCTGAACACCACAACAAAGAGTAGCCCCCACTCGCCACAACTAGAGAAAGCCCACTCGCAGCAACGAAGACCCAACGTAGCCAAAAATAATAAATAAATAAAAGGAAAAAAAAAGCTAGAAATAATTAAGCTTAGTGAGGAAGGCATGTCGAAAGCTGGGATAGGATGAAAGCTAGGCCTCTTGCACCAAACAGTTAGCCGAGTGGTAATGCAAATGTAAAGTTCTTGAAGGAAATTAAAAGTGCTACTCCAGTGAACACATGAATGATAAGAAAGCAAAATAGCCTTATTGCTGATATGGAGAAAGTCCAAGTGGTCTGGAGAGAAGATCAAACCTGCCACAACACTCCCTTAAGCCAAAGCCTCATCCAGAATAAGGCCCTAACTTTCTTCAATTTTATGAAGGCTGAGAGAGGTGAGGAAGCTATAGAAGAAAAGTTTGAAGCTAGGAGAGATTAGTTCATGAGGTCCAAGGAGAGAAGCCTGTCTCCAGACCATAAAAGTGCAAGGTGAAGTCGCAAGGGCTGATGTAGAAGCTGCAGCAAGCTATCCAGAAGATCTACCTAAGACAATGAAGGTGGCTACACTAAACAACAGATTTTCAATGTAGAGGAAACAGCCTTATTTCAGAAGAAGATGCCATCTAGGACTTTCATAGCTAGAAAAGAGAAGTCAATGCCTGGCTTCAAAGCTTCAAAGGATGAGCTGATTCTCTTATTAGGGGCTAATATTTTTTATCAATAAAGTATGTTTAAATTAAGCTATGTACATTTTTTTAGACATAATGCTATTGCATACTTAACAGAATATAGTATAGTGTAGACATAACTTTTATTTGTGCTGGGAATCCAAAAAATTTGTGTGACTCACTTTATTGCAATATTTGCTTTATTGCTGTGATCTGGAACCAAACCCACAATATCTCTTAGGTATGCCTGTATTGTTAGGCACTTGAAAGATCTAGCAGAGCAACTGAGGGGAAAAAAGTGATTGGTACAGAAAGATAAAGCAAAACAAAAACAAAAACAAGCAAAACCCCCACAATTACTAATCCCAGAAAAAATAAAAGGTTGTACAAGAAAGAAAAAATAACCATAGCTATTACTTTTCCCATCAGTGAATAATACATATAATGTCATAAAATATAGGTACCAACTACTGATTTAATCAAAGCTGTGACATAACTTCTCTAGGAAAACCAGGTAAAGGGGAAGTGAAGATATTGGTTAAAAAAAAGCTAACTCTTTATCTCCCATAATAAGAATACAATAGATAATGTCTAAAATTTATAATTCATGAAACAGCAATACGAGGTCTTATTTAGAAATATGGAAATAAATACTAGCAAAAAAAAAAAGTAGTTCCTTCAAAGAAGTTGAACTAGGGATGGGAAGAAAGGGGCAGAACACTGCTATTCTCATTGTAAGCCTTTTAGAAGTTTTTGTTTTTTGTTTAAACTATGTTAACAGTGACTCTCTGAGTGGTAGAATTTCAGGATGTTTTAATTAATTTTTTTCTCATGGCTTATCTAAATTTTCTATAAAATTACTTGTGTAATTTTAAAAAATGTTTTTAAGTGTTGTATTTTTTTTTTTAATCCACAGCATAAGCATTACAAAAGCCTGCACAAATTAGGGACTGAACTTCCTTTGGGGCCTTACCTTTTATCGTGGTCAAAATGAAGAAAGCAATGAGGGTGTTGTTGATGGCGCAGGTAGACTTGGCAACACAAGACAAGACCGTGTAGGGATTTAAGAGATAGCTGGGAAAAAACACACATATTTGGCATTAGTAATCCTGGTCAAAGGACCAGGGAGTCCTGGCCACCATAGCCAGGAAGTTCAAGAGGTTTACTAAAACCATACTCAAGGGAAGGCAACTTCTTAGAAATAAGTTTTCCTAAGTAAAAGAGGATGGAGTGGGGTTGTGGCCAGTGAGTAAAAGGCACTGAACATTCACTGCCTATTCTGTGCTATGTGTTATATGGAAAACCATCATATTTCATCATCACGGATCCTGTAAACCAGCTATAACATCATTCCCATTTTGCAGGTGAGGAAATTGAGATTCAGTGGTTAAGCAGCCTAAGGTTTTACAAGCTAATAAATACATTCAAAATCAGGTCTTACTGGCAATAAGCCTATATTTTTTATTACTTCAGGCTTCAAAAATGATAAAAATTCTACCAATTCCCACAGAGCCATATATTTTAGGAATGGCTACAGTTATCTCTGAAAACCAGGAAAGTACTATTTCCTCAATCAGGTTCCTAAGCTCTGACACAGGCTAGCCCATTCAAGAGGTGAGAGCAGCTTAAGTTTAGTCCTCTTGGCAGCCAAGCTATATCCACCAAGCCAGACCCAAAAGACAGAATAAGTATCTGCTGAATTCAGTAAGCTAGTGGCCATTGAACTTCACAGGACAACCTGAACTTTCACTGGGAGGGAATTAAACTGAAACAGTCTTTTCCTGAGGTGGGAAGGAATGGACTGAAAAAATAAATTTGAAATGCTGAATAGGGAAATCTTATACAGTCATAACTATGTTTTTATTTATTTTTATCCTGCTTCCACAAAAGATCTGAGGCAGCTCAAATGAGAACAGATAATAAAAAGTGAGAGCAAAATTAAAATACAAATAAAGAATCAAGACCAGGGAAAGCATAAATAAAAGGAAAAAGTAAAGGCTAGGGAAAG
>NW_006772681.1:3980510-4017213 GCF_000442215.2 Lipotes vexillifer | reverse complement strand
GGGAAAGAAGAACAAATGGGTCTTCTACAACACTGTAGCAATCAGCTTTAAATCTGGCTCTGAGTTTCCTGGCAGACAAAGTGAAAAGGGAGACCAGTTACATAATTCTGATTATCAGATAGGAAGAAACATACCAGTGTCTCAGGGAGAGATTATAATTATTATGCGCAAATAAAGACCTTAAATCCAATACCTCTCAGAGCTGTAAGATTAGCAGTTCTAAAGCTAAAGGCCCAGAAATTGTTGATTTTTTTTTTTCAGCAATTACAGATAGGCTTGTTCTACAACCTTTCAAGAAATGGCTGCTGCTATTACAAAACTACCCCCTGGAGACATAGGAGTCCATAAGGGATTCATAATGTTGCCAAACCTCTGGTTCTATTAGGTAGTTCCCACCAATATTTCTGAAATACATAGATATGAACCGATACCTCAAATGTGTTTGGTGGGAGGAGAAAAAAAGCCATTTCTAAATAGCAGGTGATGTTCAAGAAGCAGCTACGCAGCCACCTATCTGGAATACTGAATAGAAGAGTCACACACAAGGCAAAGGGTTGAATAAACTGTCCTCATAAGGCCCCTTCTAAATCTGAAGCTCTAAGATCATGTTTTTCCATGAGGAAACTTGTCTGCCTTGTTTTACTGTGTATCCTTAGGAACTAGTATATTATTAACATTTACTATTAGTTGACTGAATAATTATTCCCATTTGCCTATCTCAGGAATATAAACAGGAATAACATGAAAGAATTAAAGTTATAGGCAGCACTGGTACTCCTAAAGAATTCTTTCATAGAGCCTCAGTAAGTTCCACTCTCTCATACTGGTCATCCAGCTGGGATGGGTCTGTTTGGTACTTTACTTCAGTTTTCTGAACTACAAATGGGGGACTAAATTGTACGTGAAACATAGGAGTTGCTTGAAATAACTGCTGCATAAAGATCAGAATTTTATGCAATCCATATATCACAATTGGAAAACCTTTTTTTTTAGAAACACTGGTTACAAGGAGGCTGGAACCAGATCAGCATCGAGTGAAAAAGCATTTGTGAAGGGTCGATTGTGCATGTGCTTGTGTGAGGCTTTGTCCCAACAGAGACAGGATGGCTCTGTCTCTTTTCCTGGCCAGAACCCCAGTTGTACAACAGAACTATAGCAAATACTTGATGACTAAGACTGCAAATCTCCAAAAATACAACAAACAACATGAGAAAGTCTCATCAGATTTTCCTCACATTCATTGGCACTGAGCCCTGTTTTGTCAGAGAATACTTACAAGAGGGCCACTTTCAGAGGGATGTAACGCATTTCCATAGGGGTTCGGATGAGTTCAGCCACATCTGGGGCATACTGGTCTAGTTCTAGGAGGAGTTTCTGCTTTTTAAACTGGAAAAAAAATGACAAAACACATGAAACAAATAACTTCCCATTGCTTTTAGGATGAAGACAAAAGTTCTTCCATGGCCCACATGGCCTGCCTGACCTGGCCCTACCTCTGCAGGGTCATTTCACGCTCGCTTCCCACACCTCTCACTTTCTGGGTTCAAGCACCGTGAACATGCCACTGCCCTCCTGCTCCCAGCTCTTTGCATTTAACCCAGAACAAACAACTTCTTCTCTTTCCCAACAACCACTGACCTGATTTTTATCACCAGAGATTAGTTTTACCTATTCTAGAGCTTGATAAAAATAGAATCATACAGTGTGTACTCTTTTTTAATTAATTAATTAATTTATTTATTTTTGGCTGTGTTGGGTCTTCGTTTCTGTGCGAGGGCTTTCTCTAGCTGTGGCAAGTGGGGGGCCACTCTTCATCGCGGTGTGCGGGACTCTCACTGTCGCAGCCTCTCTTGTTGCAGATCACAGGCTCCAGACGCGCAGGCTCAGTAGTTGTGGCTCACGGGCCCAGTTGCTCCGCGGCATGTGGGATCATTCCCAGACCAGGGCTCGAACCCGTGTCCCCTGCATTGGCAGGCAGATTCTCAACCACTGCGCCACCAGGGAAGCCCCTCATAACTTTTTTATTTATTTATGTGACTGACTATCTTTCTCATTCACTATACTATAAGTTCCATGAGGGCAGAGACCATGTTTATTTGCGAATACCTGGCACAGTGAGCAAACAATAAATATCTGTTGAATGGCTAAATGAATGATTGAATGGCAAAGCAGTGTTTAGTCATTTTTAAGAGTTATCATCAGTGGCCTAAGGATTCCAAAGTTCCATCAAAGCGTAATATTTTCATGCAAAGTGGAACGATCCCCTGAATGTCACAGTATCCTGGGTTTTCTTCCGAGCTCTCCTGTTTCAAGTTTTTGACTTCCACAGAGGAAGTGGGAAATGACCATGATGAAGAGAAGGAGGAGGAAGGCTGGGTGTGGCTGGGCAGCCGGATAGTTTAGAGGGAGTGAGATGGGGGTGGAAAGCTCTTGCCTTCCCCTGTGCGAGTCCCAACAAGTTCATGGGTGTGTTCCAGATTGAAAAAAAGTTAGGCAACCCTATAAGCAAACATGGGTCACACTACAGATAGAAAAAGCCTCTGAACCCCAAATGGGTAGCCCTGCTGATTTAATGATCTTAGATAGTATAAAATCAATGCCACAACCTATTATAAAACAGAGTAATTCAGAGAAGCCAAAGTAGTGTGTGATTAAAGATTTAAGGATGAAAACACAGATGGCAACAGAATACTGCATTACACCATTTACATAAAGTTAAAAGCATGCAAAATAACACTATATGTTACTTAGGTATATTTACAAATGCACAAAAAATTAAGGCCATGTGTGGGAATGATAAACACTAAATTCAGAACAGTGGTAACTGGAGAGAAGGAGTAAGGAGATGAAAGTATCAGAGAGAGGCAACTGTATGTAAAATGTTTAATTTTTTAAGCTGAAATAGGTTCACAGTATGTATTATTCTTCATATATTTTTGCATGTCTTAGATATTTTGGATATTTAAATTTTTAAACTAAAAAAAAATTTTTTAAGAGCCATCTTTCAGTTCAAAAGAAAATCCCAGGATCATCACAGAAATACAGGTAACCACAGATTTCTTGCAGAGGTTTAGGTAGAGGCTTAATCAAAAAACCTGAACAGGGCTTCCCTGGTGGCGGAGTAGTTGAGAGTCCACCTGCCGATGCAGGGGACATGGGTTCGTACCCTGGTCTGGGAAGATCCCACATGCCGCAGAGCGGCTGGGCCCATGAGCCATGGCCGCTGAGCCTGCGCATCCGGAGCCTGTGCTCCGCAACGGGAGAGGCCACAACAGTGAGAGGCCCGTGTACCGCAAAAAAAAAAAAAACCTGAACAAACTTCAAAAGCCTCCCTTTGATCATCTCTGGGAGTCCAAGTTAAGTGGTGGGAATTATCATCAGTAAGATTTATGCTGCCATTCACAGCTGGGGTTATTTAATTAAAAGGGCAAAATATAAACTAAGGTGTTTTTATCAGAGAGAAGGGGGCAGGCTTAGCAAACAAAGCAGTTAATGAGGACAGCTGCAGCAGTGGTGGAAGGACGGAGGCCCCACTAGCTAAGGGTTCTAGAGTTCTACTGCAAAAAGGCCACCTGGAGAGTGTGAGAGCCACAAAGACTGTTAAAAGGAAACAGGGAGTTCACCCAGTAGCAGCCAGAGAGACAGATGGGAATACAGGCCCATTCCCCAGGCTGGAAGCCAGCCAGCAGGACTACAGTAAGAGATGCAGGCAGTTAAACAGGGATGTGTAGGCCCTGGGCAAAGGTGACACTGTGCCAACAAGGAAAGAATACTTCCTTGTAACCCCAATCTTCCAAAATACTTTAAAACAGAAAGATTTTATGAAAGGAGAGTCTCCATGAGAGAAGGGCAGTCACGTCAGCAGTCCCCAGATTCGATGCTACCTTTCTTTTTGTCTCCCCCAATCTCACCAGCACAGGTACCATTATGCCTGGCCTTAGAACTCAATATTGACTCAGATCCCCTAAGCACAGACAAAATCCCTTTAAAACATCCCCATGCATCCAGTTGGAGACAGGAAAATGGCTAAAAATCTAAGGAAAATTAAACACACACACACCAAGAAAATATTAGAAGTATAAAAATAAATGAGGGGCGTCCCTGGTGGTGCAGTGGTTAAGAATCCGCCTGCCAGTGCTGGGGACACGGGTTCGAGCCCTGGTCTGGGAAGATTCCGCATGCCCGCAGAGCAATTAAGCCCATGCGCCACAACTACTGAGCCTGCACTCTAGAGCCCGCGAGCCACAACTACTGAAGCCTGCACAACACAACTACTGAAGCCTGCGCGCCTAGAGCCCATGCTCCGCAACAAGGGGATCCACCACAATTAAAAGCCCGCGCACCACAACGAAGAGTAGCCCCCGCTCGCCGCAACTAGAGAAAGCCCATCCACAGCAATGAAGACCCAACACAGCCAAAAATAAATAAATAAGGTTAAAGAGTACAATTTAAAACCCAAAGATAGGTATATTTCTAGGTATATTCAGAAGCCTCAACAACAATGAGATTTAAAGCAGGAGAGGTTAAAAGTGACCTAAAAAGTAATTACCTGAATGTGTTACCTTTGTAATCATTAACCAGCTTTTCCATATGTATGTTATATTTTAGCAGAAATTTTTGAATTAAAAAAAATCTCCAGGGTGGAGTTTTCCTTCCCTTTTACAACACTACCCCATGCAGCCATTTCCCTGTCCCTTGAAAGGTTGATTTTTTTCAAGGACATAATTCCCCTACTCCAAATAAAGAGATTCTTCTAATCACTGAAGCTGTGTCTACACCCCTTTGCATTCCCAAAACCTATAGGTGGTGGGGGGGTGAATATTCCACCCCCACTGTATCTCCAACTGTTAGCCTCAGCACATTCCAAATTCAGGAACCTATCCTCCAAATTCACAACCCTCTAAGCATAGCAGGGGATACAGGTTTTTATCACTCCCTATCAAACCACCTGCAGCTTTCTAACATGAATTCTGAGTTCCAAATAAGGGCAGTCTCAGCAAAGGACAGACTAGACTAACATTGCTTCTGTCAAGTGAGGCAGGTGTAAAATGTCATGAGAATCAACTGGTCACAATCAATCAGCATTCATATTCCACATGCTCAAGTTGGAGATTGGGGTGGGGCTGGAGTCTTCCCTCTCTGCACCATAGTTTACCAGGATGCATTAGGGTGCAGACACAGCTTCATTACCAGGGATAAAAAGTCTCAAATTCTAGCAAGACTAAAATACTTCCAGACTATATGATATGGGCCCATTCTGACAAACTGGGAAAGATTTGGGGGAAGATGTACTAATATTCTATCCAAGTCAACAGTAGTATGTTAGTATCATCAAAGTCTGCCATTTAGAATGAGTTAATTTTTGACACAGGGTAAATGAAACTCTTATTCTAACCAAGAAACTTAATGTTCTAGTAGGCTGAATTCTAAGGATGGAGAAGCAAAACTATTCCAAATTTTTATTTGGTGATAAAGTTTTATCTTGGTGATAACAGATAGCACACCCTGCCTTGGTGTGCTCAGAACCAGGGTATTGACAATAGCTCATTCAGTTTTCTCTCTCCCTCTTTAAATCATACAAAGAAAAAAAAAAAAGAGATCTCTATATGTTTCCATATAAAGTCAGAAATAACTAAGAAATGAATTAAAATTACTGACGCACTAAATTAAAAGTATCTCTTCTATTGACACTGAAGCTGACTTTGTTAAGAAACTCACTGAAACCTAGTTTCATTATTTCCCCATAAGCTTCTCCTCCCCTTAAAAATTGTTTTAATTGGAGTATATGACAGCTGATCAGTAAAAAAAAAAAAAAGGAATGCATATGATGGTAGCATCTGTAATCAACATTTCAGAAAAAAACCCCCAACACATTTCAGTTTTATATTTTCTTTGAAAAGATCTGATTGTGTTCTTAGATGAAAGCTACCAAACCTCCCTTAGATATTCACATATATCCCATATATACATATATACATGCTATTTTTTTCTCCAGTGTTTTGTATTTAAAACTTTCAAACTACAGAAAAGTTGAAAGAATAATTCAATAAAACACGTAGATCCACCAACTGTTAACGTTTTGCCACATTTTCTTTATCTCTACACACACACAGAGAGACAAAAGCACACACGGGAACCATTTTTCTTCCAGAACCATTTGAAAATAAGTTGTAAACATCATGACCCTTCACCCCCTAAATTATTTTTAATAGATTTTTTTTTTATAAAACTTTTATTTGTTCTGGACTTAAATCCAGAATATATAAAGAAAACTTAAAGCTCACTAATAAAAAGATAATAAGCCAATAAAAATGGGAAACAAGTTGATCAGACTCTTTACAAAAGAAAATATATAAATGCCAAATAAACAAATAAAAATATGCTCAACATCATTAGTCACTAGGGAAAAGCAAATTAAAACCACAAGGAGATACCACTAGTGACATGCCCACTAGGATGCTGAAAGTAAAAGTACCAAGCACACTATGATAGGCAGACTAGTGGCCTCCAAAGATGTCCATTCTAATCACTGAAACATGTGAATCAATCCATCTTGTTGTAACAGTCCCCAAATAAGTCTTCATTATTGTTCTTTTACTCAGTAAATGCTTGTCCTTCCTTCCATCTATTTCCTTCTTAGACACATTTTTTGATCATTCTTTTAATGAAGGTCTGCGAATGGCAAATTCTCTACATATTTTTTTTATCTTAAAATCAGAAAGATGATTTTAATCTTATTTCTCAATAAAATAATAACATACATTGGTAAAGCAAACAATTTTAAGAATATTTCTCTAAAGGCTTTTTGGAATTCCTAAAGGAAATTTATCTATTTTAGAAAGAAAATTCCAGGGAATTATGGAAAACAACATAAAATTATCAAGTAGCCCCCTCCCCCTACAACACACAGTAATCATTCTGGTACAAAGCACTTTTTTTTTTTTTATACAGCAGGTTCTTATTAGTCATCAATTTTATACACATCAGTGTATACATGTCAATCCCAATCGCCCAATTCTCATAGATGAGATAAAGAGGTTTTTTATAAATTAATTAATTTATTTATTTTTGGCTGCCTTGGGTCTTTGTTGCTGCATGCGGGCTTTCTCTAGTTGCGGCGAGCGGGAGCTACTCTGTTGCAGTGCGCAGGCTTCTCATTGCAGTGGCTCCTCTTGCTGTGGAGCACGGGTTCAAGGCACAGTAGTTGTGGCTCGCGGGCTCTAGAGCGCAGGCTCAGTAATTGTGGCGCACGGGCTTAGTTGCTACGTGGCATGTGGGATCTTCTCGGAACAGGGATCAAACCCGTGGACCCTGCATTGGCAGGTGGATTCTTAACCACTGCGCCACCAGGGAAGTCCCACCCCTAAATATTTTGGCAGGTAACTTCAAAGAACAAAGACTGGAGTTTACATACCCAAACTACCTTGGGAGAAGAAAATAACCACTACTATTTTATTTCTGAAATAAATCTCATGCCCAGTTATTTCATCTCTGGCCTTCTAGGGAATCCTGTTAAAGCATTTTACAACAGCCCTAAAATTTTCCTTTCTTTTCTTTTCCAGCTTTCTTGACATATAATTGACATATAACATTGTATGTTTAAGGTACACATGATGATTGGATATATTATACACATATATTGCCAAATGATTATCACAATAAGGTTAGTTAACACACCTATCACCTCACATAACTGTGTGTGTGTGTGTGTGTGTCTTTGTGTGTGTGTGGTGAGAGTATTTAAGGTCTACTCTCTTAGCAACTTTCAAGTATACAATACGATATTGTTAACTAGAGTTACTATGCTGCACAGTAGATGCCTGGAACTCAATCATCTTACAACTGGAAGTTAGTACCTTTGACCAACATCTCCCCATTTCCCCCACCCCCCAGCCCCTGGCAGCCATCAAGCTACTCTCTATTCCTATGAGTTTGACTTTTTTAGATTCCACATATAAGTGAGATCATACGGTATTTGTCTTTCTCTGTCTGACTTATTTTACTTAGCAAAATGTCCTCAAGGTTCACCCATGTTGTCACAAATGCTCCATTAGCTTAAGATGTATACTCCCTGGTCTTAGTGATGTTAAGTCTCTAATATGCAGTTCTTAATCCCTTAAGGGGGGGAATCAAGGACTCCTTGAGCACTGATAGCAACTATGGACTTTCTTCTTGGAATAAATGATATATGCACATACACACACAATTTTTCATACCATTTCAAGAGCTTTATAGACCCGTTAAGCCTATAAATGGACCCCAAATTAAGAACCCTCAGTCCAGATATTTTAAAAATCTCTTTGAGGTCTAAAATTCTAGAATTCACCCACTTTATGTTACTGATGACCAGAGCACAGAAAGGCAGACTGCTAATTCTGGTTCTATTACTTGGTAACAGAAGTGAAAATGAACCACAAACAGACATCAATGGAATGCAGCCTTCACTCACCCCAGTCTAAATCCTCTCAGTGGCTCCCAGCCAGTCAATGAGGACTGCAGACAATTTCCAAAATAACTACATGGATAGTACACATGGTTAATCTGTTAACTCTCTCAGAATCCAGGAAAATGGGAATGGTCCCACTACACAATTCTCCTTGGCTATTACATATGGTTTTCAATAGGTATTTAATACATGCCAAATTTTCCCATTAAGATTGCTCTCTGCAGGGAAATAGAAACTACATTGGGAATCCAGTTTTACCTTAGATGGGCATAAGACAGTGAGTTAAAAGCTCTATTCATTTTCTTTTGGAAAGAAAAACTGGTGAAAAGAATGGAAGATTTTTTAAGGGTCTTCATTAATATAAAAGTAGTTCAACTCCATTTACTCCAAAAAGTCTGAACCTGGATAGGTGAGTGGATATTAAGCCACAAAGATTAAGCTGACCTTTCTATATATATTAGTAAAACTGTCTTATTGGTTTGGGTTTGGTCATTCCAGGGATGGCTGAACAAGCCAGAAGCTTCACTCCCACTTCTTAGGATTTTAAGACAGCTGATCTTTAAGTACACGACCTTTGATTTTTTGTGATAACAGAGATCATCAGGCTACCGAATTTCACTGGTTTTGTCCCACCCACTGACTACTCACCACAACTTTATTGAAGTCCTGGATTGCAAAATACAGGGCAATGGCAGTGAGTACATCAGTTATCTGTCAAGAGAAAGAGAAATAAAAGGAAATGAATCTAATTAGTATAGGAGTAATGGAATGCTGCCAGAGTCTGGAGTTTTTGGATGGTGATGGACTATCCAGTACTGAATTCTTACATTCAGGTAGAACCTCAACCCTCACTTTGACTACAAAGATAAAGCCTCTTCAGGGAGGTCTGACCAGAAAACTCTGAGGACTAGGACCTACTGAGGCTTACATCAGTTTGGTGTCCCACATCTGCTCTGTAATCGCAAGTTATTTAAGTTATATATAAAATGAGAATAAAACCCACTGCTTTGCAGGCCTAATGCAGGTCAAGTACTTAGCGCACAGTAAGCCCTCAACAAGCCACAGCCATTATAATTATTAATGAAGACCTCAGTGGACCTCCTACTTGACCCAGATTTTCAACTCTAGATTAGGCAAGTGTTTCAAATTTCTACACTCAAAACATAGCCCTGTTTTCTCAATTTTGAAGGTTCTTGCCCTTAAAGTCTCATCTGGCCTATGTCCTCTGCACAGAATGTCTTGGCAGAATGCTTAGGAAATTCAGGATGTCCTCTATACTGGCACCACAATTAAAGCCAATCACAGAACCCTGAAGCTAGAAATTCAAGACTACATAGTCCAGAAATCAAATGTTAAAAGTATAAGGAACTGGAACTGGTCAGATGCCAGAGACTACTCCTCACACATCCATAAAACTATCACAATTCCATGAATTCACATTTAAGATAGCTTTTTGCTTTCATGTTCTGAGAAACTCCTGAGCTCCTAATATAGATTTTTTTCCCCTTAAAAACAAGAAGATAAAAGACTCTAAAATTAGGGCTTCCCTGGTGGCACACTGGTTAAAAATCCGCCTGCCAATGCAGGGGACACGGGCTCGATCCCTGGTCTGGGAAGATCCCACATGCTGCGAAGCAACTAAGCCCGTGCACCACAACTACTGACCCTGCGCTCTACAGCCCGCGAGCCGCAATTACTGAGCCCGCATGCTGCAACTACTGAAGCCCGTGCACCCTAGAGCCCGTGCTCTGCAACAAGAGAAGCCACGGCAGTGTGAAGCCTGCGCACCGCAACAAAGAGTAGCCCCCTCTCGCTGCAACCAGAGAAAAGCCCACGTGCAGCAATGAAGACCCAACAAAGCCAAAAATAAAATAAATAAATTTATTTTAAAAGACTCTAAAATTGGGCTTCCCTGGTGGCACAGTGGTAGAGAGTCCGCCTGCCGATGCAGAGGACACGGGTTTGTGCCCTGGTCCGGGAAGAGCCCTCATGCCGTGGAGCGGCTGGGCCTGTGAGCCACGGCTGCTGAGCCTGCGCTCCGCAACGGGAGAGGCCACAATAGTGAGAGGCCCGCGTACCGCAAAAAAAACACTCTAAAATTAAAAATACATACATATTGATTTTATGTGGAAGGTTACTTACCATGAATACCAATTCAGCATAGTCAATCAGGAAATGAAAGAGGTATATTATTAATGGAGTCTGCAGGAGAAAAACAAATACATTAAGTTAAAATTTAATGTTATCAGCTTCCAGAGTAGGGGGTGGGGAGGAGGCTATTCTGTCAACAAAAATCTATTTCTTTCCTAGAATACTGTTCTATGCTAGTTTGCTAGCATACATGTGAGGGAGAATTATTTAGCACCACTTGAATCATTTTGTGCCACTGGGACTATCTGCTGAATTGAGTAAAGAGAATAAACAAAATCTAATATGTGTTAAATACCTGGTGAAGAGCTGTTTACACAGTAAAGGTATGAGATGAATTTTAGTTTTAAGACATATATAATAGGCACGGGAAACTCCATAATGGACCAGGATTGCTGAACTCATAAAATAAAATGCAAAATGTTTTCCCTTCTTCTGTTCTCTGAGATGTTTTATATGATTAGTGTTACTTCCTCCTCAAACAGTTGGGAAAATTAACTCACCATGAAGCCATCTCAACCTCAGTTTTCTTTGAGAGAAGAATTTAAATTACAGATTCAATTTCTTTCACAGATAAAACACTATCCGGATTTGCTATTTTTTTCTTAGGCATTTGCTATTTTTTTCTTTTCTTATTTTTTTTTCTTGGTTTTCTAGGAATTTGTTCATTTCACAAAAATTTACAATTTCTTTGGCATAAAATTGTTCATAATATTTTATTTGTTAGTGTCTACAGGAACTATAATGATGTTCCATTTTTCATTCCCAATATTGGTAATGTGCATCTTCTTTTGTTTTAATCTTGACAAATTTTGCCAGAGATTTCTTAATTTTATTAGTCTTTCAAAGTACTAACTTTGGGCTTTAATGATTATTATACTTCTTTAATTTCTAAACTTTACAATATACAATTCTTCAAACTCTTCTGGGGATAATTATCTTTTTCTGACGATACCTAGATCACTGAATTTTAGACATTTAAAAAAAATTTCTTTGTTTATTTATTTATTTTGGCTGTGTTAGGTCTTCGTTGCTGTGCACAGGCTTTCTCCAGTTGTGGCAAGCAGGGGCTACTCTTCGTTGAGGTGCACGGGCTTCTCAGTGTGGTGGCTTCTCTTGTTGCAGAGCACGGGCTCTAGGGTATGTGGGCTTCAGTAGTTGCAGCATGCGGGCTCAGTAATTGAGGCTTGCGGGCTCTAGAGCACAGGCTCAGTAGTTGTGGTGCACGGGCTTAGTTGCTCAGCAGCATGTGGGATCTTCCCAGGCCAGGGATAGAACCCGTGTCCCCTGCATTGGCAGGCGGATTCTTAACCAATGCGCCACCAGGGAAGTCCTAGTCTTCTTTCCTAAAACAGTTGACCCTCGAACAATGTGGGAGTGCTAACCCCCACACAGTAAAAAATCTGAGTACAGGGCTTCCCTGGTGGCGCAGTAGTTGAGAGTCCGCCTGCCGATGCAGGGGACATGGGTTTGTGCCCCGGTCCGGGAAGATCCCACATGCCGCAGAGTGGCTGGGCCCGTAAGCCATGGCCGCTGAGCCTGCGCGTCCAGAGCCTGTGCTCCACAACGGGAGAGGCCACAACAGTGAGAGGCCCACGTACCTCAAAAAAAAAAAAAAAAAATCTGAGTACAACTTTACAGTTGGTCCTCCATATCCATGGTTCTGCATCCTCAAATTCAACCAACCTCAGATTGTACAGTACTGCAGTACGTACTTATTGGAAAAAATCTGCGTATAAGTGGACCTACCTGTTCAACCCTGTGTTGTTCAAGGGCCAACTGTATATTCATTCAAAGCAATAAATTTTCCTCTGAGTATGGCTTTAACTGCACCATACAAATTTTGATATGTTGTTTTATCAACATCATTCAGTTCAAAATACTCTAATTTCCCCTGAGATTTCTTCTTTAATTGAGACTATAGTGTAATTTCAAATTATTTTTTTCTTTTTATATTTTTGTAATGTATTTATTATTGTGGTCACACAAAATACTCTGTATTATTTCAATCATTTAAAATGTGTTGTGGGGACTTCCCTGGCAGCCCATTGGTTAAGACTCTGAGCTTCCACTGCAAGGGACATGGGTTCAATCCTTGGTTGGGGAACTAAGATCCCACATGTCGCATGGCACCGCCAAAAAAAAAAATGTGTTGTGACTTGCTTTGTGGTCCATAATATGGTCAAGTTTGATAAGTGCTCCACAAACACTTGAAAAGAATGTGCATACTAACATTTAAGGGTGTAATATTCTATGTATGACATCTAGGTTGTTTGTTAAGGATTTATTTAACTCTGCTATGTCCTTGTTGATTTTTTTGGTCTGTTTGTTATATCAGTGACTGAAATAGATAGTTAAAAATCTCCCTCTTTGACTGTGGATTTGTCTGTTTCTCCTTTTAGTCATGTCACTTTTGCTTTATATATTTTGAAGCTATGTAGTAAGATGAATTTATGTGTAGAATTACTGTATCTTCTGGGTGTTGACCTTTTTATCATTATAAAATAATCCTCTTTACCTCTAGCAATGTTTCTTGCCTTAAAGTGTTCTTTATCTAATATTAGTATAGCTACATCAGCTGTTTTGGGGTAATGTTTGCGTGATATGTCTTCTCCTATATTTTTACTTTCTACTTTTTCGTGTGTCCTAATATATTTAAAATGTGTTGCTTAAAAGCAGTATATAATTATTTTTTTAACTCAATCTGATAATCATTATCTTTTAGCTGGATGTTAGTCTATTTACATGTAATATAATTACTGATATATGTGTGTTTAAGTTTACTGTCTATTT
This sequence comes from Lipotes vexillifer, assembly GCF_000442215.2. Classification (NCBI taxonomy): domain Eukaryota; kingdom Metazoa; phylum Chordata; class Mammalia; order Artiodactyla; family Lipotidae; genus Lipotes; species Lipotes vexillifer. The sequence continues at coordinate 4,003,826 of NW_006772681.1, read as the reverse complement.
CATTTTCCATCTGTCCTATTTTCCCTATGCTGTTTTCTCTCCTTTCTTGCTTGCTTCACTATTTTTTATTATTCCATTTTCCCCTCTATTAGCTTGTTGGTTATACATTTAGCTACTATTCTTTGAGTGGTTAACTTATAGATTATGACATATGTCTTTGAGTTTAATTAAAGTATAATATAAATGATTACTTTTACCACTTCCTAAACAATAAAGGGACCTCTGAACACTTTAAACTCCATATAGCTACTCTCAGCCTTTCCTGTTATTGTTGTTATAGCTTTAATTCTACATATATTTTAAACCCAAAATACATTATTATTATTGTTTTATCAGTCAATACTTATTTAGATTTACCCATATATTTACCTTTTCCATTGTTATTTATTCCTTCCTATATTCCATGAAACTGTCAAGGATCATAATCCTTCTGCCTTTTTGTATTTTTTTAAATGTGAGTCTGCTGGCAATAAATGCTATCAATTTTTATCTGCTTGGAAACCTGTTTAATTTGCTTTTATTTCTAGAGATATTTTACTTAGTATAGAATTCTATGTCAGTAGATATTTTCTTTCAGTACTGTAAAGATACCTTTTTATTGTCTTCTGGATTCCTTCATTTTTTTGTTTGTTTTTTTTGTTTGCTGTACACGGGCCTCTCACTGTTGTGGCCTCTCCCATTGCAGAGCACGGGCTCCGGACGCGCAGGCTCAGCGGCCATGGCTCACGGGCCCAGCCACTCCACGGCATGTGGCATCTTCCCGGACCGGGGCACGAACCTGCGTCCCCTGCATCAGCAGGCGGACTCAACCACTGTGCCACCAGGGAAGCCCTGGATTCCTTCATTTTTGTTGAAGAGTTAGTTTCCATCTTGTTTCTCTTTAAAGATAATTGTCCCTCTTTGGCTGCTTTTAACCTATTTTGGTTTTGAGCAGTTTTATTATGATGTGTGTTTTCTTTGAATTTATCCTGCTTGGCCTTACAGAGTTTCTTGAATTGAAATATTTCATAAGTTTAAAAAAATTTCAGCCACTAATCTCTTCAAATATTGTTTCTTCCTCATTTTGTCCCTTCTCCCATTCTGAAACTCTATTTGTATGTATGTTAAATCTTTTTACTGTATCTCATAGATCGCTTTTTTTTTTTTCTCTTTTCTATCCTTTTCTCTCCAAGCTTCAGTATGGTTATTTTCTATCTTCCAGATCACTAATCTTTTCTTCAGCTTTGTGTAATCTGCTGTTAACCTTGCCTTTTGCATTCTTAATTTGTTATTACGTTTTCTAGTTCTAGAATTCCCCTTTGATCATTTTTACATATTCCAGTTCCCTGGTGTAATTCACTATCTTGTCACTTATTTTTTGAACATATCAATCACAGGTCACAGTCATTTTAAAGTCCAAGTTTGACAACTCCAATATATGGATCACCTGTGAGTCTGTTTTTAGTGCCTATTTTTTTCTATCTTTTATTATGCTTGGTAACTTTTAATTGAATGACAGACACTGTGCAAAAGAAATTGTAGAGGTTCTGGATTTTCTTCCAGTAAGGGTTTCTTTAAGCTCCTGACAAGTATTGATAATTAGAATTGTATCACCTTAATCTAATCAGGGGTTAAGCTAATTAGAAGCTGGCTTCAGTCTTTGTAAGACTAGTCTATACATGGTCTACCCTCACTCTCTGAGTGTAGTCCTTTAGAGGACCCAACTAGAAGCCAAGTCCTTTGCCAGAGCCCTACCACCTTGGTTGGAAGTGCACTTGAATTTGTATTTCCGCAGCACTATTAGACTGCCAAGAGCTCTGCTTAGATCTGTAGCCTCTTACCATCCAATTTCTGTTCTCTTTCTCTGCCCCCTCAGCCTGTGCCACTTACAAATTGGTAAATACATCAAGGAGAAAGCAGCTCAGACTGTCGATCTCACTTTTTGCAATTTCCACTCTGGGATCTCAGCCCCTCAAGTCCTGGTTATCTTGCTACTTTCCAATGCCATCAAACAGATGTTTTTTGCATTCCTCCTGCTTTTTTAGTTGTTCTAGGCAGGATAGTTGGTCTGCTATTACAAGCCAGTTCACCAATCCACCACACCAGAAGGAAAGTACATGACCTGGTTTTAGTGAGCCCATGCTGGTGACTCAGAAGCACCTCTTCCCAACTCCCAACCACATGTAAAAATGTGCCTTATGATACCATAAAGGTTATTGACAGGTTTTTTCATGAGATCATGCTAGTGTGGTAGAAAGAACAAGGCTTTGGGGTCAGACTCAGGTTTAAAACCAGGTTCCACTTATTTACCTCTGGGCAAGTTGTCTTCCCCTCTGAGCCTTAGTTTCCTCAGCTATAAAATAAGTAGAGTGACCTATTTCACAGGGTTCTTGGGAGAATTAAGTGGTAATATTCACAAAATACTTAGCATAGTGCCTAGCATACAGTAAAACTCAATATGTTAGCTACCTGAGATCAACTTTTTACCTCTTTTTGAAAATACGGAAATCAGCTTTGCCTTTCAAAGTTCTAAAAGAATTGAACTTTTACAACTATCTACTAATGGATTCTTTTTTGCATTTATCTTTGTTTGTAAGAGGTAGCAACTTGATATTTATATTACCAATAGCCTGCTTTCAAAGTGTCTTGATGCTTCAGATAGTTTAGAATGGCACTAAATAGGTCTCAGAAAAAACAGAACAAACTGTTCTCAAAAAGTCTATCAGCAATTGGGCTCACTTCCGTAATGAACTAACATGTACACAGTAGTTAGTTTAATTGCATATCATACTATTATAGAGAAGCATGCACTGAATATAATTTGTCTTTACGCTACATCTCCATTTAGGTGACTACTCCCAGTCAGGGTAGGGTATATATGGATAAACTCACAATTTTACTATCAGTACTTGACTAAACACAGAAAACAGAAATGTCTGTTGAAGGCAGTGGTAAAATCTAACCTGTGGTTGCTAAATTACTTTTTTCTCTCCTGTGCAAATTTTTCTTCTCCACTTTCACATATTCTTACCTTTCCTTAAGAAATAGATAATAAAATCTGCTAAAGGTTAAGAAAGAAACAATACAAAGCAGCGATGAATTTTCTCTCCAAAAGTATGCTTTTCATTTGGCTTGATATAATTTTATTTCTTTATAGTGTTTTATTACTTAGAAAAACTATATTAAAATATAGGTAGCTCTTGATTTATGAATGCTCAGCTTACAAGCAAATTAACCCATATTCAGGAATGAGGAGCAAGGGACTCTGAATTTGAAGTCATCCTCACTACGCTCAGGGGAAGCAACTGTTCTTGCCCCTTAATTCAGAGTTTTACAGGTTAACAGTCCTAACGGGGTTATCTTAGACAGGTATAGAGAGTTAACATGCTTCTATTAGCTAGAAATTCCTACCTCCGGCCTTTATCCCCCTTTACACATGTATGCACGCACGCACGCACGTGATGAGGAGTAAGAATGTATTCTAGGCTCCCTCACTGTATCCAAGAAAACATTTTCCCAGAGAAAAAAACATTTTAAATGATGGTTAAGTGGCTAGATATAGCTCTTCCATTTATTCATTTGACATATTCTTTCTGAAAGGATTATTTCACATTTTCCCCTCTCCTCAACCTCCAACTTCTCTCTCCAGTTCTCACTTGTAGCCGACAATCTCATTTCTTATGTCACTGAGAAAAGAGAAGCAATTAAATGAGAACCACCTTATTTTCCCACTACCCAGTTGACCAACTTCCTCTATCCATATCTATATTCTCTACTTTTCTCTTATTAACAACTGATGAACTTCCTTTCTTCCTATCTAAAACCAAACCCTCCTTGGGCTTCCCTGTGGCGCAGTGGTTAAGAATCCACCTGCCAATGCAGGGAACACAGGTTCGAGCCCTGGTCCGGGAAGATTCCACATGCCGCGAGCAACTAAGCCCGTGTGCCACAACTACTGAGTCAGCGCTCTAGAACCCACAAGCCACAACTACTGAAGCCTGTGCACCTAGAGCCTGTGCTCCACAACGAAGAGTAGCCCCCACTCGCCACAACTATAGAAAGCCCACGTGCAGCAACGAAGACCCAACGCAGCCAAAAATAAAATAAATTTATAATAAATAAATAAATAAAACCAAACCCTCCACCTGTGAACTGGTGATCCTATTCCTTCTGGCCTCCTCAAAGACATTGCTCATTCAATCCTCTTTCTTACATCATCAACTTCTTTATCCACAGAATTATTCCCATCAGCATTCAAATATGCAGATCCTCATATTTTAAAAATCTTCACTAGCCATCTCCGCCCAGCTACCATACCATTTCTCTGCCCTCCTTTAGAGTAAAACTCCTCAAAAAGGTTGTCTATACCCTGTCTTTCCACTTCTTTCCCTCAGTGTACTTTGATCAGTCTCTTGTCCCTATACTCCAATGAAATTACTGTTGCCAAAGTCTCCAAAGTCTCAATTTTGGCAAATTAATCATCAATCTTCAATCTAAATTTTCTCAACCTTGAAATAGCATTTGACATAGTTTTTACTCCTTAAGCAATTACGTGATCATCTAGCGTCCATGAACATTCCCTTGATTTTCCTCCTTTTCAGCTATATTTGCTAGTTCCTCTTCCCCATCCCAACCTTGATGTATCAGAGTGCTCTAGGTCCTGGTATTATTTATGTTAATTCACTCCCTAGGTATCTTAGTTATCTATTTCTGTGTAACAAACTGTCCAAAAACTGAATAGCTTAAAACAACACACATTTATTATCTCACACAGTGCCTGAGAGTCAGGAATCCAGGAGTGGCTTAACTGGATAGTTCTGGCACAGAGTCCCTCATGAGATTGCAGCCAAGCTGTCGACTGAGGTTGCAATATCTAAAAGAGCTTAAATATCTGCTTCCAAGCTTATTCATTTGACTGTTGGCAGCAATATTCAGCTCATCACAAAGGCTTCCTTAAGGTTGATCATGACATGGCTTCCCCCAGAGCAAGTGATCCAAGAGGGAGAAAGTCTACAAAGGAAGCTGCTAACTGGGTAGCTTTTGGGGAGATCATACCCCAAGACCAAAGGCCACTGCTAATTCCCTGAAATCCTGGAATGAGACCCTCATCTCCAGGTTGGCTACTCTACGTGAGAATCTACCTGCTATGACTAGGCTTACTACAAGGCCAATGTGGTGAAGGCTGGCTTGGCAGATGACTTTGAAAAGAAGTTTAATGCCCTGAAGATTCTCGTGCCAGAGCATAAATATACTGTCCAGGTGGATGCTGAAGAAAAAGACGCAAATGCTGTGCTGAGTTTTTGTCTCTCTCAAAGGCCAGGACTAAGGAATATGAGAAAGCTGGTGAAATACACAATTCCATTTGATCAGTAACCATTAAGGCCTTGAATGAAGTCTTCCTAGAAACCAAATTAGACAAGAAGTATCCCAACTGGCCTCACCAGCCAACTGAGAATTTATCAATTAGAGTATGGGAGAAAGCAGTGGCCCTCATATTACAAACTCTTGACATTAAAAACAGTTATATTAGGGCTTCCCTGGTGGCGCAGTGGTTGAGAGTCCGCCTGCCGATGCAGGGGACACAAGCTCGTGCCCCGGTCCGGGAGGATCCCACATGCCACGGAGCAGCTGAGCCCGTGAGCCATGGCTGCTGAGCCTGCGCGTCCGGAGCCTGTGCTCCGCAATGGGAGAGGCCACAGCGGTGAGAGGCCCACGTACCGCAAAAAAAAAAAAAAGAGTCACATACCACAATGTTCATTGCAGCTCTATTTACAGTAGCCAGGACATGGAAGCAAAAGAAGTGTCCATCAACAGATGAATGGATAAAGAAGATGTGGCACATATATACAATGGAATATTACTCAGACATAAAAAAAAACGAAATTGAGTTATTTGTAGTGAGGTGGATGGACCTAGAGTCTGTCATACAGAGTGAAGTTAAGTCAGAAAGAGAAAAACAAATACAGTATGCTAACACATATATATGGAATCTAAATAAAGGTCATGAAGAACCTAGGGGCAGGATGGGAATAAAGACACAGACCTACTAGACAATGGACTTGAGGACATGGGGAGGGGGAAGGGTAAGCTGGGACAAAGTGAGAGAGTGGCATGGACATACATACACTACCAAACATAAAATAGATAGCTAGTGGGAAGCAGCCACATAGCACAGGGAGATCAGCTTGGTGCTCTGTGACCACCTAGAGGGTTGGGATAGGGAGGGTGGGAGGGAAGGAGATGCTAGAGGGAAGAGATATGGGGATATATGTATATGTATAGCTGATTCACCTTGTTATAAAGCAGAAATTAACACACCATTGTAAAGCAATTATACTCCAATAAAGATTAAAAAAAAAAAAAAAAGAAAGAATCTGCCTTCCAATGCAGGGGACGTGGGTTCCATCACTGGTCAGGGAACTAAGATCCCACATGCCACAGGGCAACTAAGCCCTCACACCACAACTATTGAGCTCACACACCTCAACAAGAGAGCCCACGTGCGGCAAACTACAGAGCCCATACGCCCTGGAGCCCATGTACCACAACTAGATAGAGAAAACCCTCACACCACAACTAGAAAGAAGCCCTCATGCCACAACGAAGAGCCTGTGCCACAACAAAAGATCCCACACGCCTCAACGAAGACCCCATGTGCTGCAACTAAGACACGATGCAGCCAAAAAAATAAATAAATAATAAAATACATATTTTTTAAAATAAAATAAAAATGTATAGAAATATTGAGCCACTGTGTTATATATCGGGAACTAACATAGTGTTGTAGGTCAATTATACTTCAAAAACAAAGAAACAAACTTATAGAAAAAGAGATCAGATTTGTGGTTACCAGAGGGGCAGGGGAAACTGGATGAAGATGGTCAAAAGGTACAAATTTCCAGCTATAAGATAAATAAGTACTAAGGATGTAATGTACAACAAATGATAAATATAATTAACACTGCTGTACGTTATATATGAAAGTTGTGAAGAGAGTAACTCCTAAGAGTTTACATCACAAGGAAAAAAATTTTTTTCTATTTCGTTGATGTTATTATCTCTATGAGCTAATGGATGTTCACTAAACTTACTGTGGTCGTCATTTCATGATGTATAAAAGTCAAATCATTCTGCCGTACACCTTAAACTTACACAGCACTGTATGTCAATTATATCTCAATAAAAGTGGGAAAAAAAGATAGATACATAGAGAGATAGAAAGAAAATCCAAACTCCTAACCATTTCTATAAAAAGTCCTACATAATCAGACCCCTAATTTCTTACAGCTTATCTCTAAAATGCCAAGCTAATTTCCAAATTAGGGTTATCATATGGCTTGCTTGATTCATTTAGATCTCTTATTCAAATTTCACTTCCTCAGAGTGCCTTCCCTACAAACACTATCTAAAATAGCCATACACATGACCATCACTCTTTATCCTTTTACTCAACTTTATTTTTCTATATACACTTACCATTTAAGTGAAATCATATTTTTCAAAATTTAGCTTTATGGAGGTATAGTTGGTATAAAATAAATTGCACATTTTCAAAGTATACAACTTGATATGTTCTGACCTATGAATACACCCATGAAATCATCACCACAATCAAGATAGTGAACATATCCACCAATCTCAAATGTTTACCAATTTTACTATTCATCCCAAAGAACCAACTTTGTTTCCACGACTTTCAATATTTTCTGCTTTCTGTTTCATTTGTTTCCTCTCAGATCTTTATTATTCCTTTTATTCTGCTTACTTTGAGTTTAATTTATCTTCTTTTTCTAGCTTCTTAAGGTAGAAACTGATGTCAGTGATTTGAGACCTTTCTTCTTTTTCAATACAGGCATTTACCACCATAAATTTCCCCCAAGTACTGCTTTAGCAACATCCCACATATTTTGATAGGTTGTGTTTTCATTTCATTCAGTTCAAAATACTTTCTAATTTCCCTTCCAATTTCTTCTTTGATCATGAGTTATTGAGGAATATGTTACTTAGTTTCGAAATATTTGGGGATTTTCCAGGTATGTTTCTGGTATTAATTTTTCATCTAAGTCCACTGAGGTCAGAGAATATACTGTGTATGACGTCAACCCTTTTAAATTTATTGAGCCTTGCTTTATGGCTCAGAATATGGTCTATCTTGCAAATGTATACTTGTAAAGATTATGTGTTTTGCTGTTATTGGATGCAATGTTCTGTAAATGTCAATGAGGTCAAGTTGGTTGGTGTGTTGTTCAAGTCTTCTATATCTTTGTTGACTTTCTGTCTGCTTGTTCTATCAGTCATTGACAGAGGGATACTGAAATCTCAGACTATTTGGGGATTTGTCTATTTCTCCTTGCAGTTCTATCAGTCTTCATGTATTTTGAAACTCTGTTATTAGGTGCATAAACATTAGGATTGTTATGTCTTCTTGATGAATTGACCCCTTAATCATGATGAAGTGAACTTCTTTATCCTTGGCAACATTCTTTGCTCTGAAATCTGTTTCTTTTTTACTAACTTATTGTCTGTTTCTCTTAGAAATACACGTATAATAAAGCCAAGGACTGTATCTTGTTTTATATCCCTAGCACCTAGCAGGGTAGCTGGCATTTGGTGAGTACTTAACAAATCTTTGTTAAAGGAAATAGAGAAGGGAAGGAGGGGTTGGAATACATATGCAGATACAGACCTAAGCACTAGGAATAAGTGATGAAAGGGTGCCAGAACATGTTCCGAGGAGCATACATCACAGTGGTAAAGCAAGTAGAGGCAATTTCAAGAGTATGATATGAGCCATGAAAAGGATAAGCACAAGATGCTTTGGAAGATATAGGAGAAACACCTAACTTAGTCTAAGGTGATGAGGGATGGCTTTCTGGGGAAGGCAAAACCAAAGCTAATATCTGAATAGTAGAGTCAACCACAAAAAGAAGGAAGAATGGCCCTCCATAAGAAGATAACAACATGAGCAAAGATGTAGGTAAGGGAATATGATGCTGGAGCATAATAAAAGCATGTCAGAACTCTCTCAGAGGGTTCCTAGTCTGTCTAGAAAACATACTGCCCAAGGCCCACAGCACATACCACTGGCTAGTGGGCTATGCTTGCATATGCCCACACGCATCCATTCCCAATAATTGAATTGTGTGCCCATTAAGAGTCTCTTAAATTGTTCCTAACCTGTTTCTGCTAGTAGTTCTTGTTATTATGGTTCAATTAGATAGTAATACAAAGATAATGAAATATGAATGCAAAAGAGTTGTCATCTCCATGAGAATCAAGTTGAACGTTTTAAAAAGACTAGATAGAACCAAAAAAAATTGTTCTCATAGTAGGTACGAGGGAGACAACTGTAAAAATTAGGGGTAAAAATGCCAAATTAGAAGACTTCTATTCTAAATGATAAAGCCAATAAAAGTGGGGAGAGGAAAGTGGAAAGACATGTGGTTGGGGTGATGAGCGGGGCCCACAGGCCTTTGTATGCATCCTAAGGTGTTTGGATTTTATCCTGAGATCAGTGTAATAATAAGAAGTAAAGGAGCAAGACTGAATGCAGAGACTTGTCAGGAAGCTGTTGAGAGACAATGGTAACCTAAGAGTGATTTTACTATTCTTAAAAACTAATTTTATGGGTTAAATGGCTTTTGTGGGCTTTCTAAGAAACCAACACTGCTGGCACAGTTTTCATGGGAAAGAATGTTCCAAAGAACCAATTACATGCCAATTAGCATATAACCTATTCATGAACTGGGAACTGTTTACAATTTATTTGCCAATAAAAATGATAACTTCTCCAGAAGTCTCATCTGCTTCCCCAAATTACAATTTTAATCTGGATCATTTCCACTGCAATTGCGAAACCTCCTTCTTAAGCAGAGGGCATCTAAAAAAGGGCTGTTTCTAAATATGATTTTCAAAAATAGATCTCTTTAAATGTTTGTACAAAACAGAGTTAGGCTTTGGCATTTGTGACTGTAAACTACTCTTAGTACCCAAAAAAGAAAACAAGAACACTTACTTCATGAAATACTGCTCCAGAATACGGAGACACTCCCAAGTCCAACAGTGAGAGGCCTTCAACCACTGAAAAGTAAGACATCCAAGGTCACTCTTACTTTAGAGACATATGCAGATTGGCCATAATCCTAAGTGTTAGATACTCCCAGGAACAAGAAGGGCTTCACAGTTTGTCTAACCCCCTTTACCTCATTCCCAGCAAGTGAATTTAAATCTTGATGTCAGATGATGGTCAACTTTTTTCTATACAGAGCATCTCTTTTCATTGTGGGGCAGCACTCATTATGAGAAAATTTTATATTAAACTATAAACTTCCTTTGATCTCCTTGTAACTTCCACCCACTCTAAAAAGTGTTTTGTTTGGGAATTCCCTGGCAGTCCAATAGTTAGAACTGGCGCTTTCACTGCCAGGGTCCCAGGTTCAATCCCTGGTCGGGGAACTAAGATCCTGGAAGACGCATGGTGTGGCCAAAAAAATAAATTTTTAAAAACGTGTTTCATTTATATATATTCTGCCTCATTCCAAAAAAAAAAAAAGATAACAGGACTTCCCTGATGGCCAATGCAGGGGACGTGGGTTAGATCCCTGGTCCAAGAAGATCCCACATGACTCGGAGCAACTAAGCCTGTGCGCCACAACTACTGAAGCCTACACGCTCTAGGGTCCATGTGCCGCAACTACTGAGCCTGCGCGCCTAGAGCCCGTGCTCCGCAGCAAGAGAAGCCACCGCAATGAGAAGCCTGCATACCACAACGAAGAGTCGTCCCCGCTCGCCTCAACTAGAGAAAGCCCGTGCACAGCAACAAAGACCCAACGCAGCCAAAAAATAAATAAATAACAAATTAGAAGATGTGAGAAATGTCCACAGAGAAGGAAAATGGGCAGCCACTCTCATATGCTGATTGTTTGAGTGACATTTGTATTAATTTTTCTACAGGCAACAGGTACTTTTTTTTTCTTTTTATTATTTTTAGCTGCGTTGGGTCTTCATTGCTGCGCGCAGGCTTTCTCTAGTTGAGGCAAGCGGGGGCTACTCTTCATTGCAGTATACAGGCTTCTCATTGCGGTGGCTTCTCTTGTTGTGGAGCATGGGCTCTAGGCGCGTGGGCTTCATTAGTTGTGTCATGTGGGCTCAGTAGTTGTGGCTCACAGGCTCTAGAGCACAGGCTCAGTAGTTGTGGCGCACGGGTTTAGTTGCTCTGCAGCATGTGGGATCTTCTCGGACCAGGGCTCGAACCCGTGTCCCCTGCATTGGCAGGCGAATTCTTAACCACTGCGCCACCAGGGAAGCCCCAACAGGTACTTTTTTAATGTGTGCCTTTTGCCCCAGAAACGATTGCTCTTAGGGCAATTTATCCTATGGAAGTAATTGGACAGGTGCCCAAAGAAATATGTTCATTATCATGCTCAGAGTACCAAAAAATGTTAAAAACCCCAACGTTCATTAATGGAGATTTATGTAAATGAATTGTGATGTATATACATATATGTGGATAGATACATAGAGAGAAGCACTTTATAGTTAAAAATCATACTATGCTATAAACAGTTGAATAAATAAACAAGTGAAAGAGAAAAGAAAACTCTTCCTTAAAGAGAACTATAAGTACCAAATGTAGAAGGAAAGATGGAAATAGATAATCACCATTTGGCAGACCCTACAGTAATAATCTTGAAAGGCAAGTATCAATAATGGATACTAAAATTAGTGGGTAAAAATGATTGGAAACAGTATTTGCAAGGGGAAAAATACTGATGTTATGTGGCTAAACCTGGCATTCACTATCTTACTCAAGTGACCTACATTAACATCACCAGTAATATGTTGACCAGTTAACATTATCAACATCAAGTACCTCCTGACATGATTCACCGAGATGGGGATAAAAAAATCTTCTGTGGTCCTTATGCCAAAAATGCATTATCCTTCCCAAAAAAGCGTAACTTCAATCTCATCATGAGGCAATATCAAGCAAACCCAAACTGAGAGACAAAGTAACTGGCCAGTACTTTAAAAATGTTAAGTCTAAGGAAGCATCCCAGATGGGAACAGACTAAGGATACATAACAATTAAATGCAATATGGGGTCATGATTGGATTTTGGACCAGAAAAAGGACATTAGTGGAACAACTGGTAAAAATCCCGTAGGTTTGTAGATTAGTTAGTAGTATTGTATCAGTGTTAATTTTCTGGTTTAGGTCATTGTACTGTGGTTATGTAGGATATTAACAGTAAAAGAAGCTGGGTGAAGGGTAAACAAACTCTATGTACTATTTTTGCAACTTTTTTGAAAATCTAAAATTATTTTAAAATTAAGAGTTAAAATAAATAAGTATATTACAGATATATTACAGCTGACCCTTAAACAACACGGGTTTGAACTGCATGGGTCCAATTATATGTGGATTTTTTTCAATAATAAATACTACAGTACTACACGATTTGCAGTTGGTTGAATCTGTGGATGTGGAACCTCAGATATGGAGGAACCAAAGGTACAGAGGAATAGCGTATATAGAGAGCTGACAATAAATGATACTTGGATTTTCAACTGCACAGAAGGTCAGTCGGTGCCCCTAAATCCTGGATTGTTCAAGGGCCAACCTTATATTTACTGAAGGAAAGATGTCAATGAAATATTCTAAAATGAAAAACAGGTCATAACACAGCATGTAAAATATGATCAAATTTTATTTTAAATATTAATCATTCATTTAATTATTTGAGAGAGAATGAATATGTATTCAATGAGAAATGCCTCAAAATAAGCACAAAACATAAACATTAAATAAAACAAATAAAAATAAACAAACAAATAAAAAGTTAACAGTGACCATCTCCAGGTGATAAAATTATAGAAGATGTTTGGTTTCTTTTATCTTTTCTTCAGTTTCTGAGTCTTTAGCAATGAGTATGTATTACCTTATAATTATTAATAAGAAACAGGAAAACTAATTTTAAAAGAGAGTGAAAAAGAATAAGAAAAACATAAAACAGAGCCACAAAAACCTATAAAGTGTAAGCTTATAAATGCATGAAGTATACGTAAAACTGATATACATAAGAAATGGTTCCCTCCAGGAAACAGAAATGGGTGGTATAGGAAAATGGTGGAAAGATGCCTTTTAGTCATACAGACTTTTGCACCTTTTATTTTTGAACCATAAGACTGAATTACCTATTCAAAAATAAGTAAATAAAACAAAATCAAACTTACAAAGCCTGTTTTTAAAGGAACTACTTATTTGTAATGAGTGAGCCATAAGTATGGCTTTAAATTTTATAGACCCACCCTAGAAGGAAACCTATCATTTACATAATTCATGATGTCTATAAAATAAAAAAAAGCCCGATGCTCAAGACAACTGTAACTAGTCCTTATCCTAGGACCAGAGAGAAACTTCCCTCGTGGAGCCACATAAGGAGGCTGCTGTGTAACACAACTATTAAACCCTTCACTAACAGCTTTACTGGAGACCCAAGGAGATGATATCTAACAACTAATGTTTTAGAATAGTTGACCATAAAAGCTAATTAATCATAGCCAATTATTCTAAAACATCAGTGTTGTTGTTGTTTTTTCCATAAAGTCTCTCAACTCTTAACTCATAAATCAGATAAGCAAGAGTTTCTTATTTAGTTACCTTGATGTACTTTTCCTATGGCTGATAATAAAAGCATATCATCTAGTAGAAGACAAACACTGTCTTTGAGCTTCCCATACCAAGAAGGGTAAGCATTCAGCTTGTTCAAAACAAGTGGTATCCTTATATTTCTAGCCTAGAGGATCCAAGAAACAGTGTCATCCCAGTAGCAATAAACACACCTAGCATACAGATCTTGGTTTCTAAATGATATTCTCCAATAGAAGGAACAAGGGCTCCTTGTAGAAGCGGTCAATTCTAGGGCTGGACCAAGAAAAATACAAGGTAAGCCGGGAGCATCTTGTGGTTCCAGAAAGTAATAGAGTGCTTTAAAAAAAAAAGTAGGAGGGAGGTATGTCAAAAGGACAAAGGAGACAACCTGAAAGAGGTCCCAATGGCCAAAGTAGTATGGATTATAATCCAGAAAATAAAACAAATACCCATGAGTTCACACTGATATAAATATAATTGAATAAATAAATATGGGGATTCCCTTGCAGTCCAGTGGTTAGGACTCGGCGCTATCACTGCCGTGACCCGGGTTCGATCCCTGGTTAAAAAAAAAAAAAAAAGGGCAGAAGGACTAAATAGACATTTTTCTGAAGAGGAAATGCAGATGGCCAACAGGCATATGAAAAGATGCTCAACATGGCTAATCATCAGGGAAATGCAAATCAAAACCACAATGAGATATCACCTCACACCTATCAGAATGGCTATCATCAAAAAGAAAACAAATAACAAATGTTGATGAGGATATGGAGAAAAGGGAATCCTCCTACACTGTTGGTGGAAATATAAATTGGTGCAGCCACTTTGGAATACAATATGAAGGTTTTTCAAAAAGCTAAAAACAGAACTACCATATGACCCAGCAATTCTACTCCTGGGTATATATTTTAAAAAAAAAAACAAGTAATTGGAAAAGATATATGCACCCAATGTTCATAGCAGCATTATTTACAATTACCAAGATATGGAAGCAACCTCAGTGTCCATCAACAGATGAATAGATAAAGATGTGGTATATGTATATATACAATGGAATACTACTCAGCCATAAAAAATGAAATTTTGCCATTTGCAGCAACATGGATGGACTTGGATGGCATTATGCTAAGTGAAATAAGTCAGAGAAAGACAAATATGATATCACTTATATGTGGAATCTAAAAAAATACAAACTAGTGAATATAACAAAAAAGAAGCAGACTCAGAGATACAGAGAACGAACTAGTGGTTATCAGTGGTGAGAGGGAAGGGGGGAGAGGCAATATAGGAGTAGGGGATTAAGAGGTATTAACTATTATGTATAAAATAAGCTACAATATATTCTACAACACAGGGAATATAGCCAATATTTTATAACAACTATAAATAAAGCACAACCTTTAAAAACTGTGAATCACTATATTATATACCTATAAATTATATATTATACATGAACTATGTTTCAATAAAGTAAATAAATAAATAAAAATAAAATAAAAAAAGAAGGAATGAGGGAAATAGAAAAGTCTCCATTAGAACACCACAGTAATGACTGCTGCAGGGAAGACCAAACTATAAATGCAAAAAGTAGTGGGCAAAAAGTTAAAGAGAAACAGGATGTTTACAGAGCCCCAAAGTATATCCCCCAAGCGTTTACTACTTAAAAAGGGAAATAGGGACTTCCCTGGCCATCCAGAGGCTAGGACTTGGTGCTTTCACTGCCAGGGCCTGGGTTCAATCCCTGATCAGGGAACTAAGATCCCACAAGCTGTACAGCATGGCCAAAAAATAAAAATAAAAAGGGAAAATAGTAATTTTGCAGTGGAGAAACCAGACAGATATGTGTTATACTGTACCATGAATATACAATCAGGAAAATCCAAACTATGGGAAACTCTACAGGTCAAATGGTCTAGGTTCTTAAACAGATAAATACTAAAGAAAAGGATGAGATGGATGGGAAATTTTAAAATTAAGGGAGACTTAAAAGACATACATAAACTTTTTTTGAAGACCATGACTAAGCTATAGTCTAGGGATGCTCATTTGGGTAATAAGACAAAAAGAAAGCAAAGATGTCATTATTATAAAAAACAGAATAATGGTTTACTTCTGAGGGGGATGAGAGGCTGTGATTGAGATGGGGTATATGGAAAGGCTTCTAGGAAAAGTGGCAAAGTTCTGATTCTTGACTTGGATGATGGTTACAAAAGTGTTTGCCTTATAATGCACTGTGCAATACACTGCTGTGCGCAGTTTACTAATTCTGTATTTATTTAGCAATAAGTGTTTTTTTTTTTTTTTTAAGTAGTGCTATCAGAAGTGTTCCTCCTGACCCTGACTCTCACAGCTGCATTGGAAATGGGTTTCTAAACAAGCACTCACAGTTTGAGCTCTATCCTGACTCAAGAAGCTAAGCCCATAATAATTCCCAATCTTTAGGTCAAAGGCTGAGGAAACACCAAAATATGACAGAAATGTTCCAAAATTATTCTTGACAAGATAGTATACAGTGAACTCTGGTGTAACAGCCATGCCTAAAGATTGCTAGCTAGTCACATAATATTATTATCTATGTGACTTTCGGCAAGTAACAATCTCTCTGTACTTTAATTTTCTCATCTATAAAGTGGGGCTAACAATAGTATTTACATCATAAGCCATTGTAGAGGACTTCCCTGGTGGCACAGTGGTTAAGAATCCGCCTGCCAATGCAGGAGACACAGGTATGAGCCCTGGTCCAGAAAGATCCCACATGCTGCGGAGCAACTAAGCCCATGCGCCACAACTACTGAGCCTGTGCTCTAGAGCCCTCGAGCCGCAATTACTGAGCCCGCATGCTGCAACTATTGAAGTCCACGTGCCCTAGAGCCCATGCGCTGCAACGAAGAGTAGCCCCTGCTCACCGCACCTACAGAAAGCCCATACTTAGCAATGAAGACCCAATGCAGCCAAAACTAAAATAAATAAATTAATTAATTTTTTTTAAAAAAGCCATTGTAGAAATTAAATGTTTTTTAACATACCTAAACTGCTTAGAACAGTACCTGGCATGTGGAAAGCACTACATCAGTGTTAGTTATTATTTTTATTGGACTGAGAAGCACATTTTGTCAAGCATTTTATCAAGCAAGAAATTCGTATAAATTTTAGTTGCACTATCAAATAAATGGATGGATCTTCTGGAATCCAGAAGAAAGCTGGAAACAAGTGGCTTCAACAAACAATTCAGTTTGTTCAACAAATAATTACATGCAAACATTACATGCAAAGATATCAAGTCTAAGCTCTTACCATCACACATATAAATTACAACTATCTTTATTACCATCTGTCAACTGAGAAACCTGGGAAAATTACTTAACTTCTCCAAACCTCAGTTTCTTCATCGGTAAAATGGGGAAAATAACACCATCTAATACACAGAAAAACTGGAGGATAAAATGAGGCTTACCATAGTCTCTGATATCTAGTTAGTATTTTTAGGAAACTTAGCTCTAATTATTCATAAAACATCCATTCATTACGCCATTCCAAAATATCTTATGGGACAACATCAAAACTCTAGCATTTAAAGTTTGAGGACATGAGGGGGACTTCTGGGGTGCTGGTAATGTTCTGTTTCTTAATCTGGGTCCTGGCTATATGGGCATATACAGTTTGTAAAAATTCCTTGAGCTCTACACTTATTACATGTCCATACTTCAGGAAGATAGTTTTCAAAAAAAATCTTCAAACTCTGGCCCTAACCTAACTCCCATCCCATTACTCCCCTACTTCGGACATTTCACATCCTTAAACATTTCTTAATTTTTTTTGCGGTACGCGGGCCTCTCACTGTTGCGGCCTCTCCCGTTGCAGAGCACAGGCCCTGGACGCACAGGCTCAGCGGCCATGGCTCACGGGCCCAGCCGCTCCGCGGCATGTAGGATCTTCCCAGACCGGGGCACAAACCTGTGTCTCCTGCATCGGCAGGCGGACTCTCAACCACTGCGCCACCAGGGAAGCCCCCTTCAACATTTCTTGATCCTGTTTATCTTCTACCTGGAACTCCCCTTTTTCTAATCTCCCTTTCCAAACTCTGCATCCTTCAAGAGTTAGCTCGAATTCCACAGCTTTAAGAAGCTGGAAAAGGAGGGGACCCTTTGGGTCAGAACTCCAAAGGAGGAACTGGACGTACAAAGGAAGTACATTTTTCACAAATGATTATAATTATTATTATAATTATCTATCTCTCCCACTAGCCTATGGATCTCTGGCCCAAATTCTGTCTCTTTGGAGGCGCCAGCGTAAACAATGTTTGATGAAGAACTTGAAGAACCATAAAGACACAGTAGGAAAAGATGCACTCAAAGTCCCAGACTGCGAATAAGCTTCTAAGCACGCTCACTGACACGCTCTCCTCGCTTAGGCAGGACTGGTTCCCTCACTCGGGCCCGTCACACACCATCCCACACCCCGGAGGAACATCACATTGCGATCTCGCGCCAAATCCCCCTCCACCCAGCACGCCCTTTCCTCATCCCGACCCTTCCTCAGACCACGCTACTCAGCTCAGGACCCCAGTGGGACACACCCCCTCAGATCGCCACCCCGCAGGTGACCGGCCCCTAGTGCCCCAACCTCACCACACAGTCCCACGCCCACCCCCTTAGCAGCCCGCTCTCAGGCCCCGCCCTCCCGCCCTCTCCTGAGAGAGCGGTCAGTTCCCCCAGAATCTTGAGCTTGCGGCCACTGCCCCCGCCTCCCATTCACAGAGGCCAGGAGGGCACAGGCGGGGCCTAGCCGCCTACTCGAGCCGGTGGCCTCACCTCTCTTCCAAGAGCTCAGTGGGGACACCACCTCCACCCGCTCCGAGATAAACTCGGCCAGACTGGAGCGGAACAAGGCCGCCCGCACGGTCACTGCCACCACCAGCACCAGGGCCAAGGGAGCCGCCATGATAGCTAGGGCGACCGCGCAGGCGTGGAGGGAAAAGCGAGGTGGAAGAGCCTCTCGACCTGTGCACCGCCCCGTGTAGTTCCGCGGCCCGGCGCGCCTAGCTGCTGCCGCCGGAGCTGCGAGACTGGGGACTACCACTCCCAGGAGGCATTGCGGCGAAATAGGGCGGGACGACGGAAAGCGGGGCGACTCGAGCTCGTAGCAAAGTGCTGGGCGACGTCTCCTAAGGTAGCTGGTGAATTGTAAAAGCGCCCGGGAGCCGAAGTGTTGCTGAAAGTAGATAGGTGAAGGCAGTAATCGTTCTAGGATTGTGAGCGAGTTTTAAAGAGATGTTAATTTCACTCCTGTGTGTATGTTTTTAATGTTTCTTTCCCTTTTTATGTTTTTAAGAGTATTAAATATGTGTTCATTTATTTATCCTACAATTGTTGATAGACTACAAACTGTATGCCAGGCACGGTATTGGGTTCTGAGGATACAGTTACAGATTTATTAGCTCTGCGGCCTTGAACAAGTTGCTTAACCTTTCTGTGCCTCAGGTCCCTCATCTGAAGAATGTGCTGGTTGTTGGCTTGTTGTGGGCTAGCTAGAAACGATTGAGGAATGCTTAGAAATGTTGCTAGTTGCTTTTAAACACAGCCATTATCAAAAATTAAATTATATAAGCTTACAATTAAACAAGTTATGTAAAAAACAAGATAATAAATATTCAAAACACATCACTTCCTAATTATTTTACTACACTCTCGTTTTATCTGTGGTCTTGAGTTTATTTACCACTGCTATTATCACTATGGCAAATACTGTATAATGTATTCAGTGACTTCAGGTTAATAGTTTAAAATCCCAACCTATGGGAGTCTTTACACCATAGAAATGGGCAAAGAGTACAAATTGGGTTTCTGGTGTTTGGAGTGCCATTGATAAGCATAAGTAGCACACCACTTTGTTAATTAATGTATGAAAAGTGCTTATGGTGAGTGCTTAAATGTTAGCTATAGTAATTAAAATATTAAATAAATATATAAGGAATTTAAGACCTGTGAAAGAATTGAAACATGTTGCATAATCAAGAACGACTTGGTGAAAGAACTTCAAGATGACACAAACAGATGGAGAGTTATACCATGCTCCTGGATTGGAAGAATCAATATTTTGAAAATGACTATACTACCCAAAGCAATCTACAGGTTCAATGCTATCCCTATCATATTACCAATGGCATTTTTCACAGAATTAGAACAAAAAAATTATACAATTTGTATGGAAACACAAAAGATCCCGAATAGCCAAAGCAATCTTGAGAAAGAAAAATGGAGCTGGAGGAATCAGGCTCCCTGACTTCAGACTATACTACAAAGCTACAGTAATCAAGACAGTATGGTACTGGCACAAAAACAGAAATACAGATCAATGGTACAGGATAGAAAGCCCAGAGATAAACCCACGCACTTATGGTCACCTAATCTATGACAAAGGAGTCAAGAATATACAATGGAGACAAGACAGCCTCTTCAATAAATGGTGCTGGGAAAACTGGACAACTACACGTCCAGTTTTAGAAATTAGAACACTACCTAACACCATACAAAAAAATGAACTCAAAATGGATTAAAGACCTAAATGTAAGACTGGACACTATAAAACTCTCGGAGGAAAACATAGGAAAAACACTCTTTGATATAAATCACAGCAAGCTCTTTTATGACCCACCTCCTAGAGTGATGAAAATAAAAACAAAAATAAGCGAATGTGACCTAATTAAACTTAAAAGCCTTTGCACAGCAAAGGAAACCATAAACAAGACGAAAGGCAGGGCTTCCCTGGTGGCGCAGTGGTTAAGAATCTGCCTGCCAATGCAGGGGACACGGGTTCGACCCTGGTCCGGGAAGATCCCAAATGCCATGGAGCAAGTAAGCTGGAGCACCACAGCTACTGAACCTGTGCTCTAGAGCCTGCGAGCCACAACTACAGAAGCCCACGCACCTCGAGCCCGTGCTCCGCAACAAGAGAAGACACTACAAGAAGACGCCTGCGCACCACAACCAAGAGTAGCCCCCACTGGCCTCAACTAGAGAAAGCCCATGTGCAGCAATGAAGACCCAACACAGCCAAAAATTAATTAATTAATTAATTTAAAAAATCACTTGGGAAATGTATTTTTTAAATGTAAATTTCCTAGTTCTGTCCTAGAGACTGTGGTCTGGGGTGGAGCCCAGGAACCTGCATTCTTAATCTCCAGATTACCCTGATGCTGGTGGTTCAGGAGCCATACACTGAAAAACATTACCCTGAAGGCCTAGGTATCCAGTAGTTTATGCAAAAAAAGATGAAAATAGTAATAATAGCAAATATTCAGTGTGTATTCTGTGCTAAGTATTATTTTAAGTGCTTTACATTTCTGTTTACAATACAAATTATATATATATATAATTATACATATACAAACACACACACTCACACACATACACACATACTACAGGTACTATAATTTCGCCATCACCACACGCAGATGAGGAAACTAAGACACAAGGAGATTTAGTCATTTGTCTGGGGTCACACAGCTAATAAGTGGCAGAACCAGGATCCAGATGTTGTGCTTAAGCTTCTATGCGTGAGAAGATGAGAGGAATTTGGGTTGGGTTGAATTGAGTTAGGTTGGGTTGTTTTGTTGTTGTAGCTGAGAAGGAAGGGTAGAGAATTGAAGTGAGGGAAATAATAAAGGAGCAAACAAGGTGATTTCTCTCCTGACATCCCAGACGATGTATGGGTTACCTAGAGAAGAAGGAACTGAGGCTCTGAATAACCAGCTTTAAGCCACACACCTGGGTAGTTTTTCTTTAGCATTTATTGAACACCCACCATTGCCAGATCCTGCACTAGGCTATGAAGTTACAATTTATCAAGTACATTTTTTTCTACTCCAAATAGCAAACTGAATTTGGCCATCTTTACCATAAAGGAAATTAACTAGGAGGCTATGAGGGAGCTAAACCGGGTGAAAGAGAAACCTGGGGAACCAGACTTCAGGAGGATTCAAGGGTGGATTCAAGAGATATTTTGGAGGGAGCATTGATCCGCTGTTTCCCAAATTCCCCTATTTCCTATCCCCGGCACTCAGACCCTGGCTCCTGTAAAGGTCTGAGACTTTCATTAATAAAAAATTGAGACAGAAACTTAGAGCAACAATCTCAGATTGAGGAGTATACAAAATCTTTAAACAGGGCTTTTATCCTCCCTGGCTGCCTGATGAGCAGCCACCATTTTCTTTTTAATGTTTTCTTAAATTTATTTATTTATTTATTTATTTATTTATTTTTGGCTGCATTGTGTCTTCGTTGCTGTGTGCGGGCTTTCTCTAGTTGCGGTGAGCGGGGGCTTCTCTTTGTTGTGGTGCTTGGGCCTCTCATTGCGGTGGCCTCTTGTTGCGGACCACGGGCTCTAGGCACGTGGGCTTCAGTAGTTGTAGTTCACGGGCTCAGTAGTTGTGGCGCACGGGCTTAGTTACTCCTTGGCATGTGGGATCTTCCCGGACCGGGCTCAAACCCATGTCCCCTGCGGTGGCAGGTGGATTCTTAACCACTGAGCCACCCAGGAAGTCCCAAGCAGCCACCATTATGTGACACAGCAACGAGCCAGGCAAGGAAATTCATGACATACCAACTGTTTCTGCAGAAACAAATGGTCATAGTGGTCCTTTATCCTGGGAAGGCAACAGTACCTAAGACAGAATTTGAGAAAAACTAACCAAGATGTAACCAAGAGAACACACCAGATGTCTTTGTCTTCAGATTTGAAGCCACTTTGGTGGTGGCAAAGCAACAGACTTTTATAAATTTTACAATTTCTTGGATTATGCAAAGAGAAATCAACCCGAACAGAGATTTGTAAGATATGGCCTGGATGAGAAGGAAAGAACTCAAGAAAATCAGCAAAAGAAATATAAGAGCAGAGTGAAAAAAGTCAGGGTTGCTATAAAAGTGAAAGGAGGATTAAAGATACAGCACTGACTTGATCTGTGTTTGTGCAGATTTTTCACCAGAAGACAATGAATTATATAAAAAGTTAAAAACAATAACAACTCAACAAGCAGGGTTGAGTTGAAGACAGTGGCATGTACAGAAAAATGAAGGCATCCCTGAGATTGAAAAAGTAAGAAAGATCTGGTCTAGCCCATCATACAGAGTGGGAAATTAAGGCCCAGGCAGGAGCAGTGCCTGGCCCAGGATCACACACCAAGTCAGTGGTGGCACCAGGCCCAGAAATCATGGTTCTCAGCATTTGTCTCCTATGTTGGCTGCCTCTTGCTCCTGGGCTGGGTCTCTGGTGAGGCCCCTTGGGATATCCGCACCAGTTCCCCCCTCAACCCTTGGACCCAAGTATTGTAAGGGCCCAAAAGGAACCAGAGGTCTGGTCTTACATAATGCCCTGGGGACACGTTTCCAGGAGCTAGTACCTCAAGCCCTCTCAATTTCCTTCATGTCCCTGACCACAACTGCCCACTATAGCAAAAGCCATCCTGTTAGGAAAACCAAGATGTAAACTAGGCCTCCAAAGGCTAAAGATTGGCTCTCCCTCCCCCAGCCTCTTCTCTCTGAACCTCTCTCACTCTTCAGGAGCCACACCCTCCATAATTATGTATCCAGATCCCTCATGCCCTCCCCACAAATACACACTGCTCTGGGAAAGGAGACAGGTATAGTGGGCTTTGCTTACTGCTTTCTGGTATCCATTCCCTCTTTC
>NW_006772681.1:3969094-3980452 GCF_000442215.2 Lipotes vexillifer | reverse complement strand
TTTCCCTTTTCCTAACAGGACCCTGAATTCTCAGCCAGGTGATTTGAGTGAGATTGACCTCACTCTCTCACTCATTTCCAGGAATGAGCCCTAAATGGCTTAAATTGACCAATAGTTCCAAATCCCTAGCCACAGTGATTGGTTCAGGCATGAGTGTATGACCCAAATCAGGTCAATCAGAGCCAACAAGATTCAGTTCTGGAATTTTGGACTGAGCCATTTGGGCAATAGGCTTTTTCTTTTCCACGGGTTTGAGCTTGGAAGCACCCAGACCCAGGAGCAGCTGGTAACTTATACATATAAGACAAAGTAAGGCAAGGCCAAGGCTAAGGCCTGACTGATTCTACCAGTAAAGATACAACGAGCCAGTTTTTGATTTAAATGGTATATTATTTACATAGACAGCAAGAAGAACAAGCCAGCTTCCTGTGATCCTTGTTCCACACACCAAAAAGATGACACTGAAACAAAAGGGGCTGAACAATTGTAACATGGGTTGTAGGATACCCTATTGCTGAGGAGCCAACCCTAGAGTTCAATTAACAGGTTTTATACTCTGCAGCTCCATTCTGAGTAGGGAGGGCAGAAAGCCCCATAGCTCATCAGAGCCTGGGAAGCAATAAGAAAACTGTCTCAGGGCAGCCTCCCAGGGGAGATAGGGAGGCAAGTGGAAGGTGGCCTCACTGCCTTACAAGCCTTCCATTCTCTCATGTTCTGGGAGGATCACAAGGCATTCTGCCAAGACTTAGATAAGCTTTTCATACCTTTGCCAGTGTGGCCTATATGAATGAATACATGCAAGGTCATCACGGTGCCATGGCAGAGGCATTCCCTTACAGTATCACTGTGTTCACAAAGAGAGGGCCTGTCAAAAATTAAGCCAACTCCTCGGAAGTGTTTTGGAGAAATTAGAAAAAACTAGATCTTAGTTCCATTATTTGGGCCACTGGATCAAGCCTTGCCTGCAGCAATTATTGATGGACATTTCGACCAAATTCCTTTTCTAATTTAATCCAGTTTGAGTTGGATCATTAATTACTTGCAACCAAAATCTCTTAACCAATACAACAGAAGATGGAACTCAGCCTCTCAAAGGACTCTCGACTCTCATAGACTTCCCTGACTTCAATTACCATTTGTCTATTGATGACTCTCAGATCTTTATTTCCAGCTCAGAAATTTCCAGATTTCTCTTGTTGAGATTCAGACATTATGCATCAAACTACCTCCTAGACATTGCCACCTGGTTATCACAAAGTCACTTTAAACTCCAATTATCTAAAATTGAGCTCAGTGTCTTCTTTCCAACAACTCACTCTTCCTCCTTAATTCCTTACCTCTGTGAATGGCAGCACTAATCTTTCAGTTGCTCAGCCAAAAACCTAGGAATCAGCCCTGATACTTCCCACTTTCCCATCCCTTATACACCTTCAAGCTTTGACCTAAATATCAGTCAAATCCACCTACTCCTCTCCATCTTCACTGCCACCACCCTGGTCTAAGCCACCAGCATTTCTCACCTACATGTCTGCTATTCTCTCCTGACTGGTCTCCTGATGCCACCCTCCATTCTCCAACCATTCTCCATGTCTGACATTTATTGTTGAATGAACGAACAAATGAATGAATGAATATCACTAACCTCTCACTTAAAACCCTTCACTGGCTTTCTTGTACATTTAGTTGAAGAATGAATGTTCTTGAGACAGTTCATAGGGCCAGCATGATCTATCCCCTTACCTACCTCTCTTGCCTCATCCCCTACTTTTCTGCCCTATTTGCATCTGAAAAAATAAACTATCAGTGGTCATTGCCTTGGTACATTATGCTTTGTACACCCCACCAGCTACCCAACAGCATCTGTCCTCACTTAGCAAACTCCCACTTATCCTTCAAGGCTCATTCTTAGGAAGATTTTGATTTCATCAAGGAGTCAGTTCTTTCTATATGCTTCCAAAACACTTAGCAGCTGCCTCTAACCTGCACTCTAATGATCACTATCTGATAATTCTGTTACCTGAAGTTCTTGGGAGTCTGATTCTTCTCTTCATTGTGTCTACTGAATCTTATTCGTGGTGGATTGTTTCCTCGTGTATTTCATCAGTTTTTTCCTTGTGGATTATCAACTGTTTAGAAGGGCTTTATATATAGGAATTCTGTGTAACCTGCAATGGCTGGGGGAAGAGGAGGGGGTCCACGGAGGAGATCCAAAGAGGATTTGCATTAGTTTCTGCTAGGCATCTGAGAGATACTTTTGGAGTAGGTCTCCTCTGAGGTTAATTTCTCAGCCTGGGAGATTCCTAGACATGCAGGTGATGTAAATATGAACCCCACACTCATCACCCCATACTCATCAAGGGCAGGCATGCAGTTTCAAATTCTCAGAAGATAGTTTCTTTCCCCCATCCTAAGACCAGGTCAGGATGGACATAGATCCTTTTTGTCTTCTTTGCTAGTACTCAGATGTTTGTTTGTTTGTTTTCCCCTAGTCTGCACTTTCACTGTGGGTATAGCCCTTCAAGTGTGCTAGATTTATCAAGGGTCTCAGTTCCAATCCCTAACTTCATGTAAGCCCAAGCCTTCATCTCCCCAAATGTCTGTTAAAACCCAAATGGTTGCAGGCTCATTCAATGTTAAATGATTGTATTTAAAAGGATGTTTGGGACTTCCCTGGTGGCACAGTGGTTAAGAATCTGCCTGCTGGGCTTCCCTGGTGGCGCAGTGGTTGAGATTTTGCCTGCTGATGCAGGGGACATGGGTTCGTGCCCCGGTCCAGGAAGATCCCACATGCCGCGGAGCGGCTGGGCCCGTGAGCCATGGCCGCTGAGCCTGCGGGTCCAGAGCCTGTGCTCCGCAACGGGAGAGGCCACAACAGTGAGAGGCCTGCATACCGGAAAAAAAAAAAAAAAAAAAAAAAACCCGCCTGCCAACACAGGGGACATGGGTTCGAGCCCTCGTCCAGGAAGATCCCACATGCCGCAGAGCAACTAAGCCCGCAAGCCACAGCTTCTGAGCCTGCGTGCTGCAACTACTGAAGCCCATGCTCCGCAACAAGAGAAGCCACCACAATGAGAAGCCCATGCACCACACAAAGAGTAGCTCCCACTCACCACAACTAGAGAAAGCCCTCATGGAGCAACAAAGACCCAACGTAGCCAAAAAATAAATAAATTTATTAAAAATTTTTTAAAAATAAAAGGATGTTTATTGTTTTTATTTCCAGCATTTCCATGTATTACATAGCAGGAAGTTCCAGATATTGTCAGAAAAGGAAGTCCAGCTCAATACTTAGTAGACAGAACTGTCACTGTCTGTTTACTTGTCTATTTTCTCCACGAGCATCAAGCTCTGAGAGGGCAGAGACAGGGTCTGACTCATCTCTACGTCAAGACACCCAGCTTAAGACCCTCCCCTCCAGAGTAGAAGTTCAGTGCATTTGTTGATACCAAACCTCCTCTCAGACACTCGTATTGAAAGGGAGCTCAATTTCTCCCACTCCCAAAGTGGCCTTTCCTTTGGAGAGAGTCATGTCACCTGGGTGACCATCTGGCAAGTGGGGGACAGCCTGCCCCTTTTCTGTGTTCATTCCTCCCAACACTTGGCTTATCCACTCAAGATTCTGCAGAGTAGGGCTCAGGGTCTGGATGATCCCAGTGATAACTGGGACTTTGAGCTTTGATCCAGGAGAAAGCACAGGGGCCAGTTCAAGATGAAAACCTGGGCTTCCCTGGTGGCGCAATGGTTGAGAGTCCGCCTGCCGATGCAGGAGACACGGGTTCGTGCCCCGGTCCGGGAAGATCCCACATGCCGCGGAGCGACTGGGCCCGTGGGCCATGGCCGCTAAGCCTGTGCGTCCGGAGCCTGTGCTCCGCAACGGGAGAGGCCACAGCAGTGAGAGGCCCGCGTACCGAAAAAAAAAAAAAAAAGAAAACCTAAGGTTCTCATGCACCGTTACTGGAAGTTAAATTGGTACAACATTGTGGGAGAGCAATTTGATGGCATCTATTGAAATGTTAAGTATGTATACCTATCAATCTTGCAATTCACTTCTCTGATTCTATTCTATTCATAGAAGAGGAGTCACTGTTACATTGTTTGTGGCAGCAAAAAATTGAAAGCCACCCAAATGTCCATCAATATGTGATAAACTAAATAAGTTTTCTTCTGCCATACAATCAGAAACTGTAAGATGGTTTTAGGTTTTGTTTGTAATGAGGAAGATCTGTGTATATTGACATAGGTAGAACTCCTGTGTCGTATTACTGAGTGAAATATGTGAGTCTGCAGGACAGAGTATATCATATGACATTTAAAAAAAATTAATTAGGGGCTTCCCTGGTGGCGCAGTGGTTGAGAGTCCGCCTGCCGATGCAGGGGACACGGGTTCGTGCCCCGGTCAGGGAAGCCCCCACATGCCGCGGAGTGGCTGGGCCCGTGAGCCATGGCTGCTGAGCCTGTGCTCCGCAACGGGAGAGGCCACAACAGTGAGAGGCCCGCATACCGCAAAAAAAAAAAAAAAAAGAAAAAGAATTAATTAATTTATTTTTGGCTGCGTTGGGTCTTCATTGCTGCGCACGGGGTTTCTCTAGTTGCGGCGAGCAGGGACTGCTCCTTGTTGCAGCCTTCTCATTGCTGTGGCTTCTCTTGTTGCGGGGCACGGGCCCTAGGCGCACAGGCTTCAGTAGTTGTGGCACGTGGACTCAGCAGTTGTGGCTGCAGGTTCGAGAGTGCAGCCTCAGTAGTTGTGGCTCATGGGCTTAGTTGCTCCGCGGCATGTGGGATCCTCCCGGACCAGGGCTTGAACCCGTGTCCCCTGCATTGGCAGGCAGGCTCTCAACCACTGCACCACCAGGGAAGTCCTATCATATGACATGTTTATATAGAAAAAAACAAACGAACCTACAAGCAGTATAAATTTGTACATCCTAGATGCTATTTGGCAGTATCTATCAACCTTTGTTTTTCTTTTTTTTGGCTGTGTTGGGTCGTCATTGCTGCACGTGGGCTTTTCTCTAGTTATGGCAAGCTGGGGCTACTGTTCATTGCAGTGCACGGGCTTTTCATTGCGGTGGCTTCTCTTGTTGCAGAGCACTGGCTCTAGGCCACAGTAGTTGTGGCGCACGGGCTTAGTTACTCCGCGGCATGTGGGATCTCCCCAGACCAGGGCTTGAACCCATATCCCCTGCATTGGCAGGCGGATTCTTAACCCCTGCACCACCAGGGAAGTCCCCAGCTTTTAATCGTTGAGCCTTTGATTAGAGTCTACTCTATGCCAGGCCCAGCACAGGCTGAGTGATGGGAGTATATGGACTGAGATCCTGCCTTTGGGATGCCCACCATCTACCTGGGAAAACACATACACACAATTAGTCACCATGACTTACCGTTTATTGAAAAAATAAATAACTGTACTGTCCATCAAGGTAGCTCTGGACCATGGGTGAGGATAGGAAAGGCTACCTAGAGGAAGAAGGGGTGAGTAGAATCTTGAAGACAGGAAAGCTCTGAATTCAGAAAGGGCTGAAGAGGGCATTCCAGGAAAGAGCTTGAGCCAAAGTGTGGCTGTGGGAGAGAGTTGAAGAGACAATGAGGAGTTTGACCTTAGCACAAGGTGTGTGTAAGTGAAGAAGGGGAATAAAGCTGGAGAGAACTGGGGCTGGATCATGGAAGGCCACAAATGCTGTATTAAGGAGCATGGTACTGTGGGAGCCACAGAAGGTTTTAGAGCAGGCAAGTGGTGTGACAAGAGAGGCATGTTAGGGATTATTTAAGTCAGTGAGAGGTCAAGAGAGGGTATAAGGTTAGAAGGAAGCAGATGTGATGGGCAGAGACTCAGGGTTGCAAAGAATGAGGATGCTTTGGGGACACCCCTCCAAGGGCCAAAACACTGCTCTACATCCCCTACACCCCAGTCAAGCCTCTGGGTATTATTTCCAGGATCTTTCTCCTAGTTGCTAGGACTGAGGAGTCCTTCTAGGGCTTGATATTAGGCTGGGATTTTATCACCAGAGCATAAACTCTGGCCTAGCTCACCCCCTGCCTCCTGATGGACCAGATGGACAGCTCTCAGACCCATCCCCACCAGCCCTGCTCTACTAAGAAAGGACCCAGAACCTCTGGAGACTCTGAGGATGTGTATTTGCAGTCTTTCAGGCATTTCCCAGGCCACTGGGAACGCTGGGGGCCTAGAATATGGGATTGGAAGAAACCTAAGGATGGAGAGTTTGAAAGAATATCTAAAAGGAAACTTGGGACTTCCCTGGTGGCTCAGTGGTTAAGAATCTGCATGCCAATGCAAGAGACACAGGTTCGATCCCTGGTCCAGGAAGATCCCACATGCCGCGGAGCAACTAAACCCGTGCGCTCCCACATGCTGTGGAGCAACTAAGCCTGTGTGCCACAACTACTGAGCCTGCGCTCTAGAACCCGCAAGCCACAACTACTGAAGCCCATGCGCCTAGAGCCCATGCTCTGCAACAAGAGAAACCACCGCAATGAGAAGCCCTCACACTGCAAGGAAGAGTAGCCCTTGCTCGCTGCATATAGAGAAAGCCAGAGTTCCAAAAAAAAAAAAAAAAAAAGGTAACTGGATATGTTAGATTTGACAGATAAGAAAATTGAGGCCCAGAGAGGTAACATGACTTGCTTGAGGTCACACAGCAAGTTTGGGGGAAATCAGGGCTGTGCCCAGGTCTCCTGGGGGAGGCTGAAGCACTCTGGGGTTTTGATAATCTGGTTCATGTAGAGAGTGGAGAGAATTGGAGCCAGGAACTATGGGTTCAAATCCTGGCTCTGCCATTTACTATAGCTGTGTGACCTTGGGAAGTCACTTAGGCCCTCCGAGGCTGTTTCCTCAACTGGAAAAGGAGGATAACACCAACCTTTTGGGGCTGTTGTGAAGATCAAAACACATATAAAGCAGTATAGCACACTGCCTGGCACTCAGTAAGTGTTCAATAAATGTCAGCTACTGGTCTGGCAGTGGCAGTTTCTGTTGAGTGTATTATTGAATATGAATCTACATACTAACAGTTAGTGAGATTTGTCTGTTTCCGTGTGTGTAAATCCGGGCTAATAACCAGTCCCTGCCCTGTCACTTTTCTGTCCAGCCCCTGCAGCAGAATGGGTTAATAAGGTATGTAAACGTTCCAGTGCTGAGCACTCAATGGTTATTCAGCCCAGAGCAATTCCTCTCCAAGTCCTACTCTGCAAAATTTCCTGTCAGCCTAACCAACTCTTCTATACTGCCGGGTGCTCCCCTGCAACCAGAGAAAAGGGATGTCCCCCACCTCTCAAGCCTGCCTAGCTGAGGAAAAATGGGGTGGGAAAGCAGCGAACGCGTACGCTGAGAAGGTGAGACAGAAAAGGGAGAGCAGGGAGAAAGGTGGTGAGGAGGAGGGAGGTGCACGAACGTGGTGTGGAGTTGAGAAAAGGGTAAAGATTGAGGGACGTGGATATAGGATGCAGGTGAAAGGACAAGAGGGGCAGTGCGAGAGGTGAGGGCGCTGAGATATGCGGAGGGAGTGCAGGAAGATGGAGATCTCGTAGAAAGGAGTGGGAGCCCTCCTCTTTGAGAGGTCCGTGGGTCGTCCAGGGGTAGGGGGTCCAAGCTTCCAGCAGTCGCTTCTCCGGGCCGCCGCCCCTAGGATCGGAGTCGGGATCCCGGGGAGGGAGCCACTAGCCAGCGAACCGTGGAGGAGGCGGGGAGGGGGGATCCGCATCCTGGGATTGGCCGCCGCTCCGCCGGTCGGTGACGCGAGGCGGGCGGGCCCCTTTGTGACATCACAATCAGCTGTTTGAACGTTCCAATTTGTGCCGTGAGCACAGCAGCGGCGGCTGCACAGACTCAAAGCCCCGCGGGCGAACGCAGCAGCCCTGAGCGTCCGACACGTACCCCAGCCGCCTTCCCGCCCAGCCCCCGCGATGCGGCCGCGCCTGTGATCAGCCGCCGACCCCGGGACGCCCCGCCTCACAACTACCTCAGCGCCACCTCCGCCCGCCGCACCGCCCCAGTCCCCAGGTGAGTTCCGACCGGCTTTGGCCAGGGGGCTCCCGGAGCCTGGGGACACGCCCCGCGCCCCCAGCTCCCGGGTCTTTGTCTGTCTCCGCCGGCTGCCTCCGGGGCTGCATTCCCGTCTCCGGATTGGCTGCCGCAAGCCCGGTAGACCATGACGTCTCCCGATTTGCATATGACATTGAGACGTCACCAAGGCCGGCACCGCCCCCTCCCCGCCTCTCGGCTCAGGTCGCTTGTCCTCCGGTGACCCGTTGGGCGCTGGGTCCGGGCTGGGCCTATGGGTGAGTGACGCTGAAAGGCAGCGGGACCAGAGGGTCCTCCAGTTTCCTCGGCTAATCCAGGAGCTGGGGTCAAGCCTCTGATCTCCTCCTTTCTTCTTGCGACTTGAGAGAGGTTCCGAAGGCGCTACTGGGTCTAGGTTTGGGGGGAGGGGGTCGTCAGGAGTTCAGGGGCCCCTGAAGCTTCGGCTCCAGGTCACTGGGGCAGCGCCAGATGGTGGTACAACCCCCTCCCTCTGTCTCCAGGTTCTGCACCCCTGGGACTAACATCATAACTTTCTCCGAATCCCTGACATGTGTGAAGCGCCTTAGCTGACGTCATTCCCAGCCCCCAAACGAGGGGTCTTAGACCCCATTTCATGGAAGGGAAACTGAGGCGCTGAGAGGGGAAATGGCTTACTCAAGGTCATGCAACCAGTGAAGAGTCATGCTTACGTAGTAAGTAGCAGATGCATTAGCCATGGGCACATAGCTAATAGGAGCTCATTACAAGTAACAAGTTACACATCCTCCTTCCACTGAAGACTCTACCTTGGGCTAAGCACCATTTAAATTTGATAGAGCTCCTATGTTTCCCCACTCCTGGATCTTTTCCCAGGAGGTCTCTGGAGATTGGGTCCCCTTTTGAGGCCCTGACCCTCACTCTGCTCTTTGGAGTTGCCAAACCCAATAAAATCACTGCCTCCTAGCTGTTTTGACCACAGAAATGTGAGTCAATGCCTGCCTCAGGGTGTCTCCGACGTTGGGATGGAGGTGAGAGTTCCCTCTGTTTGGCTCTTCTTCACCTCCCAGCCCCAGAGTTGTCAGCCAGAGAGGACTGACCTGGCCTAGTGCTAGGGCCTACAAGGCTTGTGCTGCCCCTCTCTGCTCACAGAGAGGGACCAGAGAAGGAGCGGGAGAAGGAGTTTCCAAATAGATGGGCCTATGGGCTGGACCAGCAGTCCCATCCCAGCCTAGTCTTTGCTCAAGGATGGCCTGGATGGGGTAGAGGTGGCTTGGGGCTCCAGTGTTATTCTGGGCACAGCTGCTATAGTTATTAATGGGAACGGTTCTCCCTGGAGCAGAGCTGGGAATGTAAGAACCAGGAACTGGCAGGGCTGGGAAAGAAAAATCCTGGGAGCCTCCCTCAGTGGTCATGAGAGGAGGCAGGCACTGGCTGGCTGGTGAGGTTGTCAGTTCTGGCTCTGTCACTGACTTTCTGTGTGACCTCAGGCAGGGAGCTTCCCCCACCCTAAGCCTCACTTACCTCAATCTGTTTGTAACTTGAGGAGGCCCAGAGTAGACTCTGGTACACAGTGGGTGCTCTGGAAAATGCAGGATGAATCTTGGTGCCAGGAACTTCAGACCCTTTTATAGCTGAGAGAGGCAGTGACTTGATCAAAGTCTGACTCCTGTCTGACTTCCCCGTGTCCCCTGCATCATTATATTTTGGGGGGTTGTTTACTGAGGGCTTCCTGACTGTGTTCACTCCGGACTGAATGCTCAGTGACCTGGGGCTAGGCCTGCTCTGCCACCATTTAGCCGTGTGTCTTTGGATAGACTTATGTCCTCTGATCCTCAGCTTGCAAAATGGGCTGGGTGAATATCATGTCTCCTGAAACACCTACTAACTTCCTTTTCATTTTCTCAGTGAAGCAGTAGGTCCTTGGAAAGAGGGTGTGCCTCAACAAGGCCCCAGTCTTCCCTTCCTTCAGGAGGGGCCAAACTCTCTGGATTTTTGGTAACTGAGTCACTAACTCCCTGTGGCTACAGATGGGCTGGGATATGTGGCTTGTGCTGGGCAGGCACTAGTTGAGAGTGGCCCAACCTTTCATAATCCTGGAAGATCTACCACCAGGGAGGCCAACACCCAGGCAGCACTTTCTTCTGGAGCCCACTGTGGATCTGCAAAATGTATAAGTACTCCCAGGGCATAGAGTTTAGGTGATTCTGTGGCAAGTGTGAAAATATACCCAGGGATCGGGAGAGGTAGAAACAACCATAAGAAATACCCCAGGTGGGTTAGCAATAAGAGTAGAATGCCTCCAGGGAATGGAAGTGTGGACATGCCCCCAGGGAGTTTTATAGAAAGTGTGGAAACATCCTTAGAGGAAGGTGACAAGTGGCTGAGTAGCAAAACTAACTGTTGGCTATCTTCCGGGACATGTGGAGAGTCAAGCTCCAGGGACATCCAGGGGGCCTGGCCAGCAGCCCCTAGCCCAGGTCTAGTCCGGAGGCAGGCTTGGTATTTACATTCCTGGAGCAGGGGGTCTCCTTCCTCATCTTCACTGAGGGAAGGACTGATTGAGGGCTTGAGTCCTGGTCAAACCCTCAGTCCTCATACTTAAGGGCTCCTGGGGTCTGATAGCTCCCTCCCTCCATCATCACCTCCCACTGACCTGCTGTCTCCCTGGGGCCAGGCAACCTGATGATCTTCCTCCTAGCCAGGGATGCTACCCTTGAGCAGGAGCTTGGGAATAGGGAGTAAGAGGGGGGAGGGCCTGTGGGAATAGGATCTTCATCTGACAGACACAGTTGAGGCCTATGTGATCACAGGGTGAGGATGGTAGCTGTTCTGTGGGATTTTTGCTAGGGAGCACTTTTCAAGCCACACAGACTCAAGTAGTGGTTCTTAATCTCTGGGGTCAAGGACCGCTGTTTAGGAAATCATGATGAAAACCAAGGTCCTTCTTTTCAGAAAAATACACATGGACCATGGCCCCAGGCCACTAAGTTAAAAATGCCTAATCCAGACAGATACCCAGCAAAGGCAATGGAGTATAGTGACCTGGAATCTGCATGGGTTAAAATCCTCTGTGTCTTACTAGCTTTGAGATTTGGGGCCAATTATCTTACATCTCTGAGCCTCAGTTTCTTCACCTATAAAAAAGGGATAGGGGCTTCCCTGGTGGTGCAGTGGTTGAGAGTCTGCCTGCTGATGCAGGGGACATGGGTTTGTGCCCCAGTCTGGGAGGATCCCACATGCCGCAGAGCGGCTGGGCCCGTGAGCCATGGCCGCTGAGCCTGCGCGTCCGGAGCCTATGCTCCGCAACGGGAGGGGCGACAACCATGAGAGGCCTGCGT
>NW_006772681.1:3966449-3968994 GCF_000442215.2 Lipotes vexillifer | reverse complement strand
GGGCCCAAAACCAGGGGGGGCCGCCGGACCCAAAAAAAAAAAAAAAAAAAAAAGGGGGATAATAATTACACCCACTTCCTAGAGTAATCATGGGGATTACATGAGGTAATATAGGTAAAGTGCTTAGTATAGTACTTGGCACATGAATGTTAGCTATATGATGATGATGATGACGATGATGATGGTGATGATAAATAATCACAATACTGGGCTATTTCTTCCTTGCTTGGAGAACTATTTTTAACCTTCAAGGTCCAGGTTGGATGTCCAATCCTCTGGGGAACCTTCCCTGACAGAGTCTGGTCATATATATCACTCCTAGAGCATGCAACAATATTAATAATTATTAATAATAAACTAGTTGCTTAGTTTATTGAATGCTTACTCTGTGCCCAGGTGCTGTTCTGAGCACTTTGTGTTTAGCTCATTTAATTCTTATGAGAGCCCAGAGAGGATACTATTATTAGCTCATTTAATTCCTATAAGGGCTGAGAGGAGGATACTATTATTCTTGCCATTTGACAGATGAGAAAACTAAAGCACAGGTAAGTTAAATAACTTCTAAGGTCATACAGAAAACAAAAGCTTGAAGGCAGGCTGACATACCAGAAAGGGAACACAAACACACACAAACACACACAAATACACACACACACACACACACACACACACAGACAGACAAAGCTTTCCCACGCATCCCTGTTGTACCTTTATCACTGTTCTGGGGGCTGGGGGAGGTATCCCCAGCCACAATGGGGAGACCAGTCTGTGGTGCCTCTGACTCCTCTCTACCTCCCAGGTTTCTGCACTGCCATAGGGCAGCCCCCTGAGGCCTCTTCACTCCCCCACCATGCTCCAGCGCCTCACCAGCCTCTTCTTCAGCTCCCCGGCGCCCCCCGAGGACCCCGACTGCCCTCGAGCCTTTGTCTCCGAGGAGGATGAAGTGGATGGCTGGCTCATTATTGACCTGGCGGGTGAGGCCTGAGTCTGCAACCAGGACTGACTCCTGGGCCTGTGAAGTCGTCATTAGGGCAAGTGGCCGAGCAGTTGAGCAGAGAGCTGCTAAGGGGTTGGGGAGTCCCCCCAGGCCTACTGGGCAAATTGGGGCTGAGGCAGTAATATTGGAGGTGGAGGGTAACAGGACCCCATCTCATGCAAGCTGGGGCCATCTCCTGGCGGTACAGTGTTGGAGTCCCACCTCACATGCCCTAGGGCAGCAGGTCGAGACTGTGTATGCCCATTGGGTATGGCGGGCAGGGCTGCGTGTCGGACTAACGATGCCCTTTCTCTCCCTGCCCCATTGTGTCTGGTGTGTGTCTGTGTGTGTGTGTGTGTGTGTGTGTGTGTGTGTGTGTGTGTGTGTGTGTCCCTCCCTGCTGCGCCCTCTCCTCCGCATGGCTCCCCCTCCCGCGCCACGTAGACAGCTTCACAGCTCCACCCAGCCCCGGGGCCGCCCCGGCCCCTGCGGGCCGCCCTCCGCCCGCACCCTCCTTGATGGATGAGAGCTGGTTTGTTACCCCTCCGGCCTGTTTTACTGCAGAAGGGCCTGGGCTCGGGCCCGCCCGCCTCCAGAGCAGCCCCCTGGAGGACCTCCTCATCGAGCACCCCAGCATGTCCGTTTACGTGACCGGCAGCACCATAGTGCTGGAGCCTGGACCTCCTTCCCCGCACCCTGACGCCGCCCTGCCAGACGGAGACCTTAGCGACGGGTGAGCCAGCCGGGGGCGGAGCCTGGAGGCCCAGTGCCGGGGCGGGGCCTTTAGAGGCGGGTCTTCGAAGCAAAGGGCGGGGCCCATGGGCCGGAATGAAGCTAGACCTGAAGGTAAAGGGGCGGGGCTTTGAGATAGGGAGAGGCGTGGCTTCGTGGCTAGGGCGGGGCTTGAGAGAGAGAGCTTCGCGGCTTGGGATCGCTGAGGATCGCTGAGACGGTAGGCATCTCCAGGTTGGGTTGGAGGAAGGGCTGGTACCCACAAGAAGGGCTGGTACCCACAAGAAGGGCTGGTACCCACAAGAAGGGCATTGAGCGACCCTAGGAGCAGAGATCAAATCGTGCGAGGGTGCGGGGACAGGGTGGGAAGTGCCAGCGCTCTCCTCCGTCCCCCACGAATTGTCTAGCCCTGACTGCCTCGCTCTGTCCCCTCAGGGAGTTGGCGCCTGCTCGCCGTGAACCCCGGGCCCTGCACCACGCCGCCCCTCTGCCGGCGCGGGCCACACTGCTGGAGAAGGCGGGCCAGGCGCAGCGGCTGCAGCGGGCCCGGCAGCGGGCCGAGCGCCATGCTCTGAGCGCCAAGGTGGTGCAACGGCAGAACCGCGCCCGCGAGAGCCGTCCGCGCCGGCCCAAGCACCAGGGCAGCTTTGTCTACCAGCCGTGCCAGCGCCAGTTCAACTACTGAGCTTCCGCCGGCCGTGCCGCAAACCCCTCGCTGACTCCCGACCCTTATCCAGCCCCTCCGCCGCAGCCAGTGTGCTCCTTGAGGGGCGCCTGCAGCCCACTTCGGGCTGGACACCACAACCTCCCTTCTTCTTAAGTGTGTGAGGTGGGGGT
>NW_006772681.1:3885020-3966178 GCF_000442215.2 Lipotes vexillifer | reverse complement strand
GTGGGTGTGTGTGTGTGTGTGTCCCTCCCTGCTGCGCCCTCTCCTCCGCATGGCTCCCCCTCCCGCGCCACGTAGACAGCTTCACAGCTCCACCCAGCCCCGGGGCCGCCCCGGCCCCTGCGGGCCGCCCTCCGCCCGCACCCTCCTTGATGGATGAGAGCTGGTTTGTTACCCCTCCGGCCTGTTTTACTGCAGAAGGGCCTGGGCTCGGGCCCGCCCGCCTCCAGAGCAGCCCCCTGGAGGACCTCCTCATCGAGCACCCCAGCATGTCCGTTTACGTGACCGGCAGCACCATAGTGCTGGAGCCTGGACCTCCTTCCCCGCACCCTGACGCCGCCCTGCCAGACGGAGACCTTAGCGACGGGTGAGCCAGCCGGGGGCGGAGCCTGGAGGCCCAGTGCCGGGGCGGGGCCTTTAGAGGCGGGTCTTCGAAGCAAAGGGCGGGGCCCATGGGCCGGAATGAAGCTAGACCTGAAGGTAAAGGGGCGGGGCTTTGAGATAGGGAGAGGCGTGGCTTCGTGGCTAGGGCGGGGCTTGAGAGAGAGAGCTTCGCGGCTTGGGATCGCTGAGGATCGCTGAGACGGTAGGCATCTCCAGGTTGGGTTGGAGGAAGGGCTGGTACCCACAAGAAGGGCTGGTACCCACAAGAAGGGCTGGTACCCACAAGAAGGGCATTGAGCGACCCTAGGAGCAGAGATCAAATCGTGCGAGGGTGCGGGGACAGGGTGGGAAGTGCCAGCGCTCTCCTCCGTCCCCCACGAATTGTCTAGCCCTGACTGCCTCGCTCTGTCCCCTCAGGGAGTTGGCGCCTGCTCGCCGTGAACCCCGGGCCCTGCACCACGCCGCCCCTCTGCCGGCGCGGGCCACACTGCTGGAGAAGGCGGGCCAGGCGCAGCGGCTGCAGCGGGCCCGGCAGCGGGCCGAGCGCCATGCTCTGAGCGCCAAGGTGGTGCAACGGCAGAACCGCGCCCGCGAGAGCCGTCCGCGCCGGCCCAAGCACCAGGGCAGCTTTGTCTACCAGCCGTGCCAGCGCCAGTTCAACTACTGAGCTTCCGCCGGCCGTGCCGCAAACCCCTCGCTGACTCCCGACCCTTATCCAGCCCCTCCGCCGCAGCCAGTGTGCTCCTTGAGGGGCGCCTGCAGCCCACTTCGGGCTGGACACCACAACCTCCCTTCTTCTTAAGTGTGTGAGGTGGGGGTGATAGCCTCTCTCTCTCTCTCTCTCTCTCTCTCTCCTACTCCTTCTATTTCCCTTTCTCTGATCCTCTAATCCGCCTCTGAACCTCCCCCCCGTCCCTTCACCCTCCCACCTTCTGGCCCCTTCTGGCATCTAATCCTCCATCTCCCCCACTGCGGACACTCCGTCGGTTCCCATCCTGATCTTTGCCCTGACATTCTCCATCCCTGCCCTCCGGTCCTCTACTTCTGGCCCACTCCTATTTCTGAGAGTGTCTTCTTCCAGTTTCATATCTGGCTCATTCCCTACCTTCAGCTCCCACTTTACAAGCCTCAGTCTATCTAATGTTTGGCACTGCATTCACTCCTGCTCCCTTATTACTCATTCCCAGTAATTCTCCCACTGAGACTAAAGGGTTCTACCTTTAGTCTTCCCCTTCCCTCTCCTCTGGGGGCTGGGCTCCTTGGAGTTGCCTAGGTATGGAAAGGTAAGGTATGTGGGAAAGGACTGTGAGATGTGAGTTAGAGGGAGAAGGTGGAGGGAATCGAGGAAAAGAGGAAACCTATTGAAAATGTAGACAGGACAGACAGGTTGGGATGCTGTAGGGAGCAGGGCACAATGGGGGCTGGCACGGTGCTTACTCAGAAAGGCCAAGCCCTGCTCTCAAGCTGGAGCCTACTCCCACATCGATGCCTTTTCAACAATGCCACCTCCCAAATCTCTTCCTGAAATCAACCCCTCTGCCGGTCCCTGTATCTGAAAGGCTTAGTTAGTACCTTGCTGCCCTACCCACATCAACCCAGCAGTAAAGGCTGGGCAAGGCCCTGCCATCCTAGACATCTGTTCACATGCCCAAGGTGCTAGAACTAGCTTAGGAGAGATGCAGGCCAGAGGGATTCTAGGCAGGGGAAGGACACACCCCAGAATAAGAATGCAGAATGATGGTGCTGGGGAGGACAAGCTGTGGGGTGAAGCCAACCAAGGAATGGCAGCTAGCCTTCATCTTGCCTCTGGCCTTGTATTTCACACTCTGCCAGGATGGCTAATAAACACTCCTGAGTAGGAGGCCAGGAGCCCCACTGCCACAATCCCCAAATAGTCCCTGTCCAGGTTCAGGGCCTT
Organism: Lipotes vexillifer; assembly: GCF_000442215.2. Taxonomy (NCBI): domain Eukaryota; kingdom Metazoa; phylum Chordata; class Mammalia; order Artiodactyla; family Lipotidae; genus Lipotes; species Lipotes vexillifer. The sequence goes on along the minus strand of NW_006772681.1, from coordinate 3,963,879 downwards.
TAGGGGAGCCTCTCTTCATTTTCTTTCCCAGGGCTCTCTTCCTTTCTAGGCTGCTGGGGGGAAATGGGTACCCTATGGTTCCCCTTCCTTTCTCCTCCACTAAGTACCTGGAAGAGGGAACCTGAATATCTGGGTGAGACAAAGGGGACAGGGGCAGCCAGCTTTCCCCTTCTCACAGTGGGATTGACTTTTGGGCTTAGACACCAGCAACAGCCTCTTGGGATGCCCCGAGTTGCTTCCCCTTTCCTCTTTCTGTCCTTTTCTAGTGTGTGCTCTTTCTTCCTTGAAACCTTTAAGATTTCCTATTACATACTAACACAGGTCTTTCCCTTCAATTCTAGGTTTCTAGGCCTCACAGCCAAGCTGAGGCTTATAGAAAACTCTGCAACCCCATGCAGGCAAAGGCAGCTGCCCTCCCTGACCCTATAACCCTAGGTCTCCAGTTGGGTGTATGGATAAGGGAGGAGGTAGCCCCATGGATGCTGGGATAGGGACAGAGAAAGCCCTGTTGGAGTCTCCTATCCAAGGGAATAAGCCAAATTTACATTAAGAGCAGATCAAAGTCCCCATGCTGGTCCACTAGGGCCCCAGTAGTTGACAACCTTGCTCCTCTCTCCAAGGTTCTCCTTCAGTTACGACCTAGTCCCTTTTATTCTTCCAACTACTCCTTGGTTACTTCACAGCCAGCTTAGGGTCTTCAGCACTTCCAAGAGCTGAAACTCCCTCCAACTCTTCTTGCCTACTCCTTTGCTGCCAGCTGGAGCCTAGGCTCAGTTCTGGGCAGTGCTCACGATCCTTCTGTGGGGGAAAAGTGAGTTATAGGGCATTTGGCTCAAATTTCAAAAGGCCCCTACCTTACCTGTATTTCTGGAGGCTCCTGTAGTTCTAGAACCCTCCAACATCACCTGGCTGGTTGCAAGGCTCATGTTTTTGTACTTTCCTATAGATTCTGTAGCATTTGAGTGTGACAATATTTTAATTGTGTATAGATTTCTAAGAGCCAACACTAGTTTGGTCTCCTGCTAGTCTGACTCCTGAAGCATCAGAGCTCGTCATACTGTATTGACTGTGTATGTGCCTTTCACCTTGAGCATGCTTCAGGATTTTTTTTAAAACCACAGAACTTGAATACATGAGGGAACCAGAATTCACAAAGTCCTATGCAACCTTAGACAGGAGGAGGTTAGAGAGTCTGTCTTTACTGATGTTTCAGAGACCCTGTAGAAGTTTGTTCCAGACTGCATTACTTAATGTCAAGACTACCAGCGCTTTGCCAAAACTGAGTATGTGAGAGGGACTCCTATTTCTAGAGTGAGTCCCAATTATATCAAAGGACAACTTCCAGTGATTCTCCAATACATCTCTCTTCAAACTGGGTGTCACTTCCAGCCTTTGCCAGTCTGGCCCCATCAGGGTCCCATCTGTGTATGAATGCAGTTTGCTGCTGTTTTGGAGTATGCTTGCTCCCTGGCCCCAACCTGGAACCTTGAGTTTGCTCTGACCCATAATGTTAGGTGCGCTGAGGACCCCACCAGAGCTCTTGGATGACTCCTCAGATCCATGTGGCTTTATGTGAGGGGACTGAAGGCAGACATAACGTGGCCCCTTATATCTTCCCTCTTGCCCTGCTGCCTAGTTCCAAATGGAACCAATAAGATGAGTGCGTCCCTCTTGGGTGTTTTGTGTTGAGACTGGCTGAAAAGAGGAGACTCTGGTTGACCATGTTATGACATGTTGACAGACTCAAGGACACAACCACCTCAGCCTGGTCACGTGGCATGCCTGTGTATGTGTGTAACAGGATTCTGATTGTTAGACTGTAATGTTATTCCTCTATGGGAGAAAAAGTTAATATAAAGAAAAACAAATAAAAATCTATTTAAAGCACATTATGCTTTCTTCCTGAGTATAGCTAAAGTAGGAGAAGCACTTTGCAATCTCAAACACAGAACTGGCTTAGGGTGTTGTTAGGCTGGCTTTGGTTCTGGTTGTGCGTGTGTCATACAGGGAAGGAAGAGGGTAGATAAGCTTGCTGGTAACAGAGCCAGACACTGTGGGGTGACTCAGAAATAACTACTTTTAGAGAATCCTTATTTAAAAAAAGGAAAATAAGAGCATGAGAATCACCAATTCATCCTTTTGGTCTCAGGCACTGGGTTATGGAGCCCCTGAAGGGGAAGGGATGGAGTGTATGTCTAGCTGTAGGAGACACAGCAGAAGGCTGGGGCCCAGACCAAGATAAAGACAGGACCCCAAGCACTGAAGTCCCCTGAATGTTGGGGGTAGGGTAGGGGCAGAAGCAGCTGGTTTGGAGACCACAATTTTTAAGGTAAGAACAGAGCCAGGAAAGGGAAAAACCTAGGCACATTGATGAGTCACCCCAGGCCTGATGCAGATGAGAAACAGGGCAGCCAAAGAGTGGAACATAGTGGATATCTCTGAAGTACATAATGCAAAATGACAACTTTTATTTGGGAGCTGCTCCATTTAACCACGGACATGGACTGAAGTTAGAAACCTGACCTAAACTGGGCTAGATTCTTGATGCTGTTACAAAAAATCTTGCTGGTCAGTCTGGGCTTATCTCTTGAATGGTGGAGGTGTAAACATAGTCGTTTTGGAGCAATCCATCATGTGCATGGAGAAGCAGATGAATGAGGTAGAGAAGAGTGCCATCTGGTTTGCTGATGGCTTCCTGTCTCCAGAAAATCTTGGGTGAACTTTGATCCTCTCTAAGTTGATTCTGTCATTTTACAACCAAAAGAAATCTGATCAATATCAAAGTGCCTGGTATAGTGCTGATAAGAGCTAGTTTCTTCAAAGCCAAGAGAATGAGTTGAGTGAATAAGTATGTACATTTTCCACAACTTGCCAGGTGGGCATCTCAAGTGTAATGAGGACATGATGGGATTCTAATTCACAAAGAAGGCTGTTCCTATTCATTTATGGTCCAAAGAGCTTGCTTACCCAATAATCCCTTACCAATAACATACGTTTATGTTCTAGGACAAAGACATTTATTTAACACATTCAGTATTTCACATTGTACAAACCCTTAGATTCTCTTTATTCACTGGTCCATTTCTAAAACAAATACATCCAAAACACTATATAATAAAATTATTTACAACATTTCCAAATGAGAAGATTCCTTTTGCCCCACTACTGCTATTCACACACAGTACTTCCACAGCACAATACATCATTAGAAGACCTAAAAATGCTCACCCTGTACTCTAGGCTGCTTAGGAAATGTGAAAACTATTAACATAATCACATTAGCTCCTCTCAATACATGGCAACATTTTAGAAACCTTGAACTTCATCTTGCAACACCAAAAGGGTTCAACAACTCTGCTTTCCCCATTGCACTTTATGACACAGGTTGCAGGGACCAGGAAAAGGACCACATTATTAAAATAACTAACTGTACAGAAATGGATTTTAAAAAGTCACAGCTCAAAATTGCTTTTTGTAAAATTCACACATATTTACAAATATCAAGTCGTCATTCAGCTTGTTTACTTGGATTTTCTTCGCTTGGATTGCACCGCGCTGGTTATGTCTGTGGGGAGAAAGGAAGGACATATTCAGCTGAGGCATTTCTTTATAGCAGTGCCTTTTAGGCAGTCCACAGGAACCAGAGCTGACCTAAGTGGAGCCCTACTGGACTCTGAATCAGTCTAAGGTCCTCAAAAGGGGCACTCGGTGTGAAGAGGGTCTCAGACTTCTCGGCCCTGTAAACTAGGGCCTGGCGATTGGGGAAATGTTATACAGGTAGTGGAAGGTGAAGCAAACATACATGAAAAAGGTGCCAGGATGGGGAGAGCTGCTTTAGCTGGGCAATTAACCCCACAATCTCCATCACCTGTTTCCATCACCCAATGAAATGATGGACAGGCTGACAGTGCTTTTGGTGAGATACCAATAAGTGATGTTACAAGCAAGTAAGTGAATTGTGCCACAAAAAAAAAAAAACCAGCCTCTGGAGCCAAGCCATTGTTTTGCAGTGAGGAACTCTTTTTGCCATGCCATAGTCAAAGTCTCTAAATAACATGACTATGACTGTTGGTCAGCAAGTGTCTACCATGGCCTAGCCAGGTATTATCAAGGCTGTGCATATACCTGTGTATGTATGGAAGGCATGGAAGCAATTCAGAGCAAGCCACAGCCTGCTCTGAGCCCAGGTGAGCCTGAAGGCTTCATGGAAGAGGTGGGAACTGAGTGGTTTATATCAGTGACAGGGTAACAGTGACATAAAAGGGAAGGAGTGTGTTTTAATTCTTTTAATTCCTCCTGTATTATTCATGTCTTAAACTCAAACTCAAAAGATAAACTCAAAAACTTTTTCAACACAGAAGTCTTCTACAGCAAAGTACAATGAATAGCCTGAAGCTCTCCAACTGTAAACATTTCTTTAAAATCTCATATTGATCTTAAAAATTCACCCTCATTCTTCATGCTGCTCCACAGTAGATATTTTGAATTTAAAACGAAAAAAAATGTTTTAGAATTACTTCCCATCAAGGGCAAAAAACTGTTTTCTATTTAATACATTAATGTGTAAGATGAATCCAACTTATCCATTTCTAGAAACTAGGCTGAACTCTCTGATGCTGCATGTTAGGTTCAGTATTCTAAGTAATTTTTCTTCTCTTTTTTGTATTGTATCATATTTTGAGAACCCAGACTCAAAATGTAGAGCAAAAAGCAAAAATTTTATCACTCTGTTAGCTAAGTAACTGCTAAGAAGTGAAACCTAGATGACTTTCCCAGAGGTGGCCTGTACAATGTTATCAGGCTTCTATAGAAGGAAATTTCAATATATACCTCTTACTGGGAGATTATGATGCTTCTGCAGGTGGTAGAATCAGTTTCTCTGATTTATTCATCAGTCTTTTGCTAATCAGAGGACAGTAAATCTGACAGGATGTTGACAATGGTGTTATTTTAATTCCATGTAAATAAATGGAGTCTCACATAGCACACAACTCCCCATAATCAACCCTTTATGTCCAACTCTCAAGCTTCATTTTCACTGTAGCAAATTTGTCATTTGCAGTGAAAACATACAGGGTTTTGTCTTGACTAAGTGTTCATCCTTAGAAAAATGTCTGTTAATTAGGTCAACTTTGGGAGCTTCTCCTTTGTTGTGGTATGAACGATCAAGTGGTGTGTCTGAGAAACACATGTGTGGCTGGGAAAAGTGGTTAGGAGTCGGGGAATAAACGACCTCAGGCTCCCCCCTCCATTCCTTCCTTGCTTGTTCCCATTTGTCACTGCTCTAAAGCACCCAATCATCTGGCAGGCTGCCTCTGCTTCTGAGGATGAATCAATGAGTGAGGCCATGAGTAAACAAGTGATCTGTGCTAGAAACAGGGAAAAAAAAAAAAAAGCCTTTTAGATACTAGGGTGAGCAGTGGCAGTGGTGGTGTAGTGGTGGTGTAGGGTGGAGCTTTACCTTCTAAGGAGTTTTATAAATTGACCTTGACCTTCCTCACTTCATTATGCTTTTTACTGTTCTCCTTCTAGCCAAGATTTCTACTTAATTGTAAAAAAAATTCTGGAAATTTCCTTTCAAAATCTGTATGGCTGGTTTCTAAATGATGCTACAAGAGTGCAGTTTCAGGTAGTCACTGTTTAGGGATTTCTCCCATAAGATGTATCTAATTATGCTTATTCTACAATAATAACACGTTTTAAGTATATCTGTATACTCTGTGTTTTTTTTAGGCTGTTGCTTCTCAAGTCACTAGCTGTGGATAGGATAGAGCTATCACCCCACTTTGCTGTCAGAGGCATCTTAGGGCACCCCAGGGACACCCACAGCTGCTGCTGATTACAGGTTGCTCTGAACTTCCCTCTTATTAGCATATTTTCCCAGGTTTCAAACTTGTACATTGAACTTCATGTTTTTAACTACTGATCCTTTCTCCCAGTTGAAAATATAACATAAAACTACTATAAACAGAAGACTAAAGAATATCAAGGGAAACTAGAAAAATCATTTCTGTGTTAACGGGGAATTCATCATATCAGGAAGCAGAACTACTCATTTGCCTATTTATAAACAACACATCTGATCAAGTGCAATTTTAAAAAGAAGTTCACTGATTTGTGGGAGCCAATTTTTGTGTCTGTAATTAAAAGTGGCAGGGCAGTGGGGGTCAGTGGGGGGAACCAAGCCAACCAAAAACAAAACAACAGATTAGAGAGTGACCTATCAACCAAGTGGGCCTCCCTGGACTTGCCCAGAAATCATTCATCCCACCTGCTCCAATCTGGTAGTCTAGTAGGCCTTGGCTAGCATGATATAAGCAAACTCCGTTCTCAGAGCAGGAGAATGATTAATGTTACTGGTTCTCAACAATACGAAAAGTACCAATATTTCTCATTTCAAACTGCTCATAATATTTCTCAGCTGTCTCATGAAAAACGCAGACTGTTTCTGATTTTGTTTGTGCATACATGACCAAAATCTTATGAGTACGAAAAGGCAAAACCCTCTTTTCCCTTCAAAACTTTAAGTACTGATGCTGCAGGAAGATGTTTCAGGCACCCAACACTATATATGTCTACAAGTTCGAGACACATACATTTCATTTATTTATCTATTTATTTATTGGCTGCATTGGGTCTTCGTTGCTGCAAGCATGTTTTCTCTAGTTGTGGTGAGCAGGGGCTACTCTTTGTTGCGGTGCATGGGCTTCTCATTGCGGTGGCTTCTCTTGCTGTGGAGCACGGGCTCTAGGCACATGGGTTTCAGTAGTTGCGGCGCGTGGCCTCACTAGTTGAGGCACGCGGGCTCAGTAGTTGCGGTGCATGGGCTCTAGGGCACGTGGGCTTCAGTAGTTGTGGCTCGCAGGCTCTAGAGCGCAGGCTCAGTAGTTGTGGTGCACGGGCTTAGTTGCTCTGCAGTATGTGGGATCTTCCCCGACCAGGGATCAAACCCATGTGCCCTGCATTGGCAGGCAGATTCTTAACCACTGCGCCACCAGGGAAGTCCTGAGACACATAAATTTTAGAAGCCAGCTTGGTATTTTATGACACTCCCTGGGTATGGGTTCAAATACAATCACAGGAAATTATTTTATGACTTTGGTTCATTTTTGGATACAACATAGAAGGCCAAATAATATGCATATTAATTCTTTAATTTGGATCCAAGAGCTCTAACACTTAAAAATCAAAAGCTACAGCATTCATTTCTGATTTAAAAAGTAACTTAACCTAGAACAGTTAAAGACTAATAGACTGAGGGCTTGAGGCTGATGTGGAGATCTAGATATGACTGTGATTCCTGGGGTCTGGCCAGAACCCTGACATCCTCTAGGAGACACTTACCCAGAATCCCTACATGTAATATCACAAAGCCTGAGAGTCATTATGGCCTCTTCTAAGCCAGCTGCTAAGTCTCAAAGCATGGATGGGGCAAGCATTCCAACATGACTACCATCACCTTGGGACAATGTCCAGTTTAAGTGTACGGCCTATACACCCCACCCCTCTTCTAAAACAGGTTCCAGCTTTCCATCTTTTCTTGGCTGGCAGTTATCTACAGAGTGGCTCTAATTTTGGGCATCTCTTAACTGTCCCAGCTGCTAAATTAATTCTTTCTGGTGCACTGCAAATGACACCTTTAGTATCCTGAGGCTCTGGGCTCAAGTCAGATTCCCCAAAAGCTGGTGTATGACATCTGTAAAGGCACTTTTCCCCTGCTTTAAAGATAACTACATACCATATTCTAAAACCTAGAAGACCCTGATCCTTTAGGAAAAAGAATACATAGAATTGAGGGGAAGCAGATTTTCTCATAGAACTCCAAGAATCTTCCATTTTATGCTTCCTTCCAAACAGGTTTTTGCTTAGGAGATGATTCCCAGGGAGGGAGAAGAAAGTTGTTGGTTCCACTTCTACATCCAAAGTGGGGATACCTAAAGAGGACCCTGGCTGTGGTGTACATGGTATGTCTGGAGAGGAAAGAAGGCCCCTCCCATCCTCTCCCCTCTCTGGCAGGCTGAGGTAAGGTGACTTCTACATCTCTTCTTTACCTGTGCATGATCTGCAGACCTGTGGCCTCCTCCCAGGAGCTCTTGTGAGGCATTATGAAATTCCTACCCAGAAACGTGACCTATCAACAACAGCTGACTTCTCAGGTCAGTGTCTGGTGTTGGTGCACCACCATCTGCCCTGGTCTTCAGGCTGGTATCCTAATGGTACGTGACTGTTTCGTAGCAGCCCTGCTGATATCAGGCACTTGGCCAGGATGCCAGCTCTCGCCTAACCTAAGCTACTCAAGTTCAGCGCATTTCCTGAGAGAATGATACCCTCCCTCAGATCTGGGCCTTTGCACATGCTATACCTTTTGCCTGGATAATGCTTCCTCATTCTTCAGGTCTCAGCTTAAACATCATTTTCTCCAGAAAGCCTTCACTGACTTGACAGGGGAACAAAGCATCCCGGCTATTGGGTTGGCCAAAAAGTTCCTTCAGTTTTTAAGTAAAAATAAAAGACACATTTTCCATTTTCACCAAGAACTTTATTGAACAACGTATTCACCGTTTTGTTCCACTAACTTCTGCCATTTTTCAGGCAACTTCATAATTCCATCTTCTCAAAACTTTTTATCTTTTTGAGCAAAGAACTGTTGTTCCAGGTGCCTTTTACAGTATCCCAGGGAACTGAAATTTTTTTCCATTAAAGAGAATTTTTTTTTTGTGGTACACCGGCCTCTCACTGTTACGGCCTCTCCCGCTGCAGAGCACAGGCTCCAGACGTGCAGACTCAGCAGCCATGGCTTATGGGCCCAGCCGCTCCGCAGCATGTGGGATCTTCCTGGACAGGGGCACGAACCTGTGTCCCCTGCATCAGCGGGTGGACTCTCAACCGCTGCGCCACCAGGGAAGCCCGACTATGCGTTTTCTGTTGACTAATTCCGGATGCTTTTCATCAAGTGCTGCTTTCAGTTGGTCTAACTGGGAGCAGTACTTGTTGGAATTAATCGTTTGGTTTTCCGGAAGGAGCTCTTAATAGAGGACTCCCTTCCAACCCCACCATGTACACATCACCTTCTTTGGATGAAAACCGGCCTCTGGTGTGGTCGGTGGTGGTTCATTTCGCTTGCCCCACAATCTCTTCCGTTCCACATTATTGAACAGTATCCACTTTTCATTGTCCATCACAATTTGTTTTGAAAAACAAATCAGTAGATCAGTAGAGAATCGCATGCGGAAATATGGTCAAGAAGGTTTTTTTTGGTCAACTTAATGTGGAACACAAAAATCAAAATGATGAACATTAACCAAGCTGCTGCAAATGATTTTCAATGCGTGATTTGGATATTTTGAGTATGTTGGCTATCTCCTGCATGGTATAACATTGATTGTTCTCAATAACGTCTCGATTTGATCGCTATCAACTTCAATTTGTCTACCTGATCGTGGAGCATCGTCCATCGAGAAATCTCCAGCATGAAACTTCGCAAACCACTTTTGACACGTTTGATCAGTCACAGCACCTTCTCCATACACAGCATGAATCTTTTTTTTGCGTTTCAGTTGCGTTTTTACCTTTCTTGAAATAATAAAGCATAATATGCCTAAAATGTTGCTTTTTTTCTTCCATCTTCAATATTAAAATGGCTACACAAAAATTCACCAATTTTGTTAAGTTTTTTTTTTGTTTTTTTTTTTTTTGCGGTACGTGGGCCTCTCACTGTTGTGGCCTCTCCCATTGCAGAGCACAGGCTACGGATGCGCAGGCTCAGCGGCCGTGGCTCATGGGCCCAGCCACTCTGCAGCATGTGGGATCTTCCCGGACCAGGGCATGAACCCGTGTCCCCTGCATCGGCAGGCGGACTCTCAACCACTGTGCCACCAGGGAAGCCCTTGGTAAGTTTTTTTTTAAATGCACGCTGATATGACATCTGTCACAATAAAATCTAACAAAATTGTTTCGAATGAAGTCAAAGACAACTAAATGCTACTACAGCCATTTTATGGACATAACTGAACAAACTTTTTGGCCAACCCAATATATGCTCCTACAGTACCATATAACTTTGCTATCATAAATGCGTATAATATTAAAGTCTTTCTGGCTAGCATATAATCGATGTGACGATGACAGAGACTCCATATGTTTTTTCACTATTATATACCTAGAGCCTGGCATGTAGTAAGTACATAAATATATAGTTGATAGATAGTTGTTAATTTAATAATTACTGATTGTACACCTCTTGTATTAGGCACCACAGTAGGCACCAGGAATACAGTGGTGAGCAAAACCAGACATCGCCTGCCCTAACACAGTATGTATATTAATTACCTACCACATAAATAGACCTAAATTTACAACTGTGGTGTTATGAAGGAGAAGAACATGGTGCTATGATTCCTCATAGCAGTGACAACTGAGCTAAGATAAGTAGGAAGAGTGGGAAGTTAATGAGGAGAAGAGAGGGAAGATAGACGAATACTCCCTACAATAGGTGTCACATATACCCAGGCTTGTGATGAGAGGATGGCATGTGATGAGAGGATGTTGCTAAGGGAAGTCAAATGAGGCTGGGAGAGGTTGATAGGGGCCAAACTAGATAGGACCCTGTGGTCTATGTTGACGCTTTTAGACTTTAATTCTAATTATAATGGTAAACCATTGAAGGGTTTTAAGCCAAGATAGCAGTGAAGATGGGGAAAAGTGGATGAATTTGAATTTGAATCATCTGAGATAAAACCAGCAGCTTTTTGTGATGAATGTGAAGGTGAAGGACAGAGGTGTCAAGGAGGACATGCCTAATGGACAGATAGATGGTAGTACAGGAACAACGGCAAAGGACCTGACATCAGGGGTGAAAAATCAAAGGTCTGTTTTTAGACATGTTGAGTTTGCAGTCCTGTTAAGGATGTTCGTGGAGTTGTCTAAGATCTCTAGAGGTCTGCACTAGAAAACAAATTTATGAGTCATCTGTGAAAGGTTATAACTAAAGAAGGGAGGCATGAATGAGATTAGTTAGGGAGAAAATAGAAGTTGAAGAGAAAAGGTGACTCAGGATTAAAGTTTGAGTAGACCAATATCTAATGTATGTGTACAGAGTCTGAGAAGGAACAGCCAGAGAAGTAGACAGAAAACTATTGAGAGTTCTGGGTCAGAGAAGCCAAGGGCAGAATTCATTCAAAAAAGAGACAGCAGTCAATAGAGAAGAGAAAACTGGTTGTGTAAGATTCTCTGTAAGGTCAGAGAAGATGGGATCAAAGGCACAAGTGAAGGAATTGGCCTTGGACTTAAGGAGCGACAGTTGCTCTATTATAGTATGAGCAAAAGAGGACACTGGTAGATTTATGTGCTGGTAGTGAGAGTTGAGGGAGTTCTGTTTTCTCTTTGAAGAGGTGAGAGTCTCTGCTGAAAGAGAGGACATAAAATAGGAGCCAGAGGTTTAAAAAGAGTAGAGAGTAGGAAAAAGAGTTGACCACAAAAACACAGAAAGATGGTGGGGCCATACTGAGGACCTGTCTCAAGTGGCAATCATGAATCAATCTGCTCTGTTATGTTCTTGCTGCTCTTGTGCACAAGTACACACACACACACACACACACACACACACACACACACACACACGCACAGGGAGAAAACACATAGTTAAATGAACTAACAAATAAAGGAAGGACCAAACAAGCAGTAGACGTCAAAGTAACTTGAAAATTTGAGAAATAGAAGCAAAGACGAAGGGCAAAGTCCTCTGTTGCTGTGATAAGAACCCTATTCTTCTATTTGACTCAGAAATAGCCTCTGCAGCCCACAGCTAACCTTTAATAGAGCTGGAGGCTGAAGCAGGCCGAGAGGATCGCTTACGATGTCCATTTTCCACACTTTCAGAAGCCACAGCTGGCTCTTCAGTTCGGGAGTTTCTTCGGCTTGGAGTTTTGGACTTCTCAGTTATCTCTTTGGGCTCACTGCTGACAGAGAGAAGCACAAAGTCCAAGGAGGTGAGGGAATCAAGTCACACAAAAAATAAAGATAATAGTTTCATTCACAAGGCAGGAGATTAAGAACTACATAATCATTCTGGAGAGACAATGTTTCACTCTGGGACAATAAGCACAATTATGCTCTAATATAACTGACAATTTAAAAGTGAGTCCAGCTTGTTACATTAGTAAAAATAAAATATTTAAGTATAATGCTGGTGAGATTGTGGTAAAACACATTAAGAACTTGGAACAAAAATCATCAAACTTCCTCACCCATTTTCCTAAGATAAGAATATTTCCCTTCAAAAATTAATAGTACCTAAAAATCTAGGAAATTAACAACATACACTGGCACTTACTATGAGCCTAGTAGAGTTAGATAATGGCATATTACAAGTCACATTATAGAATATACACGAGAATATACTCACAATACACTGCTGGGTACACTACTGATTGCTCCTACCTCAATCCCCTTTTTTTAGTATGTGAAGATTAAAAAATGGTAATACCCAGTATTATTGAGGATACAGGGACAAAAACTCCTAATGGAGTATAAATTGTGCAACCCAATGATTCTCAGTAGGGGGTAATTTTGCCTCCTAGGAACATTCAGCAATGTCTGGAGACATTTTTGATTGTCATGACTGGGAGGATATGCTACTGGCACCTTTTGGGTAGAGGCCAGGGATGACACTAAACATCCTATAATGCATAAAACGGCTCCCTGCCCCACACCCCACACAGAATTATCTCATCCAAACAGTCAATAATGCTGAGGCTGAGACACCCTGGTGTAATCCTCTGGCTCAGCAATTCCATTTTTAGTTACCTAAGGAAACAAATCTTTTTACAGAGCTAATTACACACAAGGATGCCAAAGCATCTTATTTATATTAATGAAGATAGAAGAGCTAAATGCTTAACAGTGATAGTACATGGCACATCCAAATGGAGTCATGAAAAAAATCATGCTGTAGAAGGTTATTTAATGATAAAAACTGTTCATAATATATTATTGTGGGGAAAAAAACAGCTACCAACATTATGAATAGTATACTCTCATTTTCATTATAATATATATTGAGTATATATGTAACCACATATGAATGAATGGGTGTGAGATATATATATGTGTATATAATACTATATATCTAATACACACTGTTAGATCTATAGATAAACACTATAGTATATATATATATATATATATATATATATATATAAAAAACACTGGAGTGTTTTAACTCTATTTCTATCTGTATATATTCTGTGAAGAGGACTAGAAGAACAACTAAAATATACACAGTGAATACTGCTGAGGTGTAGGAATATTGGCTAACTGGTAATTTTCTTCTTTGTAATTCTCTGATCTGAATTTCAAGTTACCCTCAGTAAACTTTTACTACTTTCATGGTTCAAAAAACTCACGTTAAAATCATTAAAAAAAAAAAAGTTGATTAAATTTACTTGTAAGACGTGGAATGGAAACAAAAGTAATGCAACAAAAACAAAACAAAAAACTGGTCACAGGGATGCCTCTTCTGGGAAGTCTTCCATGACCCCACTCCCCAAGTGGAGCTGTCTCTTTTGTCTTTTGGGTTCACAGTCTGTGTCTGGCATTCTAGAGCACCCATCAGGCTGTACAGCATGTTTTTAGTGTCTTGTGTCTTCCGATACATTGTAAGCTTCTTAACCATGGCCTGACTGTCAACTATCCCTACCCCTCCATCGTTTACTCCTGACAGAGGACCCTTTGTTAGTGGCACTATGCCTGGGAATCTGGCCATACTGTTCATTACCCTAGCTTTACATCTAACAACTGTCCCACACAAGCCAAGGCATGTCAAGGAGAGGTGAGACTGGAGCTGGGGTAGAATTGCAAGTCAGGGGGATTTACACATCTTTTTAGAGGTGGTAAGGATGGCTTTCTGGCTAGGAGCCCAGAAAATGGTCAAAGCCTCTGAGGAAGAAGATTCCTAATGGAGGTTCCTCTTTCTCCTGGCAAAACAAAAGCCTCAGCAATACTGTCCTGGTGTTTATATGGTCAATGATCAGGTAACTTGGGGAACAAACACCAACAAGGTATTTTTGGTCTGATTATCTCTTCTTTCTCTAGCCACACAGTTGGTGTATACTTTGAGATACGCAAATGAATTCAAACGTAAGCTCAATCCAAATAAAACTAGACAGGTAGTAGGAATAGCAATGAATTTGGAGTCAGAAGAACAAGGATCAAGTCTTACCTATGCATTTATTGGCCACGATATTTAACTTTCTCTCTGTTTCAGATTCTTGATCTATAAATCCCCATCTTGCCTGCTGTAATACATTAAGTGTGAGAGCTCTGGAGGCAGAAGGCCTGGGTGTGAATCTCAGCTTCACCATTTACTGAATCTGTGGCTTTGGGCAATTTAGTTAACCTCTCTGAGCTTTAGGTTCCTCATCTGTAAGACAGAATTTCCTTTCCTAATAGATACCGTGAAAATTAAATGAGATAATACATCTAGGGAGCTTTTAGCCCTACATATGGCATAGAACAGCATTCAAATAAATGCTGGCTATTATAACCACCTCACAGGGTTGATATGATAATTAAATGAGAAAATGACTATGAAGCAATTTTACAACCTAAGTTGATGTACAAGTATGATAAATTCTTTAAAATGTTATCTAGTACAGTCCTACATTAAAAAAGGAATGACTTTTGTAATACGATAATACTTCTCTCCATGGGGCTAATGAGGTTGAAGCCACAGTTGTACTTCATTTTGTTAGGTTATGTGGGGTAGCACAGTATAAAAGAAAAAGCATGGGTTCTGTGCTCAGACCCCATCTGCCATTCTTTCTCTTGAGGATCAAACAGCTATACTTAGAAGGTGTTGCAAGGACTAATATTAATGACAATGATGGCAACAGCTCCTATATATATATATAAAATTTTTAACATCTTTATTGGAGTATAATTGCTTTACAATGGTGTGTTAGTTTCTGCTTTATAACAAAGTGAATCAGTTATGCATAGACATGTTCCCATATCTCTTCCCTCTTGCAGCTCCCTCCCTCCCACCCTCCCTATCCCACCCCTCTAGGTGGTCACAAAGCACCGAGCTGATCTCCCTGGGCTATGCAGCTGCTTCCCACTAGCTATCTACCTTAGGTTTGGTAGTGTATATATGTCCATGCCACTCTCTCACTTTGTCACAGCTTACCCTTCCCCCTCCCCATGTCCTCAAGTCCATTCTCGAGTAGGTCTGTGTCTTTATTCCCATCTTACCCCTAGGTTCTTCATGACCTTTTTTTTTTCTTTCTTAGATTCCATATATATGTGTTAGCATATGGTTATTTGTTTTTCTCTTTCTGACTTACTTCACTCTGTATGACAGACTCTAGGTCCATCCACCTCACTACAAATAACTCCATTTCTTTTTATGGCTGAGTAATATTCCATTGTATATATGTGCCACATCTTCTTTATCCATTCATCCAATGATGGACACTTAGGTTGCTTCCATCTCCTGGCTATTATAAATAGAGCTGCAATGAACATTTTGGTACATGACTCTTTTTGAATTATGGTTTTCTCAGGGTATATGCCCAGTAGTGGGACTGACAAAGGATTAATCTCCAAAATTTACAAGCAGCTCATGCAGCTCAATAACAAAAAAACAAACAACCCAATCCAAAAATGGGCAGACCTAAATAGACATTTCTCCAAAGAAGAGATACAGATTGCCAACAAACACATGAAAGAATGCTCATCATCATTAATCATTAGAGAAATGCAAATCAAAACTACAATGAGATATCATCTCACAACGGTCAGAATGGCCAACATCAAAAAATCTAGAGACAATAAATGCTGGAGAAGGTGTGGAGAAAAGGGAACATTCTTGCACTGCTGGTGGGAATGTAACTTGATACAGCCACTATGGAGAACAGTATGGAGGCTCCTTAAAAAACTACAAATAGAACTACCATACGACCCAACAGCTCCTATATATTGAATGCTTACTATTTACTCACTATGCTGAGGGCTGAAAATGTTATGTCATCCAATTTTGAAAACAACCACAAAAGGCAGGAACTTAGCCATCAAGTTTTGTTAAAAGAAATGTTACCTCTGAGGGGTTGGTACTCATGACAGCTCCCTACTTCAGCAGGGAAAAAAACTGGTACAAAGAGTGAAGGAAAAGGACAAGGTGAGGAAACGTTTAAAGGTTGAGAAAGATGATACCTTTCAAAGAGGCTTAATGCCATATTCATGCTAAGTCTGCAGAAGTGATCATCTTACCTTTGTCCAGAGACTATGGCAGCATTTGCCTCGAGTTCTGTTAAAAATACAAAGGACAGAAATGAGATGTAGGAGCTTCTGGTGTATATGTCCACAGGGAGAAGCTAGGTGTCTATGAGAATTCTGAATGCCTTGTTTAGGCTAACGGGTCTCCATGCACAGCAGGATCCTCACCCTAACGTGGTAAACAGACAGAGTTGGCATGGACACAACTCAGTTGTCTGGAGCATAAGATACTTACTCAGTCTATTTTTATTTCTACTCCATACTATGAAGTAATCCTGTTTGGATCAACGTAACTAAATTACATTGCCTGGTTCATATTTCATCCAGCTATAACTATTTTAGTAAAATAATCCTCTTCCTCTCATGCAGAAGAGACTGTTTTCATTCTTAGAATATCTCTTCCCTCTTGACATATTTTTTTTAAACAGTAATCTTCCAATATGTCTTAAATATCTATTAAGGATGCATTCTCCTCCAAAGGAATTCCTGAGTTTTAGAGAGCAGACTGCTTTACTCTGAGATATACACACCATTATGTTCCTCTCTTCCTCAACCTCTCAGCAATGCCCTCTAAAAAAGGAAAATCTCTGTCATTTGTCTAGCAGGGTTTTGCTTAAATGAGCATCCTATGCGTTTACCAGGCACTTCTTTATTAGCACCAGCAGGAAAACATCTTCTTCCTCCATTATATGCCTTTAGGTAGTTCCATCTTTTCCAAAAGACCATCCCTGATGCATCAGATAGCAGTCATCTCCCCTGCCTCTGGTCTCCCACAGTCCTTTCCCTGTCCCCCGTTTCAGGGAATTCAACACCTGAAACACAGTGTACATGTCTAACCTACCCTACTTATTACACAGTAACCTCCTTGAAGGCAGTGGAGTCAGAGTGACTGGGTTATTTTGACCTCACTGCTTATTAGCCATGTGACCTTGGGCAAACAGCTTGACCTCTCTGTGCTCAATGTCTCATCTGAAAAATGGCGATAACACTTTACCCACCTCAAAGTTAAAAAGATTAAATTAAATAACACATATAAAAAACTCAGTACAGCAGCACTTAGTAATAACTCAGTATTAGCTATTATTAGTATTGCTATGATGCTCATGTTGATGCAGCCTTCACGTAAAGAGGCTGTCCTACTCTGCCTTCAATGAAAGATGCTGGCAGAGGAGAATCCATGCTTCTCATTTGTTATTTAGCTCCCCATATCTAACTCATAAAACCTGGAACCCCCTCCACAAGAAACAGATACCAACTCACTGAGTCTCTGCTGCCTTGTTGGCTCTGCTGGAGCAAAGAAACTCAGGAAATGTGTACTCAGAAATAAAAACGGCTCAAGTCAAAAGAGGTTTACTACAAAAAATTTTGGTTAGTTTGCTCTTTTGAAACAAAATTCAATGCTTTAGACCATTTTAACACTATCACAGCTAATTCATATAAGTGGAGATCAAAGGGGTTTTGGTGAAGGCAATTGTTGGCGTAGGCAGTATTTTAAGGAGATTCATTTGAGCCAAACTTTTAAAAGGAACAAGATTCTACAGCAAATTACTCTGAGAAGGAGGACATATGATATGGTAGAGTCCATCTTCTGGAGAAAAGAGTTGGGGCAGGAGATGGAATTCCCTTCCCCTTTCTAGTTGCTCCTTTTCTCATCAAAAATGAGTTTTACTATCTAATTCCTTCTCTGAAGAATTTGTTCCATTTCTACCCTTCTCAGGTATCATGTGGGTAGTTGGTAGCAAACGAATCTGGGTGGTCTAAAATGTTTTTTGCTCATCCATTTTTTCAGAGGCCTGGTTTTACCCAAAGAATGTACAATAGAAAGTCCTATCCATCATATAGGACATGGCACCCTGAAGCAGGTTTTAAAATAATCACAACTTTTACCTTACTTTTTAAAATTTATTTATTTTTAATTTTTTTTGGCCGCCCCGTGCAGCTTGTGGGATTTTAGTTCCCCGACCAGGGACTGAAACTGGGCCCTCGGCAGTGAGAGCACAGAGCCCTGACCACTGGACTGCCAGGGAATTCCCAACTTCTACCTTACTTTTACTGACTTAAGATTCAAAATTAAACTTTTTTAAAAAAAATTTTGTCAAGTATGTGAACTGTATTGTCAGCGAGACTCTAACCTCCTTGTGGAAAGCAGTCATACTTCTTTTTTTGAGGGGGGGTATCCCCCAATAACCTACAATGACAAAGAGCCAGGTAAGACTAAACTGTAACAAATCTATAATCTTTTTTTTTTTTTTTGCAGTACTCGGGCCTCTACTGTTGTGGCCTCTCCCGTTGCGGAGCACAGGCTCCGCACGCACAGGCTCAGCGGCCATGGCTCACGGGCCTAGCTGCTCCGCGGCATGTGGGATCTTCCCGGACTGGGGCACGAACCCGTATCCCCTGCATCGGCAGGCGGACTCTCAACCACTGCGCCACCAGGGAAGCCCCAAATCTATAATCTTTATCTGCTTTGGCAGTCTAATCTTGACGGCTGTTATTGCCATCAAGATCCTCATGCATTCAGAGCTGAGCCAGCATTTCACAGTAGTTATTTGTCAGATTACCATGGGCTCCACCTTCCAGAAACACCATCCCTAGTGCTATTTACAATATCTTGGTCATGGGAAGAACTTAATGCCATCTAGACAGGACTGAAATGACTCTGACTCCCTGAGGAATGGCTACCTCACTGCAGCAGAGGTTTTCGGAACAAGCCTCCACTCCTGTCATGATAATGCAATTACTGTCTTAATGCAGTAATGCCTCCCACCCCAGTGAGTTACTGTATGCCAATCAGTCAGCTGCCAGCTATGGGTGCCAGGGTCATGCAACAGGGCAAACTCTACAATGGAAACCACCCACGGCTTGGTGGCAGACAATGGGCACTGAGATGTCCTTCTTGAGTTCCCTGGCTGACACGAGGAATGCGTCAGAGAGCAAGCTGGTCAGGGGAAAAATAACTTCAAATAGTACTGCATAAGCTCTGCCACTCAACCAAAGTCTGCTCTGAAGCAAATAGATAAGATAGTTTCAGCCACTTCCTGGCACATTGAGGACAGCAGTGGTTCCTTCACATGTAATCTATTCCACTCAAGAAAGTTTTCCAAGGTGGGCCTTACCTGGTCTGGGAACAGACCCCTGCAGTGCTGTGGCTGGAGTTTCCTTTGGGACTAAACTCTGTGAAGGGGCTAAGGCAAGAAAAAAAAAAAAAGAAAAGAAACAGGGCTTTAACATTCTTTTCTAAACAAAGCAGAAAGCATTGACTGAATCAAGGGCTAAGTAACTGCTGAAATACACATATTCTTAGAAAACAGTACTTGAAGTTAACTTTGAAAGTACAGTACATTCCAAAACTTGCTTAAAAAATTAACTACCTTAACACTCAGTAACAAAGACTAATGCTAGGGGGGTCTGTTTTTCCTTTTTGTATGTGCAAAGATCAAGGAAGGATATGGCCATGAGGACAACAGCACCCATAATTTTTGCTTCTTTGGGTCAAGTTCTGTCCAGTACTCTAAAAAACCCAAAAGCATACTTTAGTAGGCAACCCAAACCACTTTCAGAAGGACAATTATACCATTCAACCGTAGCATTTAAAAAATTGTCTCAACCCTCTAAAGACTACATACCTTGAAACCTGAAATGAATCATATATTGTGTACTTTTCTATAGCACCTGGCAAGTGTGATGGGCAAAAAGCAGGTATTCAATTCATATTTAATGAATCAAATCAATTTGATATGTTATCTACTTATTTTATCTAACAATTACCAAGAACTTACTAGGGGCAAGGCTCTGTGCCAGGCACCCTTAGAGACCAAATTCCATTCTTCTTGCCCATCAGGAATTCAGTCTAGTATTAAAGATATACACAAGTGGTACTCTGGAGTCAACTGTGATGTTATATGAAGCAGATTCATAAAGTATAAAGTACTATGGGAGTCCAAAGCAAGGGAGATCAATTCTCGATTGAGAAATCTGAAGGTACACTAAAGGGAGAAACATCAGAATTAGGCTTTGAAGGACAGAGAGAACTCAGGCCCTTGAAGAGGAATGGAATAGAATACACAATGTACTCTAGAATGGGAACTTCTGGGATCATACCGTAAAGATCGAAGACATAGATATGCCACAGTCACTCAAGGTTATGCCCGCCCATCTTGACGCTCAGTCTACCATCCTAGATAAACTCTACAACAATAAGTTTTACCCTCATGTGGAAACTGTGACTTTTGTAGATTTCTCTCCCTGCTTAGTCAATGATGCATCTGTGTTAAGAATTTATTTTGGATGCTTATCTAATAAAGCCTAAAACTGTACCTTAACTTTTATTTTTTACTCCAGTATTGGTTTCTCACACTTTCAAGGTAAAAGCACAGAAGCCCCTTGAAAAAGAATGGAAATAATCTTAACTGAAATTGAGAAGTTTTTTTTCCAACTACTGGTTCATCTCCCTAATGCTCCTATATTTCTCTAGGATTACACAGGATCCAGATAAAAGTTATTAACTTCATCATTATTCTCTTGGTATCAGAGGGAAAGGTTCCCTGAAAGGAAGCAGAATGGAAACATTTAATAGTGGAGAATATATTTAAGTTACACCAGGTTTTAAAAAAATTCTTAGGGCTCACTTACATCAACAGAACTAGAACCAGGAATATACAGCACCCAGCCCTATGAAGTCTCTGTCTCCTCCAAGGGCAGAGAACTCCTTAAAGACCTTTATCCCTCCCTGTATCTCTAGTTTTGAAGTGAATAGGCAGAGAGAAGGGGAATTAACCTTTCCAGGGCTCTGTGTGAGGCAGTGTGCTGGCTTTTACGCTAAGCCCGCTCAATGAATCTTTGTATAAATTCTGGGAGGTAGGAATTACAATCTCCAGTTTACTGGTGAAGTACATGGCTTACAAGAGGTTAAGGGATTTATCCAACTGCAACTGGTACCAGTGGAGCTAGAATTTGAACTCTGATCCTACCAGAAGCTTGTGTTCTTTCTGCTCCTCCTCCTGCCCCTCGAAGCATTTTAGCTGCATAAACAGGTGCTATTGGCTGGCCTAGGATACAGCAAAGGTCCTTTGAGTTATGGCAGTGTTTGACTGATTCCACTCTGGAGAAATAGAGCTTCTGTACCACTTAAGCCTCACAGAAGGAGGAACATTACGTATGTGTGGGGGGGTGGGGGTGGGTGCGGGGGGAGATGCCAAGGGAAGGAGGGGAGATGTAAGGACATCTACGTTTCCATCATTAGCCCGCCTTACCAGTACATAGGAAATAACCTGAACTAGAAATACATGAATGGAATGGTCTAATTTTCAAAGAGATTGCATCAAAAAGAAACTGGCAATAAGAATTCTTTACCTATTATTGAGTGATTACTATATTCTAGCCCCGTGCTAAAAATGTTATATACATTATCTCATTGAATTCTTACTACTACTATTGTCCCCATTTTACAAAGGAGGAAACTAAAGTTTGGAGTAGTCAAGTAACTTGCCTAAGCCCAAACAGCTGGTATATGCTGGCAACAACCTAAGCCTATCTCTCAACCACTTTGCTCCTCCCATGTCTATTACCATGAAAGCTGGTTTTCTGGAAAGCTCTCCCCTAGAGTAGCCAGTCAGAAGGGAAGAGTCCCTGGGATAGAGTACAATGAGGAAGGGGCTATGAGAAACCTGCTCTGAACAGTTGAGAGCAAGTCTTTACCACAGTAAGGAGAACCTGCAGAAACTGCTGTTTACTCTTAAGGGACATGGTTAAACTGGAGGCTCACAGTATAGAATTTGAATGAAAACTGAACTCTGAGCTTCAGTCTTCTCACCCGCAGAATGGGGTTAGGGCTACCTGACATGGTTGGTATGAAGATGATGTAACACAGGTGAAAATGCTTCTTTGTAAAATGAAAAATTTTATGTAAATAAAAGGTATATGATTATTTCAGGAGCTGAGAGAGAACCATATTAATGAATGTAAACAACGTGGGATTTTAAAAGGGTATATTTCCCAATGTACTTCAAATAAATGAAACTATCACTATTGCCATTTAGCCCATTCTTCTTCCTCCAAGTAGAAAAGGAGTCATGCTTTCTCTTGTGGGATAGGTCATCAAAAATTGACACGAGATGATGCCAGGCCCCAAGTACATACCTATGCTGGGTAGAAGCTCTGGATGAGATCCCACCTTCTCCTCCACTAGGCCACCTGCAAGTGGCTCAGATGCTATGCCAATATGATTGTTTTTTGTGGTCGGCGCCGCGGAGATGAGCTCAGAGGGTACCAGAGTGGTTACTATCGAGCGTACACTGGTGGGGAGAGTACTGCCAGGTAAGCTGGGTCCTGCTGAGGCGGAGCCTGGGCCCACAGGGCTAGAGGTCATTTTTAGCAGAGTGGGTGCTGGGGGTGTTTGGGTTTTACTGTCCAGCTCTGTGGATAACTGCTCTGTTGCCATGAGCCCTGGAGCTGTGGTCTCTAGCCCTTGGCCTTCAGTTTCTCCATCTGCACCGTATTGTTCTTCCCCTTTCTCAAGAGAGCCTGTAACTTTTTTACATGCCTTGGTCAGCAAAATCTGGCCGATTTTGTCCACTTTTCCTTTGCCCTTACTAGATGAGACTGGGCTTCGCCGGTTGACAGAGGAGCCTGGACTATTGGTCAAAAGGGGAGAAACCACTGTGGTTGACTGTGAAGAGGGCAGAGTGCTCTGATCTGCTGAGGTGCTCACCTGAGGACTAGTCTCCTCTGGATTCAGTTCTTTTACTTGCTGGACAGGGGGATGAGGAGGGACAACTGGAGAAGTTGTACAAGGTGGGGAAGGAAGCTGAACAGGGGTGGCTCGTGAGTTAAGGACCAAGGGTCGACCTGTCTGTATGTTTGCAGCAGGACTACTGGAGGGGGCATTAGACAGTACAGGAGCAGAAGAAAATTTTATATTCTGAGGTATGTGTAAAGGGCCAACGACTGCAACAGAGGGAGGGATCAAGCCAGAGTTGGTTGTCAGTGGGGTTGCAGGAATTGTGCTTGGCTGTGATCCTTTCATAACCTGAATTATTGAGGATGAATTGATAAAGACAGGTGTAATGAACTGAGGCCGGGCATTTGACTGAGCAGCTGACTGTCCCTCAGAAACCATAACCTTGCTACCCACATTGGGCATTGTGACAACTGTTGACATTAATGCAGACTGCAGGTGAGTTGGCAGAGCTGCTGATGTGTTAGCTGAAGTTGTGATGGGATTGGAAGTTACAAAAACAGTTATCTGATTTGGGGGCAAAGGAGTGGAAATGGAGGAAGAGCTGACAGGTCTTGACATTACTTGAGGGATGCTTGGTGCAACATTAGAACTGACCTCACTCAGTTCTGGATGCACAAGAGTTGAACATGGCTCGTTACTGTGAGGTAAATTTAGGGAATTAGAGGGTTCTTTAGAAGACGAATCCTGCAGTGTGGGAATGACAGATGCTTTTTTCAGGTCCTCTCCAGAAACTACTGGAGGTGTTACTTCCAGATCTGTAAGCCCAGGGGGTTTAATGGTCACATTAGGAGCTCCAGAGTTATCAAGAAGTTGACTTAACGATGTTGGTGCTTCCCTCATAGCAGGAGACACCAAATTTTTGTTCTCTTCGATACTGGGAAGTTTGTTAGTATCCGAAGGTTGCCCATCCTTTTTGGATTGATCTTCAGGGGCAATTTTAACTTCTTGGGCGGGGACTGCTTTTAGCTCAATGTTTACCTGCTCCTTCCTACCCTGGGAATTCTGGCAGTCGCTGTCCTGAGGCATAGTCAAGCTCTCCTTGTTATCCTCAAGAACACCCCCTATTGCAGCCACAGGCATGGTAGGATTCTGAGGATTCAGCCCGCTGTTGTTAGGGAAGCTTCCAGGTACAGGGGGGTTGGCCAAAGGAGTAGGACTGACCAATACGTTTCTTGGCAACTCCACATTTTGCAACAAGGTTGCATTAGTTTGAGAGGCAAGAGTAAGTTTAGGGGCTTTTGAATTTTGTCTCCCTGGACTTGGGGTGGTTTTCCTACTTGACCCAGGACTAGACCTGCGACTGTTGCTTGGACTTGCCCGTTTTGTTGCTCCAGAATTAGACTGCTTTCCAGAATTCACCACCACAGAATCTAATTTGTGAGTCTGTGGGGCAGCAAAATTGGAAGGATTGTTCATGGTAAGATTTGAAGGTGCTTGTCCGATGGCCTTCAAAGTTGTTGGATTTAGCCCCTGTTGATCAAAGCCTCTGTTTAAATTTGGCCTGGGAGGTAAAGGAATATTAATCTGTGGAGGGAAGAGTCCTGCTATGGAGGCATTGAGTCTTTCTGGTGATAGACTGATTTCTGAAGGTTCTGTGCTGGGAGGGCGGTTGTTGGGTGTCTGAGGATAATAGGGTCTGGGGCTGGCTCTGTTTGGTGTTTTAGGCCTAGATGTTTGGGTTGGGGCAGCCACATTTGGAAAGTGGTGGCCATGAGAGCTGGGCAGGGAATTTACAGGAGGCTGCTGGGGAGTTGCACCTTGAGTTGTTGAAAGGGGTGATGGTCCAGGTTTTGGCCCTGTCATCATTAACTGATTCTGGGAAACCACTAAATGTGAAGGCATGTTATTTGGGCCTCCTGAGACAGATGGTACTTCATTGCCACTTGCTTCAGGGAGTGAGGACATCTCTCCCAGTGGTGAGCTGGAAGGATTCTGGGGGTTCTCCTGGTATACCATTTTCCTTGAATTGCTTCCCAAAGGAGTATTCACAGGCATTGGCATTCTTTGCTTATCAGGTGATGGCGGCACGGAGGCAGGTCCTTGCAAACTGACCATGACAGGCACACTGCCACTCTGTTGCATGGGCATTCTCTGGGAGTCCGGATTCAGGGGGCCCCTTGGGGGATGGACGCTCTGGGAGACTGGAAGCCTAACTGATTTGGGGTCCTGCTGCATCATGAGCATCATCATCATTTGCTGCTGCTGCTGCTGAGACTGTGGCTGACTGGGGGGCGGCGGTGGCTGCGGTGGCGGCTGCTGCTGTGGTGGCTGGGGTGGGGGTGCCACATGCTGCATGAGCTGAGGAGGCATCTGCTGAAGTGGCCTCTGTTCAACTGGTTGAGAAGGATAACCTAAAACAAGCCCCCAAAATCAGGGAAGTTAGATTTTCAGCAAGAAAAGCTTTGCTACCTTTAGAGTATAGCCAAGAAATACTCATCTAGGTTGCACAGACTGTGCACAAACAGCTCAGGCGTGCCCATTCCCAGGGGGATAGGGGCAGCCCCTCATTCTTTGACATAGGCAAAGAGGCACACTGCTTAAGGAAGCAAAAAGCAAAGCGTCAAGAACCTGGAGCTCCTCAGTCTTCAGGGTTTGAATGAGGCATCACTGCACTAAGACTCTAATAGACATTGTGCTATGCACTGAAACTGGCCAAGTCTATACCAGCCAGACATTCAGATGACATGAGAAAAACTCCATCAACAGCAAACAGTTAACCGCCCAGCACTGGGGTCTCATGCAAGCATAGTAAATATTTCATTGTACTTGTGAATGAAGCATTTAAGAGTCACTTTTTTTCTGTTAGCACAGATTAATTTTTTTAAGACTTGGTTTTGTTGAAAACGCCAGCATTGAAGATAGCCTTTTTATTCTTTCAACAGAAGTAAAATATAAAATTCTAGGATTCAATTCCTTAAGGAAGAGGGATTTAAAATTACTCCAACCCATTGGCTTCACACACCATGCTGCATCCTTCAGGCTCAGTTCTTTGGGAAACCCAATGAATTAAACTGCCCCTCCGACGTCAATCAGTTCAATAAATAGTAGGAGCTAATAGAAGCTGATACACACATTGAAAATAAAATGAGGGCACTGAAGTTCTTTTTACGAATGTTAATTTCTGTTTACTTTCTTACATGTAAAACTTTATTTGGAGAAATATTTTCTATGAATCCATAATTGAAGAATAAGCAAGAAGCACAGCCCTCAGGAATAAAAAATAATTTCAGGAAAAGAACTCTGAGGGACAATGCCTTATAGATTTCTAGAAGGCAACATCTCAAATGATTCTTTCTTTTGTGAAGATTTTATTTGGCATTTTAGAACCAAAACCTTACACAATCAGCAGAAAGGATGAAAAGATCATTAACCAAGAATAAAGGTTGTTCAGTGGGGAAAAGCGGGCATATAACTGGGATACATACAATTTCACAAACTAGATTTATTTCACTGTTGCATGAAAAATACATTAGGAAAGTTTTACGAAGGTACAGGCATAAGGACAGCTGGCCTGGCAGTCAGAAGAAGTGTTGGCTCAAGATTTTCACAGAGCAGCTATCAAATGCTGCTGATCCACAGGGTCACACCCTGTGTTTAATAGCTAATCAATGTCTTCTAGCCAATGACAGACATGGCACCAATGAGTACAATGTGCAGAATCCAGTTTTGAAGTTTCATTTTAATCCTTTTTTGTTTTAGGCCCAACTAACCTCTTTACATTTATAAAGCCAACAACATATGGTATTTCTATAGGTTTAACTCAGGTTCCCATGTTAAGAACTGTAATTTCTGTAGAAGCCTTGATGTCAGGGCTATGATACAAATGCCTTTTTCTTTAAAATTAGGCCACCAGACAGCATAAATACCAAAGAGAGCAGCACAGACAATACAGCAGCCTCTCTCGAAAGTAACAGTTAAGGGCATGGCTACTGTAAAGGTTCCAGAAGCTGGAGGCAGCAGTCCAAAGGGCATTAATGTTAAGATAGATTGGGTTGTTGTAACAGAATGGTGGAGAGGGAAAGCTAGGACACACACACGTGCATATAACATAATAAAAAACCAAGTTTATTAATCAAGGGATGAAAATTCATATGCCTTTAGGGGCCAGACCGGTGATGAAGAAGAGAAGTGGGCTGGTATAAGACAGTAGTAGTTCTGTGGACAGAGCCAAACTGCAGAGCTGATGCTCTATCTAAAGGCATTTAAATTCAGGTTTCTGTTTGGTTCAGGATGCTGCATGACAATTCAAACATATCGTAGGCTATAAATTCAGCCTACAGGCTTCCAGTTTGCAAACTGTAGAAAGGAAGCAATAATGTGTGTGAGAACCCCTGGGATTTAATAGAAGAATTCAGATGTATCTGAGGGAAGAAGGCACCTTCCTGTTCATAATGCCTCTGGACCACCACCAAAGACTGGTGACCTCCCAGCCTCAACTGTGCTGCTGTAACTCACTGATGGGAAGTGTGGTGTGCCCAAACAATTTGTAATAAATAACACCAAGTACTGACATCATAATGAATTCACTTTTTTTTTTTTGGATTCACTTTTAAAATACATAAATTAAGGGTGGACTAAAGTTTATCCCTAAAATAACATCACTTACACTTACATGCCAAAAAAGGAGGTGGAGGAACTAGAAAGGAAGAAACATAATCCTTTGTATACACATGGAAGTGTGGCCTAAATGTGACAGGCTTGTGTGTCTTCAACTGTGTCACAGGGGAATAAAGTTACAAACCACTGCTTAGGCCAAGATGAACCAGGTATAGAGACACTGTGGCAGCTGACCTTGGTTCTATAATACCTAGGTTGGAATGAACGAATTTTAGGAGGCTTTTTCCTCTTCAACATAATTTTCAACATTTAGAGGTTGATATTATTTTATAATCAGAGGAGGATACAACACAGAGGGCTTCAACAATATTGGTCCTATTTATTATTAACCTGGGTAGGAAGTACATGAGTGTCTCTTTTATTACTCTTTACATATTTTTTATGTTTAAAGATTCATAATAAAAGTTGTATTTAAAAAATATTATTTTAAACCCTGGTAGTTCTCTGCTTTAAGAAAGCTCCAGTAGGAAAGGCTGCAGGAAAGGCAGGCAAGCAGGATTAGAGTGAAAACATCTTTTCATTTAATCTTAATCCATTTTGATGCCAACTAGAACCTTAATATTGACAAGAATAAAGAGGCACTTGACATTTTAGTCTGATTTTATGAAGACCTAAAATAATGAAGACTAATTTGAGCAAAATACACACACACACACAAACACACACATACACACAAATACATACACACACATGCCTTCAGAAGTAATATTTGAAATTTTTTAACTTAATATCAAGGCACAGTTTCCAAATACTAGACACATTAAATCACCAAAGTAGCCTAGTTAGTACACAAAATAAAATACTATTGTTTCCTTGAAAAAAAGACTTATAATGCTGTAAATAAATGATGACAAGCATATAAACTTTAGTTAACATTTTATCACCTGGTGGTCGGTTTGAAAATTCTGGCAATTTAGGACCTGAGTTGTCCAAGTTAATTCCTTGTTCTCCAGGCAATGGCTGCTGATCAGCCTCCTCCAGACCAGCTGGGCGAGTATCTGGGGTGCTAAAACATAAATTACACATTTGAGAGTAAGTTGTATAGTTTACACACAAAACTAAGCTTAACCCCTCCCCTGTTTCTGAAAAAATCCATTTGCATTATCATTCTTAGCATTATTTACATCTCTCTAGTCTGATACAGTATTCAATATTTGGCATAAAAAAATCTGCCAATTTCATTAAATGTTAAAATCCACTTATTTTAATAACATGGCTATTTACTCAAAGCGTTTTCTACAAATTTCTGATATAATGATTTTCATGTAATCATCCATCCCTTAGATGTTTTAAGGGATCATAGTTTGGGCTATCAATATTATAATGTACTGTGCCTATGAAACCACATTATCTTTAGGGTAGCTATCAAATTCAACCAGGGAGTC
This sequence comes from Lipotes vexillifer, assembly GCF_000442215.2. Lineage (NCBI taxonomy): Eukaryota > Metazoa > Chordata > Mammalia > Artiodactyla > Lipotidae > Lipotes > Lipotes vexillifer. The sequence continues at coordinate 3,934,866 of NW_006772681.1, read as the reverse complement.
CAGATTCTTTTTTTTGTGAATATTGCAGTGGTGGCTCCAACAATTCATAACACCTTGCAAGAAGCTGCAGATTGGCTAATGAAAGTGGTATTCAGAGAACAAAGAAAGCCGGAGAATACCAGAACAAAGCTAATTAATTTTGTTGCAGAAAGTGTATTTAACAGACATCCCCATTGGCTTTGGGATGCTTTCAATTTTACCTGGGTGAACCTTAGAATTTTTAGTGGGGAAGAAAAAAATGTTACCTACTAACACCCACATTCCCAAAGAACCAGAGTGCTCACAGCCCTCATTTTGTTTTTAATCTTACTCTTAGCTGTACTTTTCTTTTCTACCTTTTGTTTCCCTTTGCCCTGATATTGGTCACCCACTTTTAGACAGTATTTTACCTTACTGTACTCTCTGTAGTTTCATAAGCCTTACCTTAAATCCATTTTAAAAGCCCTAGCACATGGGAATTTAGAACCTGAAGCAGGTCCTGAGCACATGCAGATGCCTATATCAATTTGCTCCTTATATGACTTCTCTCTCACTTCAAATTATAGGCAAGGATTCTGCAGTATCCTTTACTTTCAAAGAACTGTATTGCTAAAAAAAATATCTCAGATACCTGTTCCAGTTACCTCATGTTATGGATGAAAAAACAAAGGCCCACAGCGGTGTTAGAAAACAGATCCAAGGTTCCATAGTAAGCTAGAGGTAGAATTGGGAGCATGCACTCTTACTTTTAACTTACTGTCTCCCTTCCTAGGAGCCTTGATGCTATATAAGGCCCTTTTCACAATATGTATCCCCAACAAGTAAGCAATCTCCCTAAGTGCTGGTGCTGACAGCAAAAATCCATACTAATGGCAACTGAAGAACCTTGCAATTTTACTCCTAGATTACTGGGAGGAATAAATATTGCCACAGAAATGTTATTCCCACACAGGTTGATAGTAGTAAAGAATTTAACTTAGAAAGAGCTATTGGAAAAATCAGATAACCAAACGGGTTGTTAATTCTGAATTCAAGAAAAATATAGGTTGTTAATATACAATTATTGAATATTGATTTATAAGATTCAAGAAAAAAGTGAATACAATATTAGAGTACAACCAAAGAAATATTGTGAGAAGGCTGAGAGAAAGGCAGTTGGTTTTATCTTGAACATTTCTGTTTCCTTAACTAAAGCTCTCCTATTCTCTTCTATAGTTCTAGCAATTTATTTGAATTAACCTGTTTTACACTCCTCAGTCACTATTTTCTGGTAATAAATGTCTCTGAATTTCAGTTTTATAATTAAAGGCAGAAAATCCAGTTTAATCAATATTCCCTTTGGAAACATTTTATCAAGGCCAAAAATATAACTTAAATTAATGCTTAGCTTCAGGAAATGTAATATAAATCAATTGCCCTTCCTGCTGTAATCTTGCAAAAGAACTCACCTTTACCAAAAGGGTAACTGATTTAAAAGATCCAATCATCTTAGCATGAGATTTTAAGCTGCTGCTGCTGATAAAGAGCCTTTAAAGGAAAGGCACCTGTACAAAAAACCATTTCTATTTGAGAGACAGAAGGGAGTCTCCATAAACGGTTTTCATTTCCAAAACACATACAGCCTTTCTGGTTCCCCAACAGTCATTATAAACCTGACATGCTTTGTGGAGTTGCAGTGTGGCAGCACTTTCAGGCTCTGAATGCCACAACCCTCCGGAGAGTACAGACTTAAGAGACATATATCAGTTGACTGCAATGTATGAACCTTGTTTGGCTCCTTATTTGAACAAACTGTAAAAAAAAATTAATTTGAGATAATCAGGGAAATGTGGACACTGTATGGAAATGTGAGAATATGAAGGAAGTATTAGTTTTTCCAGGTGTGCTAATGGTATTGTGTGGTCATAAAAAACACAAAACAAAGACAAAACCTGTCCTTATCTTTCAGAGGTACATACGGAAATATTTAAAATGAACTTGCTTTAAAATAACCAAGAGGATAATGGGGAGAGCATAGATGAAGGCAAGATGGATTATGAGTTGATAATTTGAAGCAAGGATAATTTCATTATAATATTCTTATTTTATACATGTTTAAAATTTTCCATCAAAAAAAGTTGTTCACATAGAAATAAATGAATAAGATTTTAGGCAAAACTATCACAACCTACTTTAGATCCTGCTGACTATTTTTCTTCTTCCGAGGGGGTTTCTTCTTCTTCGGTTTATTTGCGTTGGTATTATTTTGTTTATTGTTTACCCCAAAATGGCCTGCAGAGATATCACTCTGCAATAAGTTGACCAACAATGGGCTTGTTAGCGTGACATCCTTATTGACCGGGAAGCCTGGATTCTGACCACAGGACATCTGATTTCCATTGGGTGCTCCACTGAAAGGTGCATTGAAAGGCATCCCATGGCCTGAGAAGTGGTTTCCCGAGGCACTGTTTCCCTGCATGGCCTGCACGTGGGGGGGGACCATGTTGCTTTGTTGCATGCTAACGTCAGGCATCATCTGAGACAAGCTGACATCGTTATTTGCTGTAGTAGCAGGATCGCCATGCGGCTGGGCCATATGTGGGCTGGGCCCTGGTGGCCTCAAGACCTGCCCCTGAATCCCCATAACCTGAGATGGACTGTTGTTCACGGGCCCTTGCTGGGGCAGCATCTGTCCCGACATCTGTCCCGTAAACTGCACCATGTTTCCTTGCATGTTTGGAGTTGGTCCCCTCATTATCTGTGCTGGTCCCGACATGACATTAGATTGATTCTGAGTGTTAAACTGTTGCTTATTCCCTTGCATCTGATTGGTCATAATCTGCTCTATCATTGGGTTCTGTTGAAGCAAAACTTGCCCCTGAGGCCCCATTATCTGGTTATGTGGTGCCATCATTTGTGGGGCCTGCTGGGGAAGCATCTGCTTGGGTGGGGTCATCCTCTGGGGCGAGGGCCCAAGATTTTGGCTCTGAGGATTCACCATCATCTGACCCTGTGGCATAAGCTGGGCCCTTGAAAGGATCATAGGGTTCTGAGGGTTCAAGGTTCCTTGTTGCTGGACCATCTGGCCCTGGGAGGGCACGATCTGTTGGTGCATGCTCATCAGCTGAGATGGTGGGCCCTGCTGGGGCTGGCCTTGCATGTTGCCCAGGTTCACCTGAGGAACCCCAGAACTACCAGCCTGTTGGTTGTTCATGTTGCCATGAATTCCCATGAGGCTGGGCTGCATCATATTTGGTGGCCCGTGGGACACCTGCATCTGGTTTTGAGGAGGACCAGCTCCTTGACCACCTTTAAAAAAAAAAGGCACAGTTTCAGAAAGTAATACTATTATCTTGCTGGTATTAAGATTCTCAAATTACCTTAATTAGAAAAACACAACTCACCCATATCCACTGACCAACATAAACAAATGTGCTGTGCTTAACATACTTCTGTGAGTTTTCCATAGTATGGATATGTGACTGTGGCATATATTCTCAGTGACCATACAATAGAGAAGGAGAAACTGTTTCTTTACTCCTATTTGGTAACTTAAAGATAACATTTTGAAGATCAATAAAGTTTATTTTCTCTTAGATTAAACAAAGAGAAAGGCAGCATCTCATTATTTAAAAATGATGTGCAGCTACCTTAAAATGAAGAAAATTTATGAAAAGCACTGTAGGCTAGTGAAATAAGCTCTGCTTTAGATGAGTCAGGAAACAAAAAATGTGATGTTGCCGCTTAAAAAAACCTCAGCAAAGTTGAGAAGACATTTAAAAATGCTCCTTGGAAAACTAATAATGACTCTCAAAGGTTATGCATGTGATATCTGGATTGACATCCGGATGTTACACTGTAAAGAAAAGAATAGCTAATACTTCTTAAAGACAGGTCTCCTCTGCCCCAATGTGGCAAAAATTATTTAATCTTGATCTGGAAGCTGAGCCTCTGGTGGAACTAAAAGACAATTCAGAAGCTGCAGACAGAAGACAGTCAACAAAGGATGTTAAAACTTCAGTGACCCTCCCCTGTGGCAGTCCCTGGTGGACCATATGGGACATGTTTTATTCTTCTAAATTATTTCTAATTCAGACAAAGAACACTGCCTGGCTTGCTGCAGTGTTTACTTATTGTTGGGTCTTTGGGACTTTCCTATAACTGCTTATATTATCTCTCCCTTTTTGCAGAATAACCTTCTAGCTTATTTTATCTGCTCCCCTTTTTTCATTTTTAAATGGGGACTAAAAAGTGGTAGCCACAATGAAGTTATGAGCCCAGTCCATGCTCCAGCCAGGAGACAGGGGACAAACTGTCCACTGTTAATACAATCCAGATTTTTCCTGAATCCTAAGGAAGATTTTCTAAACTGGCCTTAAATTGAATTCCATGACCACTGTATATACTATATACACTAATATACCAGTGTATATTCATCCAATCAACAATTATCTATTGAGTACCTAATATGTACAAGGCATTTTTGGTACTGAGGTAACATCAACAAACAAGATAGATCAAATCCCTGACCCCTTAGAGTCTAGCTGGCAAGAGTAAAATAACAAAGTATCTTCACAGGAAGAAGTAAAAGCTAACAAGAGAAATAATGTAGGGTAGGAGAAGAGAAAACGACAGACAAGAGTAGAGCTCTCTTAGATGGGATAAACAGAGAAATCAAAACAATATGTGCATGGGGGAGGAAGGCACCATATAAAAATATATCAATAAAATAGTTGTGCTTATGTGGAGGAATTATGAATGATTTTATCACCGTTTTAAAACTTCCTATAGAAAACATGAATTCACATAGCTCAGGAATTATAGGAATTATATCTGCATTAGCAGATAGGGGAAGTCATGCAGTTTGCCCTACCCTTCTCTAAGCTTTCAAGAGGTTTTTTTTTTTTTTAAGTTTAAAACTATTCTCCTTCCTTAGTGATTTACAATTAATGTTGGAACCACATAACTGAACTAACTCCAAGTGAGGATCGGAGTTCAGAAAATATTTGTGCTACCTCAGTCCAAATTTCCTGAATGAGAAAGGGTAACAGGGTTAGTCATGTGTCACCTAAAAGCAACCAGAAACAGGAAGTCTGGGCTTATACAATGTTGCTTACAAATACTTTTTAGCCATTCTGCTCCACACTATTTGTCCTCCTAACCTGTAATGATTAAAGCCTGGTCTTCAAACACCACAGAATTCAGACACTCAGCATATACAATGTTAACATGAACTACAAAGAGATTTTAAAAGCCACAGTTGTTCAAAATGCTATGTGCCTCCATGCCTTTGTACCTATCATCTCCTTTGCCAGAAACACCTTTTGCCCTTTCACTAACTGAGCGGTCAGCAAACTATGGTCCATGGGCCAAATCAGGCCCATTGCCAGTTTGTAAATAAACATGAATTCAGAGTTCAGGAATATAGCTTTGCAGTAGCAGATAGGCAGGTTGGAACACTGCCATGGTCATTCATTAATGTATCGTCTATGGCTACTTTGGTGCTACAACAGCAAAGGTACATAGTTGCAACAGAGAACATATAACCTGCAAAGCCTAAAATATTTACTATCTGGTTCTTTTCAGGAAAAAAAAAAGCTCACCCCAGCTCTACCTCAAGTTTTATCTCCTTTCTTTAGGTGGTTCTAGATTCTCCAAACATTTTACCTAATTTCAATATATCAGTTATTGCCCTGAAAGAATAATTATTTATAGGTCTGAAACTAAAGGGAAGGACCAGGGCTTCTATTTCTCTGTATATCCTTGCTGTCTACCTACCTCACAATGTTCAATAAATGCTGGCTGAATAAATCACAGAAAACAAACCTGCATGCTGGACGTTTTGATTTGCTTGCAGCTGAGGGGCTCCTGAATTCCCAGGGGTAGTTGCTGTGGTCGAAGGCACCTGACCTTGCATAAAGTTCGGATTGGCCTGTCCTGCTGAGAAGCCAGGTGGGAGGCGTTTAGGCATTCCTTAATAGAAAACAACGAGTAAGGCAGTTACCTAGCAAATTTATACTCTTGCTTAGATGTGGAATGAATAAGGAAGGATGAGCTGCATGAAGTCTCCACTGGCTTAGCTCTCTCTGTCACACTGGTAAGATCTTTAATAAGGTTGGGAAAGATGGTTAAAAAAATCAACACAATCTCTTACATGAGCATTGTCAAAATGAAAAAGAAATACTAAAAAATTTACACTTAGAACATGCCAAGGAAAAGATGGCAATCTGCTCCCTAAATGTGATCTGAGGCCACATCACAGCAAGGTTTAGGGCTCACTTTTCTGTAATACAACGGACCCCAAAACTTTACATACTTTAACACAGGTACCAAAGGAATATGCTAAATTCTCTCATATTCACACAAACTGATAAGAACTACTATAAAACAAAGACCTGGGTCCTGATATTAAGCATACATAGGTGATTTTTTTTTCCACTGAGGGAAATGGATGATAATTTCCTTTGTGGAAAATTTCTCCCCAATATTGTGCTTGTCTCTTTGGAAGAGACGAGAGATCAGAAACAATTCACAGGAGCGTCAAAGTGAGGGTATATTAAATTTATCATTACACCTTCCCCTCAAAAGGTTTGCTGAAATACTGACAGCTATGGTACCAAAAACCGTACTCTGATGCAATCTTACTAAAGTAATATTTTCTTTTATAGGAAGGTTTAATTTCAGAAAACAAATCTGTAATAAGGAGAATCTCAGAACCCACTCATAGTTTATAACATAGGCCTGGATGTGGCCAGATCACCTAGGTGAGCACATCACTTGCTCTATGGAAAGCATTAAGACCTAAGCTCACTTAAAATTTTTCTGTATTAGTCCTTTTACTTAAGGGCCAAATTTTCAATGTCCTGAAAAACGCTCTGTAGACAAATATGCATTTGTCCTTTCTTTAGCAGTGACAAGTCCCCATTTGCATGCTTCCATTGTAATTAAATCTGTAATCACATTTGCAGGAGGGACTACCCAGCTTCCACTGATCCAAGGCTAGATGCCCAGAACAGTGAAGTTTGGAGCCGAAACATTCTTGCACTTTCTAAAAACTTCTTAGGATTCAAATATTACCGCCTGCATGTCAGTAAAAGAGAGTGAAAAAAGACTGATGAGCAACTTAATTTCACCAGAAATCATGGGAACATGCCTTTGCTATGTTGCACTAAAGATGCGAGGGTTTTTTTCTGGGTAGGCAATGGGTGTCTTTTGGTGGGGGGTATGTTTATCAGATGACAGTATTACTCTCTATACCTTTCTGAAAAGCTCCAAGCACATTCATGTGCACTAGATCAATGATTAATAAGAATAAATAATAAACATGGAGATGGATAAGTTTTACTGTAATCGTTTTACCTCTCACACATTAAGCTCCATTGCTTTTTCTTCATACAAGAGGCACCTTACAAAATAAATAAATAAATCTCCTTTAGGTATAACTGGTGGAATTCCCTCTCTAAGGAGCAGGCATTGGTATTATAAAACTATAAAAGTCAATGATTTCTGAACTTATTCCCCTTTATATTTTAATCAAATTTAACAAACACCATGCTATTTTACTAACTAGGATTATCAAAATTGAAAATCAGAAGGGCCTTTTCCCCAACAAAACCCTATTCTTATCTTTTCATTTTTGCTCTATTGCATAATCTTAATGTTTTCAACAGCTGAGCAGCTTAAGCTGTTAATAAAATCCTGTTTCTTCTGGATGTTTTAATTTACTAGTAGAAGATCAAGCAAAAACATTTTGAAAAACAAAATGAACACCTCTATATTGAATTTTACCTGCATTTTTATCCAGAGGGCTAGCTTAAACATAACCAGTGAGATGCTGCATAATGTATCAAGTTAACTAAGTCATATCAAGTGTCACCACTATATCCACAAAACCAAATAATTACATCCTTATTTCACTCCCTCCATTAACTCTAAAAATTGAAGTTCTGCTAAGAGCTATCTCTAGTAAATTTACCAACACAAATAGCTTCAGTGTTCCTCACCTCCTAGGCCTGGATGTAAACTCTGTGGCCCCTGATTTGGTGGTTGCTGCTGCATCACCATGAAGTTAGGTGGCACGTTTCCCTGTTGAACCATAGGATTCCGACCCGGAGAGCTGACGGGCTGCTGAAATCCCTGGGGAAGTGGGTTATTTTGAGGTGGCCTTGGTCCCATCTGCTGCTGAGTTTGGTTAACCGTTGGGGAGGATGCAGGGGATCCCTGCTGGAAGGAGGAGGGTGAGGAGGCAGGAGACTTGTTGGTGAGGTGGGGCTGCTGCAGGGGGGCTGGGACCCTAGAGGGCCCTCCCTGCAAACTCTTCATCTGAGGAGCTGTGAACTGGCCTGGGTTGCTCATCTGAGGAAAGTTTGCATGGGCTTGTGAAGCTTGCTGGCTGCCAAAGGGATACGGAGGGGGAGGGTGGGAAGGTGTCTGTACCGTGGCTAAGGATGGTCTTGCCTGGAGTTGCTGTTGCATTGGGCCGGGCAAGGGAGCCTTCTTCCACCCTTGATTTGCAGTCATTGTGCCCAGAGAACTCTGGGCTGGAGGAGGCTGAAGGGCTCCCGAAGGCAGCTGGTTCCAGCCTGGAGGAACAGGCACCTGAGCTGGGGCAGTAAACTGGGGTCGAATTCCCTGCGGCTGCTGCTGCTGATGTTGCTGTGGGGGTCTTGTCTGCAGCTGCTGCTGCTGTGGCTGTGGCTGCGGCTGCAGCTGGGGAAAATTAGCTGGGTTTATCTGTCTGTTCACAGGGACGGGCTGCATTGGGTGATGCGGGAGAGCTAAAGATCCTGAGGGATGACTTTGCTGCTGTATATGGAGCCCAGAGAGGAGTGGATCCATTGCATCTGTTTAAAGACAGTCAACAAAGCAATAATTAACTTACTGCAACCTAGATCCTTCAGCAATCCTACAGTCTTGGCAATTCTGCAAATATAGAGTAAAATCTTCTGGGATCATTCAATGAAACATTAGTGAGCACTTGCTATAATGCAAAGCAACTGCCGAGATGACAGAAAGATGAATCTTGTCTAGAAAGAGCTTATGATTCTAAGTGGATATAAGAGCCAAACATAAAATGTGGAGTATTCTCCAAAGCATATTCTGAGGAGCTATAAGAAAACAAAACAAATACAGAATTCTCAGTCATGGAGTGGCAGGACTAAGTAGGCCAAGGAATAGATTTTTAGGAATAAGAGTAATGATAAGAATAATGAGAAATTCTGAGAAGAAATTCTGAGAAGGAAATGATGACTTTCAGCTTTAAGAAAGTAGGGCAGATTTTACATAGAAGACAGCATTTAAGCTGCGCAGTTAGGAATCTGGCATCAGAGAGAGGTGAATTTTGTAATGATCTGTGCCTCTTCAGTTCTCAAAGATTGGAGGTCAATACCTGACTGAGAAGCAGGGCGAGGAGTCCTGGGCTGCAGTTCTGAATTGGGGCCTGGTGCCATCATGGAAGATGACACATTTCCACCCTGGGGTATCATAACAGTGGCAGGGCTGGTCATCCTTATTAATCCTAGAGAAAAAAAAAAAAATCCCTAGAATAGAGTACTGGCATTGGTACAATGTTTTTAATGAAATATTTCAAAAATATAAGAAGGTATGCAAAATTTTTATACCACCATCTACCTTATTTAAATCTACACATTCTACCCTGCCTCCTTCAGGTATATATGCAGATACACCAGAAGCTGCCTCCTCCTTCCCAATCTCATTCCATTCCCTCCTTCTTATCTTATATCTGGGGTTAACAGTTCCATGCATGTTTACCTTTCCTACATACATAAACTGCATTACATTTTTTGTATGCTTTTAATCTTTGTATAAGTGACACCATTCTGTATGTATTCTTCTTCAGTTTCCCTTTTCACTTAATATTATTTTCTGAGATTCATCCATCTTGGCTGCTATAATAGTGCCCCATTTTATGGAACCGATAAATCCATTCTCCTGCTGATGAATACTAACTTTTCATCCTTAGAATTTTGCAGTGTCATGTATTTGTCCTGTATTCCACAGACATGTAAGAGTGTCTTTAGACTATATACTTAAAATTGCTAGGTTTTAAAGTATAAGCACCTTCAATTTTACTAGATATTGGTAAACTGCACTCAAAAGAGGTTACGCCAGTTTATACTCTTACTAGCAGTCTGAGAACTCCTCTTGCTCCACATCTTTCTAATTGATTTTTATTTTTAAAAAATTTTTTGAAGATTTTTTTCAAGTATTTTACTTATTTGTTTGTTTATTTATTTTTGGCTGATTTGGGTCTTCGTTGCTGTGCACGGGCTTTCTCTAGTTGCAGCGAGCGGGGGCTACTCTTCATTGCGGTGCACAGGTTTCTCATCGCGGTGGCTTCTCTTGTTGCGGATCATGGGCTCTAAGTGCGTGGGCTTCAGTAGTTGTGGTGCACAGGCTCAGTTGCTCCGTGGCATGTGGGATCTTCCTGGACCAGGGGTTGAACCCGTGTCCCCTGCACTGGAAGGCAGATTCTTAACCACTGTACCACCAGGGAAATCCCTAAAGATTTTTTTGATGTGGACCACTTTTAAAGTCTTTATTGGCTTTGTTACAATATTGCTTCTGTTTTATGCTTTGGTTTTTTGGTCGTGAGGCAAGTGGGATCTTAGCTCCCCGACCAGAGATGCAACCCGCACCCCCTGCACTGGAAGGTGAAGTCTTAACCACTGGACTGCCAGGGAAGTCCCTCTAATTTCTGATACTATTAGACTTTCTAGGATTTAGCATCTGTGCTCGTAAGTGAAAATAGCTTATAATTATCCTCTCTTCCTGTCCTTTAATTTTAGCATCAAGATTAAAACAACTTCAAAATGAGCTGGAAAGCATCTTTCCTCGTTTTCTATGCTCTGAAAGAATATGTGTATCTGTCTTTTAAATATTTAGTAAAACTCACCTGTAAAATCATCTGAGCCTGTGGTTATACTAATTGATTCATAGGGAGACAGATTAATTATTTCAATTGCTTAAGTAGTTATACATTTTTCATTTGATATGCCTTATTAAGTCAGTTTTAAATTATATTTTCCAGAAAACTGTTTCTTTGCCAATGCTTTCAAATTTACTAGCATAAAGTTATTCATGGAATACTCTTCTTTCCATTCTTTTTTAAAATTAAGGGATTCCCCTGGTGGTCCAGTGGTAAAGAATCTGCATTCCAATGCAGGGGAAGTGGGTTCGATCCCTGGTCGGGGAACTAAGATTCCACATGCCGCGGGGCAACTAAGCCTGCGTGCCACAACCACTGAGCTCGTACGCCTCAACGAGAGAGCCCATGTGCGGCAAACTACAGAGCCCATAGGCTCTGGAGCCTGCATGCCACAACTATAGAGAGAAAACCCACATGCCACAACTAGAGAGAAGCCTGTGTGCCACAACTAGAGAGAAACCTGAGCAGACCGTGCGCTGTAATGGAAAAAAAAAAAAGATCCCGTATGCCTCAACAAAGATCCCATGTGCCACAACTAAGTCCCGACACAGCGAAAAATAATAAGGAAAATAAATAAATATTTTCAAAAATTAAGATATAATTCACATACTATAAAATACACCCTTTAAAGTGTATGCTTTTTTTCGTTCTTGACATTGCTTGTGCCTCTTTCTTTTTTGTCTTACCAGGATCATCAATTTTAGTTGTCTTTTCAAAGAAATATCTTTTGGTTTTGCTGCTCTCTTCCATTGGGTTTTTTAATTCATACTTCACTTATCTCTGCTCTTACCTTTATTATTTCCTTCCTCCTAAATTATTACTTTGCTGTTCTTTTTCTCAATTCTTAAGTCAGACATTTGGCCTGTTAATTTTCATTTGATGTTCTGCTCTAATATAAGTATCTGAGGGTTCAAATTTTCTTCCAAATGCTGTACTGTCTACATCTCACAAGTTTTGATATGTACCATTCTCATTATTCCCTTCTAAATATTTTCAAATGTCCATCATGATTGCTTTTTAAAAAATCATTGGGTATTTAGAACATATTTTAAAATTTCTAAAAATATGGGATATTTTAGTTGGTCAGGTTTTTTTTCTTCTTCTTCTTCTGCTTCTTTGTTTTTGGCCACTGACTTGACTTAATTGCACTGTGGTCAGAGAAAATGATCTGTGTGTTACCAATATTTGGTATTTACTGAAACCTGATGTGGGAATAACACATGGTCAATTTATATAAATGTTACTCTTGTAAAGATTAAGAATTCTTGAATTATTAGTGTATGGTTTCTGAATATATCCATTATATCAAACTATTCTAATCATATTATTCAAGCTTTCTTTATCCTTACTAGTTTTTGCTCAATCCATCAATTACTAACCCAGGTGCATTAAAATCTCCCCTAGTATTTGCTATCTATATGAATTCTGACCATTTTTGCCTCACATATTTTGAGGCTAGGTTATTAAGAACACAAAAGTTTAACTATCTTCCTGAATTCTTCCTTTTATATTAGACTTTAAGTCCACTTTAAGTGGTCCTTTTTATCCTCAGTAATGCTTTTTATCTGATAAAAATATTGTTATACTCCTTTTTCTTGGTTAATATTCATCTGGATTCTCTATTTTTCTCTATCCTTTTAACTATGAACTGAGACCTTATGTTTTATATCATTCCTGTAAGAGCACATAACTAAATCTGAGATTATTATTCAATCTATTAATCACTTTCTTTTTATCAGTGCTTATAATCCATTTGCATTTATTGTTAATTACTGGCATATTCTGGTTTATCATTTTATGATACCACTGCTTTTTACCCTTCTTTTCCTATGCTGTTTTCCTACTTTTCCTGAATTTTATTGTATTGTTTTCATCATGCCCTTACTTTCTACCCCCCCACTACTAGTTTAGAAGCTATACATTCTATTATTTTAGTGATATTTTTAAAATGTCAACAGACATATCTGACTTAATGTCAAAAGACCATATGTGATCATCATTATTACTAAATAAGTCAACGCTTATTTAGATTTACCCCATGTTTACCAATTATTTAGCTCACCATTCCTTCTTAGCTCTTATTTCTTCCATCTTAGGTTCAATTTTCTTCTTCCTGAAGTACATCCTTGGGCAGTTCAATTAGCAAGGGTCTGTTAATGGTAAATTCTCTTAGTCTCTTTAAAAAGGTGTTTAATTCATACTACTCTTGATACTATAGCTTTGTTTAAAATTCTGGGCTGTTAATAATTTTCTCATCACTTTGAAAATATTATTCTAATGTTTCATGGCTTCCAATGTTGCCACTGAGAAATTAGCTGTGGGTCTGATAATCTTCCCTTTGTAAATAACTGGTCTTTGATTTTGAGTTGCTTTTAACATTCTCTTTGTTTTTCATGCTCTGTAGTTTTACAATTTTGTGTCTAGATGTGAATTTATTTTTATTTGTAGGGCTCAGAATTACTGGACTTCTGAATCTGAGGACTCATGTCTTTCATCAATGCTGGAAAAATTTCAGCCATTCTCTCTTTCACTATTGTCCCTCCTCAATTTCTTTATCTTCTTCTGGAACTCTTTTCAGATATACATTCAACTTTTTCATCTTATCCTTCACTTCTCTTGACCTCTTTCATATTTCCATCTCTTAATTTATTGTCTGCTGTATACTGGGTAATTTCTTCAAACTCACCTTCCAATTCAGCTGTGTCTAATTTGCTGAATAAGTTATTCACTTCAATAATTTAAAAATTTCTATAAGTTCTGTTTTTCCCCCAAATTCTCTTTGTGTTTTGATAGCGTCTTATCCTCTTCTTAGAATTTTCATAATTTTAAACATGCTGATATTCCTATTATCTAGAATTCTGGAGGGAGGGACTCTAATTTAAATTTTATGAATTTGGAGTAGGCTTTATGAGAAATCTGCAATGGTTTGGGGTGAGAGCTTCAAAGATTATTACCACTTTAGGACCACTTAATAACTTAGCTTAGCTGTACCTGGGTCATTTCAATAATACATTAAATGTCCAACATACATAAGGATAGAGAAGACAATTCTACAACAACTCTTTCTCCCACTCCTCAGCTAGAGCCCAGACCAAGAGAGACAAGTTTTGCATTTGTCTCCTTGTGCCACAGTGAAAATTTTCTAATCTACCTTTTACTGAAAATCCTGGCTTCATGAAGGATTCCTAATTCTAACTACTTTATGTGGACCCAAGGCAAGGCTTCAAATTTTATCCCTCTTGGTCATTAAAACTCAAATTTCTTAGCCCCTGCAGCATCTCCTCATTTGTTTACTGCTATTCAAATTTCTTCTTTGACTTCGTTCTTGCCCTGGGGATTTCCCTTACTGTCTTACAAGCTCAGCTGTGCATTAAATGTTATATTTCATCCAGCATTTTCAGGTGTTTTGTAGTTGGGAGAGGGTAATTAGGCAAATGTTTATCTGTTAAAAATGGATTTGTTTCTACCGGTTTGCAGGGCAGAAATTGAGACACAGATGTAGAGAACAAACGTATGGACAACAAGGGGGGAAAGCGGCAGGGGGGTGGGGGTGGAGGTGTGATGAACTGGGAGATTGGGATTGACATGTATACAATGATGTGTATAAAACTGATGACTAATATGAACCTGCTGTATAAAAAAAATAGATAACCAATAAGAACCTACTGTATATATAAAAAAATTTTAATAAAAGAATGGATTTGTTTCTGAGGAACCCCACCCCATTTTTCAAAGATGGTAATTAGACAGTGAGAAAGTTCTTAGGAGATAAGAAGAAACAGGTTTTCTTAGTCTACAATCAGCTTCCTATCCTCAGAAATGTTTAAATGCATGCTGGCTACATGCTTAGTAGAGATACTATAGAATACATTCCAGCACTATGTGGGAATCTGGACTAGAGCCATGATTCACAACTGGGGGCAATTTCGTCCCCCAAGGGGTGTTTGGAAATGTCTGGAGACAGTTTTGGTTGGAAAAACCTGGGGGAAAAAGGTGGTGGTGCTACTGGCACCTGACAGGAGGCCAGGGATGCTGCTGAACATCCTACAGTGCATAGGACAGCTCCCCACAGGAAAGAATTATCAGTTCAAAACATCAATAGTGACACATGACTAAATGACTAGTATGGTATAATCACTAATCTTGGGATTCTATGAGGCTATGAAAAGAAAATAGGCTACGGATTTGGTTTTCATTACAAAAGACTCCTGCTTATCAGTCAACTTTCTGTTGCCAACGCTAAGAGAAGAAAATGGCATTAAGAATAATTTAGTGTAAGACATTCTAGCAATTCCAAACCAAAGTTATTTATTATTGTTTTAGAGGCTTCTCTTTCCCTTGAAAAATTTCTCTGTTTAACCAAATGTTAAATTTTGTTTGCATCCACTATCCCAATGGACAACAGAAAAAAAAATTCTTAAAGTATGCTTGGCAGTAAAGAAAGACACCTAGGGGTTAAAATGTTACTGTGACTACAGATCATTACTAATTGATTTTTCCTGAAACTTTATACTGTATATATTATCATAGTGTCCTTCATTAAATACCAGTCTAACCTAATTTCAACCTAAAGCTTCTAAGTTTCCTATGTTGATAATGAACTACCTACACATCACTAAAATTTACACTCACTTTTCAGAGATGCTTATAAATATGCCTGCTATTTGCCAGATACTAGAAGAGCTTGCAATTAGTGTGTTGATATTGTTTTAAGAGTCCTAATGTTTTAAGGCTGGAAGAGATCTATAACATTGTTTCTAGGACATAATTAAATATGTTTACAGCTAACTAAGGTTAGTAAATATTAAGACATCTGGCCAGAAATTGAGACCAGAACCCAGATTTCCTGAGTCTCATCCTAGGTCTAGTCTTTCTTTCACTAACTATATGCAACTTGGCTAAACTCTGCCCACTCTTCTTCTGGCCCTGGTTCTTCAGTAGTGGCAATAGCGTCACCTATAATCTCTCATCAAGCTGCCTTAACACCAAATGCTCAGACTTCTATGGAGAACTATATCTTTTAACTCCCTACTATAGGTTCCAGGTTGGGTTATTTTACATTTACTATATAGTACTCCAAAACAGCCCAACAACACAGGCCCTGACACATAACAGGAACTCAGTAAATGTCTGCTATATGGCTCAGGGCTCATCCATCTTTAAGCATGAGCTCAAAAAATTACAGGCACTACTATCTCATTTTATAGGTGAAGAAACTGTTGCCTGGAGAGTTACAGTGACTAGCTTGAGGTAAACACTAAATGGCAGTGCCAGGATAAAAACCTAGTTCCAATTCTATATGGCCAAGTCTTCAGCTACAGTTCAGAAAAATGGCTTTATAAATTGAGCTTCTCTATTCTACTGCATTTCTTCAAGAGCTACTGTGGTAGATGGGGAGGTGAATGATTGGGTATAGTTTCAGGTACTTACTCTCCTTCAACCATAGCAGCTGTGCTTTTCTGGCTTATTTGAATAAAAGATCCTGCAGCAGAAAAAGTTTGAAAGCCACTAGTGTTGTGAAAATAGCACTGACCTGGGGAGTTAGAGCTGTGATATTAGCCCACTGCTACTTGACCCAGGGCAAATTGCTTCCTTTCTGTGAAATCCACAGGTTCCTCAGCTTCAAATGAGAGAGCCAACTCAATTCTAATATTCTGTGACTCACAGAATATTGAGTTCAATCCCTAAGAAATTTCAGGACTGCTAAAAAGTTAGCAAAAAAATTATAACTCTCTCAAATTCTAAAGAGATAAAAACATAATATTCTCCTACATACTTCTGCAGATTACACATAAGCATGCAAGAACTCTCAGCTCACAGATTCTCAGTCACAGAGAAAGGTGGGAGTTGGAAAGCTACACTATGCTATAAACACCCTCAGGGTAGAAGATGTTTTATTCATTTCTACTTTCAACACTTAGCATAGGTCCTGTCATACAATGAAAACTCAATAAATGTTTGCTGCATGGTTCAGGGCTCATCTACCTTTAAGCATAAGCCCGAAAGATCACAAAGACTGTATATGCTCCATGCTCTGTGATTCTAGCCTCCTGAGAGTCTAGATTCACGTCTTGCTTTCCTGAACCAATAAACAGAAATGTGTCAGGAACCCCCACCTATCTTGCAGGACCCAAATGATCATACACTAGCAAAAAAAGCCAAAAAAGGAAACTAGTAAAATGTCATACAATTGAGTAGATCTCACCTGGACCACCTGCCATGGGAAATCCCGCCTCTATCCTAACTGAATTTCCAGCTCCCATGGGTCCATTCATTCTCACATCTTGGCTTCGGTTCTGAGCCAAAGCAAGGTTGATAGCACCTTCCCCTGAAAATGATAGGTTAAAAAAGGAAATCATCAGAATAAGATGCAAATTTTGTTTAAAAACAGATATGCGAGAGCTTTAGTTTGTTTGTTTGTTTGTTTGTTTTTTGCAGTACGCAGGCCTCTCACTGCTGTGGCCTCTCCCGTTGCGGAGCAACAGGCTCCGGACGCGCAGGCTCAGCGGCCATGGCTCACAGGCCCAGCCGCTCCGCGGCATGTGGGATCTTTCTGGACTGGGGCACGAACCCGCGTCCCCTGCATCGGCAGGCGGACTCTCAACCACTGCGCCACCAGGGAAGCCCAGTTTTATGTGTTTTTGAAGAATTACGGTAAGTTTACCACCACAAAAAGGGTGAGTTCAATACTATACAGGTCTTTCTTCAACCTCACCTGAGCAGGTTCACTTACATGCAACACAGGGAGAACATAACCAATTCTCACAATACAGCAGATGGACAATCGTTAATGATGTATGGCATCAGCAGAGAGCTTGGAACTCTGAATATTTATTTTCAACCAACTCACCTTGAATGCGTGTGTGTAGGAAGAAAATATTCTCAGAAAGTCTCAAAATCCTAGATTACGTTTTGAGAATTTATGATCAGAAATTAGAAATACGAGTAGGTTTAATGGAGAAAGAACATATCATGGCATGGGGACACTGTGATATTTGTAAGCAAAATACCATTTCCCTTTCAATGACTGCAGTATAAATAGATATGCAGCAGAGAAATTCATGCAATGAAGAATAGACAGGTTGCTACTAATCTACCTCTGAGACATCTTACGATAGAGACCAACATTTTGTATAGGGTTTTTAATGCTTACAAAATTGTATTTCATTTGAACCTCACAATAGCCTTGTAGGTAATGTCACTAGAAGTGTTCCAATTGAGTAGACTCTAAAGTTAGAGGCAATTTAAATCTCACTTGATAAAAAGGTCTCTGAAACAAGTTTTGGGATGCCTCCTTGTGCTTAATCCCAAACTTTGACTACTGTTACTCTGGAAGACAGCACCACCTTGTGGGAAGATAAAAGTATAGCTAGCCTGTGGCTGAAAATTTGAAAGGGTGCGTTCACCTTGTTCCTTAACTTAACGTTTTACAGAGCAAGATGATAAAGAAGGAAGCCAATGAGGGCACAGCAGTTTCCTCTGTCTTGTCACTGATCTAGGTCAGCTAGATAAATAGATAAAATATTAAGTATTTTAACCCGGCAGGTAGCTTGGTAATAGGGAACAAATATACTACCAATAAGTGACCAATCACCAGGGGCTACAAGATGTTCTAAGTTGCCTATGGGAGTAAGGAAGAAAAGAGAAAAGATAATACAGATCTTGAGGGTTTCCACTAAAGGGAAAGAACTATTAATACACTAAACTTGCTAAGACATTCTAGGTGGAAAGAGTATTGTTCTTGAAATGGACATCAGATCATGTAAATGGCTTGTGGCTGCTATTGACAGCCCAGACGTGGTCCTTGCCTTATCTCTCTAACCTCAACTCACACTACTTTCTCCTTCAATAACAAGGATTCAGCCTCAGTGGCATTTTTTTTACTTTCTTAGGCACACAAACGCACTTCTCACCTCAAGGCCTTTGCACATGTTGTTCTCTCTGCCTAGAACAGTTCTTCCGCACTCTTCACATAAACCAACTTCTCAATTTTCAGTGTAATCTTAAGTGTCACATGCCCCAAAAGGCCTTCTCCAACCTTCTTATCTAAGGTGAGGTCACCCTTATCAGAACATCTTGTTACTTCTTCAGAGCACATCCCATGTATCAACAGTTACTTATTCGTTCACTTATAGTCATTAAGTTAATTAATAGTTATTAACAGTAACCCCCTTTACTCTCAATTTCCTAATTTAGATGATAAATTATATGGCCACCTTATTAATTATATCCTTTAAACACTGAACAGTGCCTGGTACACAGTAGGCACTCATTAGCTATTTACTGGCTATATGATGAACAGTCATCTTATTTTAACCTTACAAAGAATCATAGGCATTTTTCTATATGATAAATGCATTCCTTGAAAACCTCGTAGTCTATAAAAATCTCACACTGAAAATAATAGGTTTTATGGGAAAAACAGTGTTGAGGCAAACTCAAAACCCATGCGGCTTTGTAACCAGAGCGCTAATAAAAGCAAAAATTGGTGTAGGCAACATACCCCAAAACAGTAGAATGAAAATGACTGGTTAAGGGTGGGAAATAATGTAGATGCAGTGGAGCTTTAAGCCAGTGGAGCCACCATTAAGGTGGGCACAGGAGAAACTGAAACTTCACAAGCTGAGAGCCATGCAATGCTGAGGGTATACTTCTGGGGAAGGTACCTGAGTGTAATTTCTCATTCTTAATTTTCCTGAAATAAAGCTGAAAGGACTCCCACCTATGTAGCAACAGATCTAAAGGCATTTTGGCTTTTCTTGTGGACAATTAACCATTCTATTGCTACTAATCTAACTTCCCTTGCCCAGGGGGGAAAAAAAATCACATATGAATGAAACACAATTTCCACACTATACTACTGTTATTCTCCTATTTGCCACCTGCACGTAAGCTAATTGTTGTCAAGGAAACACATAACGAAACACACGTAGAGAACACTACTGGCTCTCCAACTTGCTGATGGGGGTTGGCAAACTATGGCTTGTGGGCCAAATCTAGCCTGCTGCCTGTTTATTTAAATAAGTGTTATTGGAACACAGCACATTCATTTATTTACATATTGCCTATGGCTGTTTTTGCACTACTACTGTAGAGCTGTCTTGACAGAGATCTTCTGGCCCACAGAGCCAAAAAAATTTATTCTCTGGCCCTTGAAACAGACTCCTGCTTTAAATCAGAATGAATTTACAGAGGAGTCACAAAATGTCCTCAAAAAAGACATCTCCCCAACTCCCTGGCCAAAACTCAAAAGAAGGGTACGGGGAGTATTCTTCAAAGGAGAACAGTCTGTTGGGAGGAACAACCTGTCCCTCCAGCCCTGCAGCAGACACCACGACAGTGGCAATACCTTCTCTTACAACTTAAAAGGCAATCAGGGAGTGTGGAAAGAGAAAAGGAGATCACCTGGGACACATATGTGTACCCTGAAAGTTAAAGAACTCTTTTCTGTAATCACTGCCATATGTAAATTTCATAATTTCTTGTAATATATGTTATCTATTTGGCTTCCTTGCTGGTACTTGTATTTTAATTTATGGCTGTAACGATAAAGGGGAATCAGCATATTACCCTTTTAAGAATCTGTAGGAAGTAGGTATGATTAAGAGAAGAAACTGGTGTTTCCTTTCTCCAGAGGAAAACACTAACACAAAGCCCTTTTAATTCAGGTAAATAGGTAAGAGAGACTATAAAATGTTTGGGGTTTTTAAGAAACTGCTTATATGTTTCTTATAAAAAATACATGTGCTTATGTGCTTATAAAGCATAAACAACCTATATAGTGTTATTACCAATAGTTATTTGACTTCTACTCTTCCCGAAAGTTCACCCTAGGGCTTCCCTGGTGGCGCAGCGGTCGGGAGTCCGCCTGCTGATGCAGGGGACGCGGGTTCGTGCCCCGGTCCGGGAAGATCCCACATGCCACGGAGCGGCTGGCCCCGTAAGCCATGGCCGCTGAGCCTGCGTGTCCAGAGCCTGTGCTCCGTAACGGGAGAGGCCACAACAGTGAGAGGCCCGCGTACCGCAAAAAAAAAAAAAAAGTTCATCCTACATCCAATACATTGCTGTGAATTAATTTTACTTTTCTGAATCCTTTTAGACAATCCAACATTTTTCGAAACAAACTGGTTATTGTTTAAGCCACTGTTTCCTTGTTTATCAAATTATGGAATTTACCCCATTTCTCAATCTATATATCTCTGAATAATCTCTCTAAATAATGTTTGTTGATATCGCCCCTTCTGGGGCACAGCAACCTACAATCTTAACTGCATAAAATGTGTCTCACTCCTACACACAGTATGTTGACCTTTCGGTTACTGAGGTTCAATGGAGCATTTAGGTCCTATGCAAGCACAGGGTCAGGAGGGCTTGGCCCACCAGGGCAAGAGAAGGCTGGAATGACTCACTGGTTGCCACCTTGCTTACATCAACACAGGAGGGGAAAAGAAGGTTTTAGTTCATTGGGCACCAAAAGATAGAATCTCCTTTGTGCTTTCCCATACTTGTTACTTAGATCTCTCAGGTTTGTCTCCCTCATCAAGGTCATGAGCTCCTTTTGAGTTTATAATGACAAAGACCACATTTTATTTATCATTTATTCTGAGAGCTGAAGCAAAGTGTTACTATTATATATGTGCTTCCCTTGCTTTCATTCAACATATGTTTATTAAAGAACTTGACCTATACAGGCAAGCAAAAATTCAACAATGAGTGAAACAAGATATGGTCCCTGCCCCTACTGGAGCTTGCAGTCCATGGGGGAAAAAAACAATCATCAAATAACTGCTTTAATCAAAGTGTGAGAAAATGATCTGAGGGAGAAAAAACCCAGACTTTTTAAGAGTACATGAAAAAAGACTCTGACTTAGTCAAGGAGTTCAGAAAACACCTCCTCAAGATTTAAGCTGGAAAAAAAAAAGATTTAAGCTGATACTTGAAGGCTGAGTAGGTATAACTAAGGGAAAGGGGAATGGTAGGGAACAATATCCATATAGAGAAGACATCAATGCAAAGGACTCCTGGCAGGAAGATGAAATGCATATTCAAGGAACCTAAAAGAAAGCTGAGGAGGCTAGAATAGATAGCAAGGAAGAAGGAGGAGAGTTGTAAAAGATAAGGCTAGATGAGAAAGCTACAGGTCAGACCATGCAAAGCCTGAGGTCATGATAAGGAGTTGGGTCATTATTCTGTGAATAAAGCAAGCCACAGCAGGGTTTTAAGCTGTGTGTGTGTGTGTGTGTGTGTGTGTGTGTTTATTTTTTTATTTTTTTATGGTACACGGGCCTCTCACTGTTGCGGCCTCTCCTGTTGCGGAGCACAGGCTCCAGATGTGCAGGCTCAGCGGCCATGGCTCATGGGCCCAGCTGCTCCGCAGCATGTGGGATCTTCCCAGACCGGGGCACGAACCCATGTCCCCTGCATTGGCAGGCAGACTCTCAACCACTGCGCCACCAGGGAAGCCCCATATTTTCATTTTTAAAAGATCATTCTGTCAAAAACATCTGAAAAATGAATACTGCTACAAAAGGATTGTTCAGGGCCTCCTAGTCTCTGTTAGATAAATAAATACTAAATAAGGCTTATCGGGTGGAAGGAAACAACTGAAATTAGATATTCTTTAAAAGACAAATCAGTCCTTGGTTAGGGTACCAGTAAAATCAAAGTCTGACAGAATGACAGCCAACATCAGCCAAGGAAATGGAGTCTGAGGCTGTGGATGCTGAAGCGTCAGGACCCAACCAGAGCCTCAATTCCTCTTTATCCTAAGGTGCTGCAATGTAAAGCACAGGTGACATGAGTTATTTGGCATTCTGAATTCAACTTGAGAGGAACAGACAAAGCAGCACGTGCTATATTCTACTGTTCCTATAATCTGGGTCCAGACATGCACCTTCAATCTGAACGGAGAGAATTCCCAGATCCCGAAGCTGCTGGTTGTTGCTCTGAGCCAGGATCCGTAGCCGCTCCGCTGCTTCCCGGGGGATGTTGAATGTCACACGCACGCTGTTCCAGGGCTCTACCTTCTGTACCTTTAGCTTGCTGGATTCTTGGTCATGAAAGAAAGAGAATAATATTAGTACTCTTTTAGCCATCAGAAGACATGCAATGAACAACAACAACAAAGTAAAAGAACAAGGTAGAATACCAGTATGGAGTAGCTGAGAGAGTTTAAGCTTTGGTATTAGATAGCCTTTATTATTATTTTGTTTTTTAATAAATTTATCTGTTTATTTATTTATCTATTTATTAATTTTTGGCTGCTTTGGGTCTTCGTTGCTGTGTGTGGGCTCTCTCTAGTTGCAGTGAGTGGGGGCTACTCTTCGTTGTGGAGCACAGGCTCTAGGCACACGGGCTTCAGTAGTTGTGGCTCGCAGGCTCTAGAGTGCAAGCTCAGTAGTTGTGGCGCACGGGCTTAGTTGCTCCGCGTCACGTGGGATCTTCCTGGAAGCCTTCCTGGAAGGCTTGAACCTGTGTCCCCTGCATTGGCAGGCAGATTCTTAACCACTGCATCACCAGGGAAGCCCAGACTTTAAATTTAATCCCAGCTGTACCACTTAGCACCTGGGTGACCATGAACAAGTTATTTCACATTTCTGAAACTTACCTTTCTCATCTCTAAAACCATGAAAAAACTACTTCATGAGATTGTGTTAAATGAGATAATAACATGCCAAAAATCAAATGCAACAACTGAAATTTTAATACTCATATTTAAATTTTCACTGGGCCTCTCTGTGAAAGATATTCATAGAGGGAGGGAGCAAACATTTCTTCCAATATCCTATAAATGCTTCAATTTAAGGAAGGCTTAAATCTTGATTCTTTATGTGTCTCATTTTTAATCTTTTTCTACTTTAAACAATTTCCACTGAAGCATACCAAACTGAGGAGAAAAGCAACATAAATTTGACAACTACATTTCACTTAGGATATGAAAACATTACATTTCAGCAAATCTGAAAAGTCAATGCAAACTTTAGAACATGTTTTAAAATTAAGATGCAAAAGTTAAACTAACTGAGGAGGTAATGTTGTCTGTAATTATATTTCACAGATGGAAAGCAAATCCCAGGTCCAGTTAGATAATAAAAACACATTTTTTCCCCAACAATCCCAGACAAAATAATTTTCTCTTTTGCTATAAACTCAGCTACATTAAATCTCTCATATCCTCCATTCAATTACACATTCCAGTATTGAGAAAATGGTCATACAGGAATATCTATTCTCAAAATAAGAAATATATATGGATACAGGAAAGTGCCTACATGTTGCCTAAAGCCACTGCCACCTCCAAAACCATTATATGTTATACATTTATCCAGACAGGGAGTCCATTTGTTCTTATGTGGAAAAAAGAGACCATTTGCTAACAGCAGAAGGTTAATACAATCACAGAGATTCTAGGAAGGATTATGCAATATTTAGTTCAAGTCTATTTTATAGGTGAGGAAACTGAAGCCCAGAAAGTCTAAGAGATTTGCCCAGAATCCAGTGGCTACCTAGCAGCATCATGGCATAAGAATCCAGCTCTGCTTTTCAGGTCATTTTTCTTTCCATGATATTTATGCATCCAAACAGCAAAAGGTAGGGAGCTTGAGATCCTGGTACCACAGAGTATAGATGCTTCAGGGCTTCTTCCCAATCTGAACAGTACTGCAATCTTATACTTATGCGGTCTAGACAAACGTTAAATTTGCTTATGACATTATCTACTTGTGATAAGCCTGCAGAAAAATCTTTAACTGTAACAGTTATATTTTATCAAATTTTTAAACTTTCATCATATTTGAGAACATCTGACTTAAAATACTTTTTGGATCAAGACTATAACTGATAACCGTAAGTCTGAGTTTGCTAATTTATTTAAAAGCCATTAATAAACTAATTCAGCAATTTAAAAACAAGAAAAAAATGTGGATAATTAAGAGCAATGAGCAGGACTTCCCTGGTGGTCCAGTGGTTAAGAATCCGCCTTCCAATGCAGGGGACGCAGGTTTGATCACTAAGATCCCAAATGCCGTGGGGCAACTAAGCCCGCGCACTGCAACTACTGAGCCTGTGCGATCTGGAGTCTGCGCCCCACAACTAGACAGCCTGAGTGCTGCAACTACTGAGCCTGCGAGCTCTAGAGCCTGAGCACCAAAACTAGAGAGAAGCCCATGTGCTGCAACGAAGAGTCCGTGTGCCACAACGAAAGATTACACATGCCGCAACGAAGATCCCACGTGCCACAACTAAGACCCAACACAGCCAAATAAATAAATAAATATATTTTTAAAAAAGAGCAATGAGCAATGAACAATTTCAGGTGCAGCTAGCCCTTAAGATATGATATATTATGACATGATTATGGTGATAATTACAACTTTCACCATAAAGTCTCTACTACTATGTTAAATAATCCAGAACTATAGAGAAGTCTTATATAACATAGTAAAAAAAAGACCCTTGAATAAAAAGACAGCTCTCCTCCTGACATCAATTCTAATGAATAAGACCCCAAAACCTAAAAAAGTTGGTTAGCACTTAATCAAGTCAAGATCTGTGATAAAAGGATAAAATCTAGGCTTTGTACTATGTCTGAAGGGATTAAATAATTGTGCTACCCAGAAAATATGGAGAACATCTAAACCAAAGTTGACAAGCACAACTTCCCACAAGACCACTACAGGTTATCTAAATGTGTGAAGAGGACAGATGGGACTGTCGTGAGGGGAGGGCCTGCCTTCAGTGGCAGCTGCTACTCAGCAACACCTGGGATAGGAGAGCTCAATGTTATCTGACCTTTCCTGTTTAAAGACAAATCTAAAATATGAATTTATTTATTTATTTTTTTTGGCAGTACGCGGGCCTCTCACTGCTGTGGCCTCTCCTGTTGCGGAGCACAGGCTCTGGACGTGCAGGCCCAGCAGCCACGGCCCAAGGGCCCAGCTGCTCCGCGGCACGCGGGATCCTCCCGGAACGGGGCATGAACCCGCATCCCCTGCATCGGCAGGCGGACTCCCAACCACTGCGCCACCAGGGAAGCCCCTAAAATCTGAATTTTAATGTAAAATATCTCATTTTTTAAAGCAGTGGCAATGAAATTCAAACATTAAAAAAAAAAACAAAACCCCAAAACTAAAGTGGGCCATAACTAACACATGGCTGCACATGGATACAGCAGGCTATCGGTTAACCTCTGACCTAAAATTTAAAAGAACAAATTTCAAGTTCATTTTAAGTAGAACCATGGAGTAAAAGATTTTTGTAAGTTTTAAGTTACCTCAAAGATCCAGTCTTACTTCTTCATTTTATAGGTAAGGAAACTAAAGACCAGAGAGCTAAAATTAGATAGAATTACTCCTATCCATTAGAACAGATAATTTAAGGATTACTATGCTAAGTAATGGTTTATTATGTTCAGTTACTCCATGTACTTAAAAAAATACAACAGCATTTCTATTAAAAAAAAATCCTAAAATTCCAACTCTGCAATTAAAATCAGCCTTTCAACCTAGTACAACCACAGTTGTACTTTGTAAAACTCGAGATAACCATAGAATGACAATTCAAAAAGAGTAACAAGAAGGAAAAATAAAGCAAATTACCCATGTGTAACAAATTGGGCACGTTCTCCAATATTGTGTCCAATTTCCATTTGAAATCTTTATCATCTATATTTCCTTTGAAGGCCACAAAGATTGTGGAATCCTCCAAAATACTATCACTTTTTGAGTCATCATCTTCTAGTCCAGAGTCAAAATCCATCTCTGAGTCCTCCACTGTAGATGAACACAAGGAAGTATAGATGTCTTCCAAGTTGGGAAGGTCATCCAAAACCATGGTGAATATTATTCCAGAAGCATATGCCAAGTGGACAATAAAAAAACCTTTGAAAACAGAAGATACAAAAAGCATTACAATGCATAATTATACAGTCAACAATGTATAATTATAGTTCTATGAAAACTATAATTTATTTGCCAAGTAATAAGGAAGTACTATAAAAATTAAGAAATTACAGAGAGGATAAGCTAGTTTAATTAAGATATTCTATAATAGTTCTTAAAGATACTAGAAATAAAAATATACCAGTTTTAAATAAAATTCCTTTTATTTTATCAGCCTAGAATATGGGCAGAAGGGAACGAAAGATCACAAGAAAATAAAATAGGTATTTTCTGAGAATTAATTCATATAAGCCTTTGGTTGACCCCCACAGAGCAAGACTGGGGTTGATGCCAAGACTCCCCTTACTCCTGTCCTAACAAAAGCTTCAGAGCAGCCAAGGTTTCTAAAGCCCTCTGCTTTAACCTGCAAAGGACAACTTGACCTAACTAAGAGCATCTGCAGGACTACCTAAAATCCTAAAGTCTTTCACGAGGACCATTTAAAACAACTTTTAAAGGGTTATTAATAGTCGCATAGCTGAAAATAATGATTCAGAAACAAAACAAAGACAAAAAATTTAAAAATAATTTTGCAAAAGGAAAATAAGTGGTTAACACATATTTACAGAGGCAAAGAACTATGTCTAGGACAGAACTAAATTACATTTTAACTTTTACGTCTAGGGAAGTCACATTTTCTGCTATTTTCAGTTATGCTGCCTACCAAAGAGTATAAATATTAAAGACCACACCATGTGGCCATTTCCTCCATTATCTTTGGGATTGATGATCACATTCTTAACCCAAAAGTGAATGAATGAACATTAATTTTCAGCATTTCTGTTAAGCAAGAATGGTATAGAAACATAAGAACCTCACACATATCTTCTAATTAAAAAAAATTCCCTATATATAGAGCATAATTACAGCTATTTTTTTAAAAAGATGGATAAGAAAAAAAGGACTGAAAATAAACCCACTAAAACGCAAATAGTGATTGTGCTAGGTTGGTAAGATTGTTGGTAAATTTTCTTTTCCTGTTTTCCAAAAACGCTATGAGTCATTAGGAAAATGCAAAGCTAAATATACTGTAATATGGTTATACTACTTGCATAAATAGAAAAAAGTATTAACTTTTTAAAACTGTTTAACTTTTCTTTTTAAAATAATCACTAAACTTCAAGAGCAAAGGCTTTTCAAAAACCAAACCTAAGCAATTTTAAGGGGGAAAATTCCTCTGTTGTAAATAAATATGGAAAAAAACTTACATTTGAGCAGAGTGTCTTATTGTCTGGCAATTATAACCTTTTCTAGTACCATCGGTGTTACAAAGGAACAGTGTAATTTGGATGGTTAAGAAAAAACAGCATGCAAGAGGGAAGAGATATGGGAACATATGTATATGTATAACTGATTCACTTTGTTATAAAGCAGAAACTAACACACCATTGTAAAGCAATTATACTCCAATAAAGATGTAAAAAAAAAAAAAAGAAAAAACAGCATTCAGGACTTCCCTGGTGGCACAGTGGTTAAGAACCCGCCTGCCAATGCAGGGGACACGGGTTCGAGCCCTGGTCCGGGAAGATCCCACATGCCGCGGAGCAACTAAGCCTGTGTGCCACAACTACTGAAGCCCACGCGCCTAGAGCCCATGCTGTGCAACAAGAGAAGCAACCACAACGAGAAGCCCCCGCACTGCAACAAAGGGTAGCTCCTGCTCGCTGCAACTAGAGAAAGCCCGCGCGCAGCAACAAAGACCCAAAACAGCCAAAATTAATTAATTTAAAAAATATACAATTCAATTTAAAAAAAAGGAAAGTAACTTTAAAACAATAAAGAAAAAACAGCTTTTAGAAAATCCTTTATAAATACCATTGCCATTAGTCAACTGCCATCTACATTTTACAGATATTAAAGAACTTTAGAGGTAAATAAAACTAAAAAAGATTTTTAGGGCTTCAAAGCTGCTGCTTGGAAATTCCCTGGCGGTCCAGTGGTTAGTGCTCCGCGCTTCCACTGCAGGGGGCACAGGTTCAATCC
Source organism: Lipotes vexillifer (assembly GCF_000442215.2). Taxonomy (NCBI): domain Eukaryota; kingdom Metazoa; phylum Chordata; class Mammalia; order Artiodactyla; family Lipotidae; genus Lipotes; species Lipotes vexillifer. Next base: position 3,906,039 of record NW_006772681.1, on the reverse strand, counting down.
CTGGTCGGGGAACTAAGATCCCGCATGCTGCGTGGTGAGGCCAAAAACAAAAACAAAAAAACCCTGCTGCCCAGCAGAAAGAAGTCTGATTGCTGAAAATGCCTGAAAAACTGTAGCTATTTAACAGCTGTTCCAAAGTTGAAACAACTGCAAGACAGGAATTTAAAATTTAAGACACGTTTTCCAAAAGAATCTTTAACCGGAAAGGAGAAAACCAACTAAAAAACCTGCACTTTGATAGTCTTCTGAAGAGGTTGTCGGTCATGCCACGAAGGCTGTGTATTCAGATTTGGAAAACCCTCAACTGGTAGACAAGAACTCAGCTAATTTAAAATTAGGAATTACCAGTTTAACAGTACTACGGGCATTATACAGGTGCTTAAAAAAAAAAACAAGAAATAGAAAGTCAGTCTATGAAAAAAATTACTGGCCTTCCCTACAAAAAAAATTTTTTACAGAAACTTCTTCCGGGCTTCCCTGGTGGCGCAATGGTTAAGAATCCACCTGCCAATGCAGGGGACATGGGTTCGAGCCCTGGTCCGGGAAGATCCCACATGCCGTGGAGCAACTAAGCCCGTGCGGAGCAACTAAGCCCGTGTGAAGCAACTAAGCCTGTGCGCCACAACTACCAAGTTTGTGCTCTAGAGCCCGCAAGCCACAACTACTGAAGCCCACGCACCCTAGAGCCCGTTCTCTGCAACAAGAGAAGCCACTGCAATGAGAAGCCCATGCACTGCAATGAAGAGTAGCCCCTGCTCACCGCAACTACAGAAAGCCCGCACGCAGCAACGAAGACCCAACGCAGCCAAAAATAAATAAACAAATTTATAAAAATTAAAAGAAAATGAAACTTCTTCCAGATAACATATTCTTTGAGATTAATGCCCACTTAAAATCTAAGGATTTATTATCAAAATAATGGAGTAATCTTTGAGTGAAAATGTAGTTCAGTGAAAATTCTCTCCAAGAATATAGCTGACTAGCTCAAGAGACTCATTTGCTTATTTATGGTCATCTATCATAAGCATGCGCTATTTCTTTGTGTTTGCTAAAATTAACCACCAGTTATCTTGCTCACCCACATAATTTTCAGATTACCTACTGATTTAACTTCTTATTGGGGCTATTTTGATCTTTTATAAAGAATCTAAAAACAAATATGATATTCAGGAGAAATTTTAAAAGCAAGCACATTATTTATTCTACTTGTCCAAGGTAGAATGAAAAAGATTTCCAAATGAAATCATTTCAGGAGCCAAAGAGCTCCCGTTGATAAAGGAAAGCTTTTTTTATGGAAGAATGCCAACTTAAATATAAAAAGGTGGTATCATTAGAAAACCCACAGTTTTGCAATCCCTAATAAAATAATTCAGGCAAGGATCATCAGTAAGGAAAAAACACTATGTGAAAATGTGACAGAGTTCTGGATAGTTACACGATGTCAAAGTATCATCCCAGATATCTGCTGCTTGGCAAAGGGAAAACTGTAACTTCACAACGGGAAGACTTGACTTCTACCCATTGAATGCAATGATCCACCTCAGCATCATTAACAGAGAAACAACCAGAAATTATGTACAATATTAAGTACACAGCATTACCTATGAAATATTCCTGTCAAAATGTTTAACCTGAATCTAACAAGTTTTTAACAGGAGACAGAGGAACAAGTTAAAGAACACCATGAGGAAATAATCAGACAAATCTAGAGTGTAGGATTTCTACAGCACAATTGGCTTGGCCTCTTCAATAAGTCAGTGGTCACAGGGGAAAAAAAGGGTGGGTAAAACTGTTCTACATTAAAAGAGACTTAAGGGCTTCCCTGGTGGCGCAGTGCTTGAGAGTCCGCCTGCCGATGCAGGAGACGCGGGTTCGTGCCCCGTTTCGGGAGGATCCCACATGCCGCGGAGCGGCTGGGCCCGTGAGCCATGGCCGCTGAGCCTGCGCGTCCGGAGCCTGTGCTCCGCAAATGGGAGAGGCCACAACAGTGAGAGGCCCGCATAACGCAAGGAAAAAAAAAAAAAAAAAAAAGAGACTTAAGAGCTTTAAAAATCAAGTGCAATGGGGACTTCTCTGGTAGTTCAGTGGTCAAAGAATCCACCTTCCAATGCAGGGGATGTGGGTTCAATCCCTGGTCAGGGAACTAAGATTCCACATGCTGCAGGGCAACTAAGTCTGTGCACTCTAGAGCCTGCACACCATAGCTAGAGAGCACGTGTGTGCTGCAACAACTGAGCCCACGTGCTCTGGAGCCCACGTGCCACAACTAGAGAGAAGCCCATGCCACAACGAAGAGCCCGCCTGCCGCAACTAAGACCCAATGCAGCCAAATAAATAAATATTTTTAAAAAATATCAAATGCAATGTACAGTACTTTATTGGATATTGGTTTGAAAAAAAACAGATGCAAAGCACATTTTTAGGATAATTAGGGGATTATTACTAATTTTGTTAGGTGTGATAATAATGGTGCTGTGGTTATTGTGGACAGTGTTCTTTTTTTTTTTTTTTTTGTGGTACACTGGCCTCTCACTGTTGTGGCCTCTCCCGTTGCAGAGCACAGGATCCGGACGCGCAGGCTCAGCAGCCATGGCTCACGGGCCCAGCCGCTCTGCAGCATGTGGGATCTTCCCGGACCGGGGCACGAACCTGTGTCCCCTGCATTGGCAGGCGGACTCTCAACCACTGCGCCACCAGGGAAGCCCACAATGTTCTTATTGTCTCTTAAGACATGCATACTGAAGCATTTATTTATTTTTTTGGCCACGCCACGTGGCACAAGGGATCTCAGTTCCCTGATCAGGGATCAAACCCATGCCCCCTGCAATGGAAGCACAGAGTCTTAACGAATGGATTGCCAGGGAAGTCCCAAGAGATGCATACGGAAGCATTTTGAGGTAAAATGTCATGATGTCTGCAATTTACTCTTGAAAAAAATGAGGAAAAAACAGATTTATCAAATGTAACAAAATGTTAATAATGGCTAATTATAGGTGATGAGTATACAGGTGTTCATTATATTTTTATTTGTACTATAAATTATATATATTTGAAACTGATCATAATAAAGAGTTAATTGTTTTTTTTAAAAAAAAAAAAGGAAAAAGAGGACTTCCCTGGAGGTCCAGTGGTTAAGACTCCACGCTCCCAATGCAGGGGGCATGGGTTCAATCCCTGGTGGGGGAAGATCCCACATGCCATGTGGTGTAGCCAAAAAAAGAAAAAGGGAAAAAGCAAGCATACCAGAAACATAGTACTGCTCCATGGTAAAACTCTGCCAGACATCAGGAATGCTAAGAAGCTTATCTATGAACATCTTCCAAATCACAGTATGTTTTAAAAATAAACATATTTGAACATATATATTTATAAATATATAAATTTATATATATTACATATATTTAATTACACCAGTCTTCCGATTTAAATATATATTTTATATGTATATTTATATATATTCAGATTCCTACGTGAATAATGGTTAAAAGATTGTCACAGACAATTCAGATTATCTGCCATTTGAGCAAAAAGACAAGACGCTATTATGCACCTCAGAAATCACAAATTCATATACCTACAGGAGTCAGGCACATAAAGTAAATAAGAGAAGAACACTGAACATTAAATGCATTTGCACATACTGTATGAATGGTTTGGGCAATAGGAAACTTGCATACCCATCTATGCTCAGCAGCTGCTACTCTATTCCACTTTATTACTTCCTTTCTGGAGGTACAGAAGGTGTTGTACAGGCCCAGGACTAACATTCTGAATTTTAAGAATAGACTAAAATCCATATATTTAGTAAAATCTCCAAATTTTAAAATTGATTTATATTTCTGGAAAATACTCTATGGGCCAAATGAAACACACCGCAGCTGCATATGGCCCACAGGCCATCAATTTTCAATTTCTAATTAAATCATGACTCACAAGATTGACTGATAGAACCCTAGGCCCCAGTAAACTACACTGGGTTTGGTGTAGTGCTGGAGAAGACCAGGTATTTAAAACGCATTTAAGTCTTATGATGTGCCTCTTGGGAGGTCTATGGACTCCCTAAGAGAGAAAAGAAAAAAAAAAAAAAAAAAAAAAAAAGAGAGAGATCAAGGTCTTAATCCCAGAGAAACAGAAGGCACTCAAACTTAGAGAATTTTTGCAATGTAACTTTGGTAGTGTCATTCCACTGCTTGGAATTAAGCTGAGTCATACTCACTCTCACATAAGGTTTCACTCACCAAAATGTCTTTCTTAATTTTTATCATTTATCCAGGTCATCTTCTAAGTCCAAACAAGCTGGCATTTTTAGGGCTTGTATTTTAAGGTAGCAGCCAAATAAAAACTCTAAAAAAAAAAAAAAAAAAAAGGAAAAATAAAAGTACAATATTATAAATTACAGAGGTGACCCATCCTTGCATCAGAGTGCAAATATCATAATTTATCAAGTCAACTTAGACATCTTCAGACAATGTTAAAATAGGGTTTTCATTAAATCTGCAAAGAATATTTTTTTTTCCTGAGATCTTAAAGCACTCATCACCAAGCAATTCAAAGAATACAGAAGCAAAACTAAGGGACATATACCAGAATCATGAAACTGGGACCCTAAGCCTTTGAGCCCTCCCTATACATTGATTTCTAAATCTGTCAAATTAGAACATTCTTTGACATAAATCGCAGCAATATCTTTTCAGATTCATCTCCTAGAGTAACGGAAATAAAAATAAACGAATGGAACCAAATTAAACTTAAAACCTTTTGCACAGCAAAGGAAACTGTAAACAAAAGACAACATACAGAATAGGAGAAAGTATTTGCAAACAATGTGACTGACAAAGGATTAATTTCCAAAATATAAAAACTCATACAACTCAATAACAAAAAAACAAACAACCCGATCAAAAACTAGGCAGAAGATCTGAAATGGGCAATTGGGATTAACATGTATACATTTATGTGTATAAAATTGATGACTAATAAGAACCTGCAGTATAAACAAACAAACAAACAAAAAACAACTAATACTAAACTTTCTTTGGGTTATTTGTATGGAAATAAGTTAATATAAATGTTTCAGACACTACATGAAATTTCTAAGAATCTTATATGTTCTGGTATAATGTTATAAGTCATAATTCTAGTTATTACTTTAAAATGTATATCTCAGAAATAACTAAATTTCCTTGTCAACTGCATTATTATGAACTTTCATCAAATCTTTAATCGTGGTCATTTTTAAGTCTTTTGTCATTTACAGACAGTTCTGGGTATACTCTGATGCTTTTGCAAAAATGTTCCTATAAAAGGGTTTCAGGGCTTCCCTGGTGGTGCAGTGGTTGAGAGTCCACCTGCTGATGCAGGGGACATGGGTTCGTGCCCTGGTCCAGGAAGATCCCACATGCCATGGAGTGGCCGGGCCCGTGAGCCATGGCTGCTGAGCCTGCGCGTCCGGAGCCTGTGCTCCGCAACGGGAGAGGCCACAACAGTGAGAGGCCCGCGTATTGCAAAATAAATAAATAAATAAAGGGTTTCATCTTCAAGGAATTCATGCAAAAGACTCTGACAAGTACAGGTTTCTGGTAACTGACTATACCGCTGAACTGAATGAATAAGCATTTTCAGAACTCTAATGGAAAACTGATGAATTCATAAAAGTGCTAACAAAAGATCAAGATGAAAAACAAATTAATTATGTGGGACTGAGTGAACTGATGAGGATGATTATAATTTTTGTGACTTTCTGTTTGAATAAAAAAAAAAGTCCCACAAGGACTCAGACACAAAAAATATACAAATCAATTTTCACTGCAAAGTAAAGCTGTTACAATGGATGATTGCTGGACTGAATGTCAATGTTATGACATAGTATGAGTGTGTTTTGTGTTTGGTAATTGCAATCATTGTTGCTTTTGTTATGGTCATCCATTTACAATGCTTGGTGTCAGTTTATTTATCTCTTGTAAAAATAAAATACAGCATGTGTGTGAAAAAAAGAAAATGAAAAGAACATTGGGAAACAATATTCACAAATCATACAGACTTCAGTATAGCAATGATTATTTTAATTAACATGATTGATAATTTTCACTTTCAAAATTCAAAATTTTAATGTATGCAGTGTATGCAGTGTGACACTCAGCAGTGTATAAATTTCAAGGTTCAAAAGATCTGGATTGTAATTACCAGCTAGCCAGTGAGCAGCTGAATCATTGCTTATCTGAAAGGCCTTAGACATATTGCTTAACCTCTCTGAGCCTCATATTTTTCATCTGTAAAATGGGAAGTAACAATCTCATGAGGGTGCTGTGAGGATTAAATGAGATATAGTTTGTGAAAACACCTAGCAGAGAGCTGAAAGAACAAAGGTCCAAAGGTCTTTTCATGTTTTCCTAAAACTTACTGAGGTAGAAGTCAACATTAAAAAGCTTACTTAATGAGAAATTGTTTGATAAAATACAATTTATTGGGTTTTTTCCAGTTATAAAAGAATATATAATTTTATAGAGATCTTTAAAAATACAGAATATTTTTAAAGAATGAAATCAACTGTAATCCCCAAACTCAGATGATCACTACTGATATTTGTGTATATTTCCTTTCAAAACCATCTAGGTTTATATTTATAGAGTTTGGATCTTGTTTTTATTGTTTTGTTTAACTTCTCAGTTTGAACTGTTAAGAAGACAATCTAAAATTAAACATCTTTTTCTTTCCAAAAAAAAGGCAGAAGATCTAAATAGACATTTCTCCAAAGAAGACATACAGATGGCAAAAAAGCACATGAAAAAATGTTCAACATCACTTATTATTAGAGAAATGCAAATCAAAACTACCATGCAGTATCACCTCACTCTGGTCATAATGGCCATCATCAAAACGTCTACAAATAAATGCTGGAGAGGGTGTGGAGAAAAGGGAACCCTCCTACACTGTTGGTGGGAATGTAAATTGGTATAGCCACTATGGAGAACAGTATGGGTTCCTTAAAACTAGAGTTATCTGCAATCCCACTGCTGGGCATATATCCAGACAAAACTGTAATTTGAAATGATACATGCACCCCAATATTCACTGCAGCACTATTTACAATAGCCAAGACATGGAAGCAACCTAAATGTGCATCAACAGATGAATGAACAAAGAAGATGTGGTGTGTCTGTGTGTGTGTATATTTACATACATACACATATACCCACACAGTGGAATACTACTCAGCCATAAAAAAGAATGAAATAATGCCACCTGCAGCTACATGGATGGACCTAGAGATTATCTGAAGTAAGCCAGACAGAGAAAAGACCAATATCATATGATATTGCTTACATGTGGAATCTAAAAAAAAAAAAAGATACAAATGAACTTATTTACAGAACAGAAAGAGATTCATAGACATAGAAAACAAACTTATGGTTACCAAAGGGGGAAGGAGAGGAGGGATAAATTAGGAGTTTGGGATTAACATATACACACCACCACTATATATACTGTAAAATAGATAACCAACAAAGACCTACAAAGACAGGGAACTGTACTCAATATTTTGTAATAACCTATAAGGAAAAAGAATCTGAAACAGAATGAATAAATAAATAAATAAATAAATAAATGAATCACTGTGCTGTGAAACTAACACAACGTAGTAAATCAACTATACTTCAATTAAAAAAAATATATATATATAAGCCTAAAATAAATAAATAAATCTGTCAAATTAAAATGAATTAACATCATGGCACACTGTTCGCAAATGGTTGGAGCCAAAATAAAAATATTTTGTACATACACTAAATACAAAACCTACTTCTAACAGAATTTCAAATTTTGTATTTAAACTCCATAAAGATATTCCACAGATTTTAGTTTTTTCCAATTTTATCTATAATAGTTATACATTTTTTTCATTAAATTTTCAGTTCAGGTTCTAAAGTATTCTTTATTGAGCACATAGAATTTATGCATGGAAACTGCATAATTTCGGCATGCGTCAGAAAAAATTTCCCTCTTAATAAGAAAATATCAGTCTACAATGCCTTTAACTGGACTGCTATAGTTTTACATTATTGCCAGATATTGATTTTATAATCTCAAAATTTTAGTTTTTTTTTTTTTTTTTTTTGCGGTATGCGGGCCTCTCACTGTTGTGGCCTCTCCCGCCGCGGAGCACAGGCTCCGGATGCACAGGCTCAGCGGCCATGGCTCACGGGCCCAGCCGCTCCGTGGCATGTGGAATCCTCCCAGACCAGGGCACGAACCCGTGTCCCCTGCATCAGCAGGTGGACTCTCAACCACTGCGTCACCAAGGAAGCCCCATAATCTCAAAATTTTAGATGGATATATGTACTAGGTATTAATAAATAATTATTAGAGAAATACCCATCTCAACTATTTTTTAATTCAAGAAAAAACCAGTTTTTAAGTCTCCAAAGGAACATTAACAAAAATTAACCTTTAAGAAAGGCCATAAAGAGGCTTCCCTGGTGGCGCAGTGGTTAAGAATCTGCCTGCCAATGCAGGGGACATGGGTTCAATCCCTGGCCCAGGAGGATCCCACATTCCACGAAGCAACTAAGCCCACGTGCCCCTAGAGCCCGTGCTCTGCAACAAGAGAATCCAAAACGATGAGAAGCCCACGCACCACAACGAACAGTAATCCCCGCTCACTGCAACTAGAGAAAGTCCGTGCACCACAAGGAAGACCCAACACAGCCAAAAAAAAAAAAAAACGCCATAAAGAAAATCTCAATAAATCAAAATGTAACAATAGAACAGTCAAAAACTCTGGTGACAATGCATCAAAATTATAAACTTAAAATAAAATAAACAGACCTATCACAAGTAATTAAATTGCAACCATAATTAAAAATCTTCCAACAAACAAAAGTCCAGGACCAGATGGCTTCACAGGTGAATTCTGTCAAACATTTAGATAAGAGTTAACACCGATCCTTCTCAAACTCTTCCAAAAAATTGCAGAGGGAGCAACACTCCCAAATTCATTCTACGAAGCCACCATCACCCTGATACCAAAACCAGAAAAAAATATCACAGAGAAAGAAAATTATAGACCAATATCACTGATGAACACAGATGCAAAAATTGAACAAAATACTAGCAAACAGAATTCAACAGCACAGCAAAAGGATCATACACCATGATCAAGTGGGATTTATCCCAGGGATGCAAGGATTCAATATATGCAAAACAATCAATGTGATACACCACATTAACAAATTAAGGAATAAAAACCATATGATCGGGCTTCCCTGGTGGCGCAGTGGTTGAGAGTCCGCCTGCCGATGCAGGGGACATGGGTTCGTGCCCCGGTCCAGGAAGATCCCACATGCTGCGGAGTGGCTGGGCCCGTGGGCCACGGCCGCTGAGCCTGCGCGTCCGGAGCCTGTGCTCTGCTACGGGAGAGGCCACAACAGTGAGAGGCCCGTGTACCACAAAAAAAACAAAAAACAAACAAAAACCATATGATCATCTCAATAGATGCAGAAAAAGCTTTTGACAAAATTCAACACCCATTTATGATAAAAACTCTCCAGAAAGGGGCATAGAGGGAACCTACCTCAACATAATAAAGGCCATATATGACAAACCCACAGCAAACATCATACTCAACGTTGAAAAACTGAAAGCATTTCCACTAGGATCAGGAACAAGACAAGGATGTCCACTCTCACCACTATTATTCAACATAGTTTTGGAAGTCCTAGCCACAGCAATCAGAGAAGAAAAAGAAATAAAAGGAATACAAAATGGAAAGGAAGAAGTAAAACTGTCACTGTTTACCGATGACATGATACTATACATAGAAAATCCTAAAGATGCCACCAGAAAACTACTAGAGCTAATCAATGAATCTGGTAAGGTTGCAGGATACAAAATTAATACACAGAAATCTCTGGCATTCCTATACACCAACAACAAAAAATCAGAAAGAGAAATTAAGGAAACACTCCCATTTACCACTGCAACAAAAATAATAAAATGCCTAGAAATAAACCTGCCTAAGGAGGAGAAAAATTTATACTCAGAAAACTATAAAACACTGATGAAAGAAATCAAAGATGACATAAACAGATGGAGAAATATACCATATTCTTGGATCAGAAGAATCAATATTGTGAAAATGACTATACTACCCAAAGCAATCTACAGATTCAATGCAATCCCTATCAAACTACCAATGGCATTCTTCACAGGATTAGAACAAAAAATATTACAATTCGTATGGAAACACAAAAGACCCCGAATAGCCAAAGCAGTCTTGAGAAAGAAAAACGGAGTTGGAGGAATCAGGCTCCCCACACCACAAAGCTAGAGTAATCAAGACAGTATGGTACTCTCACAAAAACAGAAATATAGATCAATGGTACATGACAGAATGCCCAGAGATAAACCCACGCACATATGGGAACCTAATTTATGACAAAGAAGGCAAGAATATACAATGGAGAAAAGACAGCCTCTTCAATAAGTGGTGCTGGGAAAACTGGACAGCTACATGTGAAAGAATGAAATTAGAATACTCCCTAACACCATACACAAAAATAAACTCCAAATGGATTAAAGACTTAAATGTAAGACCAGACACTGCAAAACTTTTAGAGGAAAACACAGGAAAAACACTCTGACATAAACCACAGCAAGATCTTTTTTGACCCACCTCCTAGAATAACGGAAATAAAAACAAAAATAAACAAATGGACCTAATTAAACTTATAAGTTTTTGCACAGCAAAGGAAACCATAAACAAGACAAAAAGACAACCCTCCAAATGGGAGAAAATATTTGCAAATGAAGCAACAAAGGATTAATCTCCAAAATATACAAACAGCTCATGGAGCTCAATATCAAAAAAACAAACAATCCAGTTAAAAAATGGGCGAAGACCTAAATAGACATTTCACGGAGGAAGACATACAGATGGCCAAGAGGCACAAGGAAAGATGCTCAACATCACCAATTATTAGAGAAATGCAACTCAAAACTACAATGAGTTATCACTTCATGCCAGACAGAATGGCCATTATCAAAAAAGCTAGAAACAATAAATGCTGGAAAGGATGTGGTGAAAAGGGAACCCTCCTGCACTGCTGGTGGGAATGTAAATTGATACAGCTGCTGTGGAGAACAGTATGGAGGTTCCTTAAAAAACTAAAAATAGAACTACCATATGATCCAGCAATCCCACTACTGGGTATATACCCTGAGAAAACCATAATTCAAAAAGAGACATGCACCCCAATGTTCACTGCAGCACTATTTACAATAGGCAGGACATGGAAGCAACCTAAGTGTCCACTGACAGATGAATGGATAAAGAAGATGTGGCACATATACACAATGGAGTATTACTCAGCCATAAAAAGAAACGAAATTGAGTTGTTTGTAGTGATGTGGATGGATCTAGAGTCTGTCATACAAAGTGAAGTAAGTCAGAAAAACAAATATTGTATGCTAACGCATATATATGGAATCTAAAAAAAAAATGGTACTGATGAACCTAGTTGCAGGGCAGGAATAAAGAGGTAGACATAGAGAATGGACTTGATGACATGGGGTGGGATGGCGAAGCTGGGGCAAAGTGAGAGTAGCATCGGCATATATACACTACCAAATGTAAAATAGTTGGCTGGTGGGAAGCAGAAGCATAGCACAGGGAGATCGGTTCGGTGCTTTGCGATGACCTAGAGGGGTGGGATAGGGAGGATGGGAGGGAGGCTCAAGTGGGAGGGGATATGGGGACATGTGTATGCATATGGCTGATTCACTTTGTTGTACAACAGAACTAACACAGTATTGTGAAGCAATTATAAATAAATAAAATTATAAATAAATAAAGAGCTATTAAAAACAACAACAACAAAATAACAACCCATACCCCCAGGTAGGCAACCCACAAAGGATAAGATAATCACAATTGCATAGGTTCTCCACCAGGAGCGAGGGGTTAAAGAACCACATCAGGATCCCCAGCCCAGGGATTCTGCACCGGGAAGATGAGCCCCCAGAATACCTGGCTTTGAAGGCCAGCAGGGCTTATGTACAGAAGAACTGGAAAGCTATAGGAAAGAGAGACTCTGGTCTTAAAGGGTGCATGCCAAATCTCACATGCTCTCCAAGCACAGAGGCAGTAACTTGAAAAGAGCCTGGGTCAGAACCACTTGCTAATCTTGGACAGCCTCCTGGAGAAGCAGGCATCAACTGGGGCACCACCTGGGGACACAGACATTGGCAGCAGCCATATGGGGGAGCTTGTTTTACCATGAGGACACTGGTGCTGGCAAGAGCCATTTTGGAGTACTCCCTCGAGCCTATTAGTGCCAGGGGCTTTCCCACCCACCAGCGGGCCAACACTAGCCTCAGCCCCCTAGGGATCTGGCCCTCCCACCCATGGGCCAACACCAGCCCAGAGACCCCTAGGGCCCTGTAGCCAGTTGCACCAGGACCCAGCCCCACCACCAGTGGGTTGGCAGCCACCCCATGAGGCAGGACCTGGCAGCCAATTAGGCTGGGAGCCAGCCCTGTCTACCAGCATGTCCACAGTACTTGGCCCCGCCACAAAAGAATGACCCACACAGCCCACACAGTGGGCACCCCAAGAGTATATAGCTCTAGTGACCAGAGGGTAGTATGCTGCTGGGCCCCATAGGACATCTCCTACATAAGGCCATGTCTCCAAAATTGGGAAATGTAACTGACCTACCTAATACATAGAAATAAACAGAAGTTTAGGCAAAAGAAGGAGATAGAGGAATATGTTCCAAACAAAGGAACAAGACAAAACCAAAGAAGAAGAACTAAACCAAGTGGAGATATGCAATCTACCTGACAAAGAGTGCAAGGTAATTATCATAAGATGCTCAACAAACTTGGGAGAATGAATGAACAAAGTGAGAAATTTAACAGAGTCAGAAAATATAAAGAAGAACCAAACAGAGCTGAAGGACACAATAACTGAAAAAATACACCAGTCGTAATCAACAGTAGATTAGATGATACAGAGGAATGGATGAGCAAACTGGAAGTCAGAGTAGTGGAAATTATACAAACTGAACAGAAAAAAGAATTTAGAAAAATGAGGTTAGCTTGAGAGACCTCTGGGAAAACTTAAAGCATATTAACATTTGCAGTTTAGAGGCCCAAGAAGGAGAAGACAGAAAGGGGTAGAGAATTTATTTGAAAAATAATAGTTGAAAACTTCCCTAACCTGGGAAAGGACACAGACATCCACATCTAGGAAGTACAGAGAGTCCCAAACAAGATGAACCCAAAGAGGTCCACACCAAGACAAATTATAATTAAAATGTCAAAAATAAAAGATAAAGAGAGAATCTTAAAAGCAACAAGAGTCGGGAGTTCCCTGGTCGTCTAGTGGTTAGGATTTGGCTCTTTCACTGCCGTGGCCAGGGTTCAATCCCTGGTTGGGGAACTGAGATTTCACAAGCCACACTGCATGGCCAAAAAAAGAAAAAAAAGCTGCAAGAGAAAAATCAATTAGTTACATACAAAGGAACCCTCATAGGACCATGAGCTGACTTTTCAGCAGAAACTATACAGGCCAGAAGCAAGTGGCAAGATATAATCAAAGTGATGAAAGGAAAAAACCCTACAACCAAGAATAGTCTACCCAGCAAGGCTATCATTCAGATTTGAAGGAGAGATAAACAGCTTTGCAGATAAGCAAAGGCTAAAAGTTTAGCACCACTAAACCGGCTTTACAAGAAATGTTAAAAGGACTTCTCTAAAAGGAAAAGAAAAGACCACAACTAGAAATATCAAAATTATGGGGAATTCCCTGACTATCCAGTGGTTAGGACTCCACGCCTCCACTGCAGAATGCACGGGTTCGATTCCTGGTCAGCAAACTAATAAGATCCCACAAGCTGTGTGGCGTGGCAAAAAAACAAAACAACAACAACAAAAACCCTTCATTTATAAAGGAAAACATACAGTAAAGATAGATCAACCACTTATAAAGCTAGTATGAAGGTTAAAAGGTAATAGTAGTAAAATCATCTCTATCCACAATAAGTAGTTAAGGGATACGCAAAACAAAAAGAGGTAAAATATGATGCCAAAACATTAAACGTGGTTGGGGGGGAGTAAAAGTGCAGGGTTGTTAGAATGTGTTTAAACTTAAAATAATGCACACGCACATATATAGCTGTATATGAACCTCATGGTAACCATAAAACAAAAATCTATAATATACACATACAAAATAGAAAGGAATCCAAACATAACACTAAAGATAGTCATCAAATCACAAGAGAAGAGAGCAAAATAAAGAAGGAACTAAAAAGAACTATAGAAACAACCAGAAAACAATTAACAAAGTGGCGGTAAGTACAAACTATTAATGATTAAATGTAAATGGACTAAATGCTCAAAAGACAAAGAGTGGTTGAAGAGATACAAAAACAACACCCGTATACACAGTGCCTACAAGAGACTCATGATCTAAAGACACACACAGACTGAACATGAGGGGATGAAATAAGGTATTCCTTGCAAATGGAAACAAAAAGAAAGCTGGGGTAGCAAAACTTGTATCAAACAAAATAGACTTTAAAACAAAGACTAACCAAGACTATTTTAAACCTTGGCTCTTTGATTTCAATGTTATCATATTTCCCTGAGAAACTGGAACTCATCTGGTATAAGATCTTTAACTCTTCCTTCTTCCATTAGTAGCTATTCTCCACACTCTTCTCTCATCTTCCTTCTTTCAAAAAGTTAACACCAAGCTGGGGGCTAAAATGGAGGCTACCTAACAATGCCTGGTTCATCTCTATCAACTCCTCCACCCTAATTTTTCATTGATATACTTAAGGAAACACTAAGAGTCAAAGTTATCAACAGCAGTGGAAACTAAGACTGCTGCTCAAAGAACTGTTGGACTCATAGATGACTTTTCTGCCAAACAGCAGGCAGGAATGGGGCTTTAGATAGAGTAGAGCCAGCAGGAAGGTAACAGATTTTTAACTAACCTCCTCCAACTACCTGCTCCAAAACAGCTTTCTCCAGAGTCAGCAATGGCAGTGGTAAGTCACATCACCCTACTGTGAGAGACTCACTTAGTATGGTCAGGGCTATTACATGCTCACAGCCTTCCTTCTCTACTTCAGATTCTATAACATACAAAGTAGTACATAAACCCTGAGATTTGAAAGCAATTGCAGGAAGGGCTGAGAGAGCAAAAGCCCTGGGAGCATTACATGCTGGAAATCACAGTTATTTGCAGCCTAGGCTTCAAATGATCAAAAAACAAACCCTCTTTTCCAAAGTCAAATTACCACGTCAGAGGACGGGCTTTTCCCTACTCAATCCAGCAGGAAACACATAAATGACTGCTGGACACTAGAAAGTATTCAGAAACTATGTGCATCAGTTAGTCCTTTAGTTTAACATCTGATAGGAGAATTCCTACAGCTACCAAATAGCCAATGAAGGAAACTGTCTACCCTATTTGGCACATACCAGACCTGTATACCCCTCTCCTTATTCAAGGAAGAATAATTGAGGGGAGAGATAGAAAAACATTCTGTAACGTAAAAGAAGAGAAACTCTGCATCTGTAATTCAGAAAATGAATATATAAGGAGCAACAGGTTAAATTTTAGAAATCAACTACAGTACTCTCAACAAATTTGATAAAACACACTGAAATAAGAGTTCAAAGTTCACAGGCAGAAATGAAAAGAACTAGTTGAGATGCAGGCAGAAATAAGACAGGGGGAAAAGAAAGGTAAAAACTACAAATATTCTGTAACAGAATTCAAATGTTTACTAGAAAAAGTAAAGAGCAGAATACTTAATTAGAAATGTGGAGACAACAAATTTGAGAAATTCTTCCAGAATGGAGAAGGAAAGGACAAAGTAATGAAAAGTATGAGAGAGGACTGACAAGGAGAGAAGAGAGAAATAAACTTCAAATAATTTGTTATCCCTGAAACAAATGGACAGAAATAATAATTAAAGATTTTTTAAAAAGGAAAGGTAAGCTTTCCTGAGTCAGAGAATCTTCTGCATCTCCAGCTCTAAAGAGCTTACAAAAGACCAGGCAAAATTACTAAAAAGAGTGACAACTGGATTTGTTCTAGTGAAATTTTCAGATTTCAAGGATAAAGAAAATGCCCCAAATCACTCAAGAAGGAAAAAACAAGTCATACATAGAGGACCAAAATTCGGTCTGGCCACAGACTTTTGCTTTGCAAGACCACAAGATAATGGCAAAATATTAAAGAATTAATAGTGGAAAAAATAATGTGACCTAATAATCCTGCTCCCTCCCCAACCAAGCTGTCATTCAGTGTGAAATCAATATAATGATACTTTCAGATGTATATCAATCATGTGCTTTTCACAAAAATATTATCTGAATAATAAGTAACCAAAAACAAAGACCTTGAGAATAGGAAGCAAGAAATGAAATCAGTTAAACATAGGGCTAAGTCTAAATAATTGTTACAAATGATTAGCACCAAACGCTATTTTTAAAAAATGATTATTCAAAAGGAAGGTAAGGTACAAAATAAAGATGAACTATTATCAGTCACCATCATCTTCATTTGAGTACTATGAACAATTTTGCTAAAATGCTCTGTCATTAATTTAATGGGTTACCCCTCCCCTCCCCATTAAACGACAGAGTTTTAGACTAGGTCAAGGAACACTGGTCTATTCTAGATATCTCATACAATAAGAACCATAAAATAAGTGGCCTTTTGTGACTGGCTTCTTTCACTTAGCTTCATTTCTCCAAGGTGTTGTAGCAAGTAACAGTACTTCATTTTTTAAATTACCAAATAATATCCCTTTGTATGGAAATACCATATTCATTCATTCATTCATCAGTTAATAGACATCTGGGTTGTTTCCACCATTCACTATTATGAATAATGCTGCTATGAATATTTGTGTACAAGTTTTGGTGTGGAGATATGTTTTCATTTCTCTTGGGTGTATATATATACCTAGAAGTGAAATTGCTGGGTTATATGTTATCTCTATACTTAACCTTTCGAGGAATTGCCACTGTTTTCCAAAGGAGTTACACCATTTTCCATTCCCATCAGCAGTATACAAGGGTTCCAATTTCTCCACATCCTCACCAACATTTGTTATTCTTCTGATTACAGCCATCCTAGTGGGTGTGAAATTGTATCTCATTGTGGTTTTGATTTGCATTTCCCTGATGGCTAAAGGTGTTGAGCATATTTTCATGTTTACTGGCCACTGGCATAATTTCTTTGGGGAAATACCTATTCAAATCCTTTGCCAATTTTTAAATTAGGATGTTTGTCTTTTTATTACTGAATTGTAAGAGTTCTTGATAAATTTTAGATATAAATTCCTTTTCAGATATATGATTTACAAATATTGTCTTCCGTTTTGTGGGTTGCTGTAGGTGACTTTTCTTTTTATTTAGTTCTCTTCTGATTGTTCATTAATGGATGTTGTGTCATATTTCTTTACAGGAGATGACTTTGTTTTGTAGTTGGGACAAACTGGTTGAGTATTTGGAAAAAATTTTATAAGTTCTCACTTCAGGACTTCCCTGGTGATCCAGTGGTTAAGACTCTGTGCTTCCACTGCAGGGGGGCACAGGTTCAATCCCTGGCTGGGGAAGTTCCACATGCTGCCACGATGCAACCAAAAAAAAAAAAAAAAAAAAAAGAATTCTCACTTCATAATTGTCCTAGTCTGTCGGAGCTGCTATAACAAAATTCCATAAACTGGATGGCTTATAAACAACAGAAATTTATTTCTCATAGTCCTGGAAGCTGAGAGGTCCAAGATCACTATGCCAGCGTGGCTGGGTTACAATCTGCCAACTTCTTGCTGTGTCCTCACGTGGTGGAAGGGGCTAGGGAGCTCTGTGTGATCTCTCTTATAAGAGCACTAATCCCATTCATGACTGCATGAGGGCTCCACCCTCATGACCTAAGCACCTCCCAAAAGGCCCACCTTCTAATACCATCATATTGGGCATTATGACTTTGACATATGAATCTGGGGGGAACACAAACATTCAGACCTTATCAACAATGTATACTAAAAAATTCTGACTAAAAAGTTAAATACAGGGACTTCTCTGGCAGGCCACTAGTTAAGACTCTGTGCTTCCACTGCAGGGGACGTGGGTTCGATCCCTGGTCTGGGAACTATGATCCCACGTGCCGCGTGGTGCGGTCAAAAAAAAAAAAAAAAACAGCGAAAGTTAAATATAAAAAATAAAATCATAAAACTACAATCACAGGCTGGTTATATATTCATGTATAGTATATTTATCATTTCACGGACTGAAGAGCTAAAGCAAAATATAGATTTTAGCATATAATTTCATTATTATTTTTAAAATTTTGCAGGACAAAGTACACAAGAGTAAAAAGGCAAAATACAAGTTGGGAATTATATTTGTAAATAACAAAAGGTTAATAAACTTAACATTAAAGTACTCTTAAAAATTAAGGAAAACATTAACATCCCAACAGAAAAATTGGCCCCCCAAATGGAAAATTTATAAAATTAGAAATAAAAATCATCAATAAATATATGAAAAGATTTTTCATTTCATAAGTAATCAAAAAAAAGAAGATGAAATATGCCTTTCTTCCAACATCAAATGGCAAATATTTTTAAAATGAAATACTCAAATGTGGCAAAGGTACAATGAAATAGATTAACATTCATATTTTGCTTATACATGTTCATTCTCCTTAACATCATAACTAATCCTAACCTCTAGGAATCTAACTCAATAAATTATGAGAGATGTGGTTAAAGATTCATATTTGAAGGTGTTTATCAAAATATTAATAGTGAAAAACTGGAAGCTAGCTCAAGGCTCTACAGCAGAAGTGGTTAATCAATTTAAATGTACTCAAATACTGCTTCTCCATTAAAATTCATGTTTTCAGGAATACTTAACATCATGGGAAATGTTCACATTTTAAATATAAGAAGTATATAAAACTGATTCATTATTTCAATTTTCTTAATGTTGGTACGCATGTTGGGAAAAAGACAAAGGAAACTCAACAAAAAGACAAACAACCCAATAAAAAATGGGCAGAAGATTTGAACAGATACATTACAATAAGCACACGAAAAGATGTTCAACATCATTGATCATCAGGAGAATGCAAATTAAAGCTACACCTGCTATAATGGCTGAAATTAAAAAGAATGATAATATCAAATGTTGACAAAGATGCAGAGCAACTGAAACTCTCATATGGTGGGAATGTAAAAAGGTACAAACAATTTGGCAGTTTAAGGTTATAAAGTTTCTTATCAGAAGACCCAGCAATCTCACTCTTAGGTATTTAACCCAAATAAATGAAAACATGTCTACACAAAGACTTACCTATGAAAATTAACAGCAACTTTATCTACAATAGCCTCAACTGAAAGTAAATGAAACAAATCAAATGTCTATCAGTTAGTAAATGGATAAACTGAAGTATATCCCTACAACAGAATACTGCCAAATAATAAACAGGATCAACTACTGAAAGGATTCTCAACCAGTGTAGGGAGGGGATTTTGTCCCCTAGTGGACATTTGGCAACGTCTGGAGACATTTCTGATTCTTAGAAATGGGGAGGGGAGTGCTAATGGCTTCTAGTGGATAGCGGTCAGGAATACTGCTAAATAACCCACAATGCACAGGACAATCTCCAAGACAAAGAATTATCCTGTCCAAAATGTCCACAGTGCCAAGTCTGAAGAACTCTGAACTGCTGACACATGCAACAACATGAATGAATCTCAAAAACTTCATGGTGATCAAAAGAATATTCTGATGATATTCTAGAACAGGCAAAACCAACCTACAGTAACAGACATCAGATGGGTACTTGCCTGAGACTGGGGTGGGGACTGATTACACAGGGATGAGGTACCTTTGGAGTGAAAATGGTCTATATCTTGATTGTGGGGATATATACATCTGTTCAAATAAAAACTGTACACATAAAATTAGTGCATCTTACTGTATGTAAATTTTAGATATAAGATTAGTAAAAAATAAATTGTTGAAGCTGGGTGAAAGGTACACGGGGGTTCATGATAGTATTCTCCTTTCATATCTGTCTCAATTTCCACGACAAAATGTTTTTTTAAAAAATACACATGTATATAAACACTAAATGATACAGGGAGAGGCCTTAATTGAATCTTTAAACACACACACACACACACAGGCACGTGCACACACACACACACAAAACCCACTCAAGATTAAAATCTCATTGTGAGAATGATCTTTGTGTTATGTATCTGCTCTTGAAGGGGAAAGAAGCTGATGTGAAAGACAGAAGGAAGAAAGAGATATAGTTTGATACAGGGAAGGTAAAGAAAATTTCACAAACTACTCCTCACCACCACCACTCTTTTTAATGTCCCATTTAGTCCCAGCCTGGCACTAAGCCATGTCTTCTGTGGTAGACAGACTTCTAATATGGCCACCAATTATCCCAGCCTCCTGGTATTCATGCCCTAGTGTAATCTCCCCTGCCCCCTCTTCCCCCTGAGGGATGGCCTAGTGACTTACTTCTAACCAAAAAAATACAGCAGAGGTGATGGGACAGCACTTCCATGATTAGGTTATAAAAGAATGAGACTTCCATCTCCCTAGGAGACTCTACTGCCTTCTCAGCTTGCCATGTTGGAGAGGCTACAAGGCAAGAAACTGACAACCAGTAGCCAGTGAGAAACCAAGGCCTTAAATCCAACATCCCTTGAGGAAGTTAATTCTGCCAACAACCAAGTAAGCTCAGAGGAAATCCGTCTTCAGTCAATCACTGAGATGAGACTCCAGTCCTGGCTGACACCTTGACTGCTGCCTGTAAGAGACCCTGAAACAGAGGGCCCACCTAAGCCAGATTCCTGACCCATGGAAACTGTGCCCTAATAAATGTGTGTTGTTTTAAGCTGCTAAATCTGTGGTAATTTGTTACGCAACAATAGATAACTAATGCACCCTCCCTGGAAATCCTGCT
>NW_006772681.1:3877225-3884983 GCF_000442215.2 Lipotes vexillifer | reverse complement strand
CTGCTGAACATTCACTTCTTTTTAAATTATCTGGCAGTTTCTTAACAAGTTAGATATACCATACAACCTAGCAGTACAACTGTTAGGGATTTACTCCAGAATAAGTGAAAATATATCTATACAATGACTTGCACAAAAATGCTTACAGTAGCTTTATTCACAATCATCAAATACTGGAAACAACTCAACTGTCTATCACAGGTGAATAGATAAACAAGCATGGTATACGCATACAACAAAACACTACTCATTCAAAAGGAATGAACCACTGACACATGCAACAATGTATAAATATCAAAATCATTCTGTTGAAAAATAAAATAAAATATTTAGACTAATGCTGGTCCACTATAAAAGCTCAATAAACACCAGCTATAATAAAAAGAAAAAGAAAAAAGAAATTTAGAGCCATATCTGGCATGTATTAAATGCTCAATAAATGTTAGTCATTTTCATTAAAAAAAATCATTCTGCTGAGTGAAAGAAGCTAGACTCATAACAGAACATAAGGTATCAATGCATTTACATAAAGTTCTAGAAAATGCAAAGCAATATATAGGTGGAAGGGCTAGGAGGGACAGACTGCAGGGAATATAAGAAACTTCTTAGGAAGCTGGAAATTTTCTGTATCTTGGTTGTGACAGGTATTTCATAATAAATACTGTAAACTAATAAGTACATCTGTCAAAATTCAATGAAACATGTTTCACTTTTAAATGGTGCAGTTTACTGTATGTAAATTATACCTCATTAAGTTGACCAAAAATAATAATAATAATAACCTTCTTTGTCAAGTCTTCTTTAACTACATCTAATGCAGCTGATTCCATTATTCTACCTTAGCCCCCATACAACACTCTATATTTAAATTATTCAAACTATAGAGAATCTGGAGTGTCTTGAATTCTACAGTAGCTAAAAGTTACAGAACACTATCATGTGCAAGGCACTGTTCTAAGCACTTTGTATTATTAACTCAATTAGTTCCCCCCAAAACCCCATGTAATAGATTCTATTACCCCCATTGTACAAATGAGGACACTGAGGTATTAGAGAAATAACTTAAGGTTTTACAGCTAGTAAGTGACAGAGCTGTGACTGGAGCCCAGTCAATTAGTCATAGAGGCTGGGCTCTTCACTACCACCACCACCCCACTCTATACCTCAGACCACTCGAGTATTAGGTAAAAGAATACTCTCAGCTCACTAGAGACTAATAGGTTCATCCACTCATTCAACAAATATTTAAGCATATAGCACATGTCAGTTATTGTTCTAAATGCTAAAGATATAATGGTGAAAAAAAATATAGACATGGTACCTGCTTTTACAGAGCTTTCATTCTAGTAAGAATTTAGGTTTAAAGTACAGGATTCTAAAACAAAATATTTATCCCTTATTTATATATTTATCCAAATACTTACGCAAAAAAAGTCACAAGGTGCGTAGTGGCCACATCTGCTTTAACTAGCTAAAACGGTGATTCCCAAACTTGGCGACACTTTAGAATCACCTTGGGATCTTTTAAAAATTCCCAGGCCATACCCCCAGGCCAATTAAATCACAATCTAGGGTGGGTGGTGGTGGTAGGGAGGGGGAACAAAGACATCAGTACTTTGCAAAGCTCCAAAGGTGATTCCAATGTAAAGACAAGTTTGGGAAATCACTAAGCTTGAGTTTTTATCGGTCTGAATAATGATAAAGTTCATTCATGGTGATGCAGACAGAGGTAAAAGAAAAGAAAACAAACAAACAAAACCCATATATACTTGCCCTTCCCTTAACCAGAGATATGCAAGGTGAAGGTAGCTTTGTTTTACCCCAATGTTATGAATTCTGAGAACATTAGAAAGAGGGCCGTATAATTATTTTCCTTCTTGGATTTATCCATGCCTCCATCACCCACCAGAATCATAGACAACTGAGATATTCACCTTTTCATCTTTTCCTGGTACTTTCCATGGAACCAATAAAGAATTCTGCCATATTATATATATTCAACATAACTGATAAAGATATAACAACTGCTTTTATATTAAGCAGATCTTATTTAATTCAGTCACTTTGGGTCCAATCCACATGCCAAATGCAGCTTGCCAAAGTAAAATACCCTGCGGACACTGAGATCAAAATGGCTTCTTTTTAAAAAAAGTCTACTTCCTAATTCTATTCTTTGTTTACGCTGAAACCAAGTCTTTTATAACTCGAACTTGCATTTGTGTACTACAGAATCAACAGACCTGTTTAAGAACTCTCTGACCACTCTCAGAAGAGATAGTCAGAAGTTGAGTAGGACCCCTCTCCATTCCATCCAGGACCTAGACAGAAAGGAAAAAGGGCAAAGAGGAAGAAGAAAAACATCAGAAGACTTAATATATAATCCCAATAAACGTATTCAAAGCAAATTTTTGTGACTGGCCAAATTCCTTCTATCTCTGTTTCTGTTAATTTCACGCTAGAAAGAGTTGTGAAAGACATGAGATTACCTACAGCCTCAAGTCCAGTGATTTCTTTTAAAGGAAAGCTTATCATAATCACCAAGGAAGCTTCTTCAAAATACAACAGCAGTGGTCATACAAGTATGTTCTTTTTATAATTCATTATCCTTATGATTTGTGCACTTTGCATTATGTGTGTTATACTTCAAGTGACAAATATCAAAAAACAGATACATTTGTCCTGGGCAGAATCCCTGAAGAATTCTAATTAAGAAGGTAGCAGAAAACAGTCCCACAGAGGTTAGTAAACCTCTTTTACGTGATTTGCCCTAGTTACATGATTTGCCCTAGGTCACGTATGTCGTTAGCTACAGACTTAGTCCTTCTTGTCATTTTCCTACTCTTTCTGTTGTAAAACTGTAAACATGCTAATAATATTAAGCTTTTAAATTTAACATTTACTCTCCTTATTCTCTGAAAAAAAATTTTATTACATGCAACTACTGCAAAAAACAAACAAGTAAACAGATAAATGTAAAACACAGATGTCCTAGGTTCACAACTGTGCACCATCGCAGCTGTTGCAGCATCCATATAAGGAAATTAAATAAAGTCTAATGCTCATCCAATGATTTCCTAACTGCAGTATCCATTTTTTATGCTTCAATACAAATGTCAAATGATTAGTAGTAAAATTAACGGAATAAATCTTGAGAACAGACTAGCATTATTTATAATAATGAAACACAGGTTGACAGAAAGGAAAAAGAGCTAGACTGAGCATGGCAGGATGAATGTGCCCCAAGTTCTAGTTGTGACCTTCTCATAAAGTTATATGATTTGGAGCAGGGTACAATCTCTCTGCGCCTAAGACTCCTAAATTATAAAATGAGAGGATGGATCACTAAGCTAGAGCTAAAGAGAATCACAGGTTCCTTCTAGATTTAAGAAAACTCAAGGACTGTTTATCAGGAAATTTAATTATTTTCTATATGCTTTCACATTAACAAATAATATCTCTACTCAAATGTTTTAAGTAGCTTTGTAAAATAAGAATCCTAGAATTACTCTGGCATCTGATTCATAAACACAAGCATATTCTTCAGCTTGTGTCAAATACAAATCTCCTAGATTTGTTGTCTAGGTGCAAGACGTCTCCCTCTCAAATATGGATAATAACAATACCCTTGATACTTTACCACCACCACCATACGACTTTTTTATGAGTTTAACTTTGTATTTTGAAATCATTTCAGACTTACAGAACACAAGCTATTTTTTAAATAGAAAATATATGTGTAAAGAAGTCCCTCACAGGGGGCTTCCCTGGTGGCACAGTGGTTAAGAATCCGCCTGCCAACGGAGGGGACACGGGTTCAAGCCCTGGTCCAGGAAGACCCCACATGCCACGGAGCAACTAAGCCCGTGCGCCACTACTACTGAGCCTGCGGGCCACAACTACTGAAGCCTGCATGCCTAGAGCCTGTGCTCTGCAACAAGAGAAACCACTGCAATGAGAAGCCCGTGCACCGCAATGAATAGTAGCCTCTGCTCACCACAACTAGAGAAAGCCTGCGCGTAGCAACAAAGACCCAACGCAGCCAAAAATAAATAAAATAAAATAAATAAATTTATATATATAAAAAAAAGAGAAGTCCCTCACAGGGACTTCCCTGGTGGTGCAGTGGTTAAGACGCTGTGCTCCAATGCAGGGGGCCCGGGTTTGATCCTTGGTCAGGGAACTAGATCTCACATGCATGCCGCAGCTAAGAGTTCGCATGCCACAACTAAGGAGGACACCTGCTGCAACTAAGACCCGGCACAACCAAATAGACCTGGCACAACCAAATAAAATCAATCAATCCATCCATCAACCAATAAAATTCCTTAAAAAAAAAAGTCCCTCATAATTTCTTTTTTCTTAATTTCTAATCTACTATAATTTGAATACTTTCAATGGATGCATTTGTTCAACCTCCGTTTACCAACCACCTACTATGTACCAGGCACTCTGCTAAACAGTTTCCTACTCCTGAAGTTACTATATAAGAAACAAAAAAATTGTGGAAAGGATAATTTAAATAATATTTTCATGAATGCCTAGGTCTGGATATTACACTTACAGTATTTTAAAAATTAAGCTGGGGCTTCCCTGGTGGCACAGTGGTAGGGAGACCGCCTGCCGATGCAGGGGACACGGGTTCATGCCCTGGTCTGGGAGGATCCCACATGCCGCGGAGCGGCTGGGCCCGTGGGCCATGGCCGCTGAGCCTGCGCGTCCGGAGCCTGTGCTCCACAACGGGAGAGGCCACAACAATGAGAGGCACGTGTACCGCAAAAAAAAAAAATTAAGTTGGCCTTTTAACCACATAACCTTAAATGTTTCAGGATAAGGCATTTTTTAAAGTATATTAATAAATAGTTAAATGTGAACTGTGAAAGACAATTTGCTATGGCACAACTAATTTAAGATCCAATTCTATCCTCCCTACACCCTCTTATAAGATTCTTATAAAACTCTTACATGCTTCCTGTTCCCAAGTCCAGGGTTCCCAATGGAAAATTTATGCAAACCTCCAGCCAAATCATAGAAACTTAGTGCCCTGAAAAGATCAACAAAATGCCTGTCAAGGAGACTGGCATTTCACTACTGTAACAACCCTGGTTTGCTCTTGGTAGGGATAATAGACAATTTAAGAGATTAGGGAATATTAACATTAAATCTTCATTTCAATCCTGACATTTTTAGTCTAAGAAACAAAAAATAGATTTGTGAAATGCAAAATTTGAAATCCCTAAAACTACTCATGCTAACACAGATATATACAGTTGACCTTTTTTTTTTTTAGCTACCATTTCATCATTATTGATGACCCAGAATACACTTGGCAAACCTGCAGACAGAACTGTTATTAGATGAATACACTATTATTTTCAAACATTACAGGTAGAGCATCCAAATTGACTTGTAACAACCAGAAAAACATTTTTTCAAAATTCAAGAGAGATTTCTTAAAATAATATCCGTAAATAATGAAGAAGAGATAATTTTTTGATCAGAAGAAATTCAATGGCATAATAAACAGGTTCATTTATATTAAAAAGCAAAGAAATAAATTTCTACCCCAGTTGCAAAAACAAGAAAAACAAAATTAAGGTTAAAAATTAACAAAACAAAAATATAGAAAAAAATTTAGAAGAACTATTAACTTCAGTGGAATGGTGGTGAGCAAGACATGAACCTAGAAATCATAAAGAAAAAGACTGACAGACATGATTAGATATTTAAAATAGTCTATATGTCAAAGAAACCACAAAGTCAAAAGCCAAATGAAAGGCTGGAATAATATACTTGCACAATGTGACAAAAAAGGGGTTAATACCCGAAATACACAAAAGCATCCCCAAACTGATTAAAAAGTAAAAAATTAACAACCCAAGAGAAAAATAAGTTAAAGGATTGGCAAAGATGATTTGCAGAATAGGGAATGCAAATTGGACAATGAATGTATGCAATTTATTAATGGTCAGGGAAACAAACATTAAAATAAGAAAACACTTTTCACCCAGCTGATAGGCAAAAACTAAAAAGAACCTGTTATCCAGTGCCAGCGGGAATAAGAACTGCAACCACTTTTATGGAAAATAACCTGGCAGTTCATAATATTGAAATAACCCATACTTGGGCATTTATCCTACAGAAGTAAAAGCTTCACTTCTTAAAGATATATGTATAAAGATGTCTACTGTTTGTGATGGGAAAAAAAATCAGAAACAACCTGAATGCCCATTGAGATAAATCTATATAAATGGAGTATTATGCAGCACAAAAAAATGAATTAGATATCTGTTTAATGATATGGAAGAAAACGTATGATACCCTATAAAGTAAAAAATAGAAGTTGTAGTATAATGCATATGGCATCATGAAAATCTTACAAAATAAGACAGAATATGAATCAGTATGTATATTTGTGTTTCTAAGAGCATAGAGAAAAACACGGAAGAATCACATTAGGCTAGTTGGGTATGTTGGAGGATATGAACTGGAGAGGAGGGGATGGTTGGCTTTCTCTTTGTGCACCTCAGATGATACCCAACTTGTTCAATAAGCCTATACTGCCTTTGTGGTTTGAAAGGAAAATCCTATTTGAGCATTATTTGCAGCAGAAAATGGAATAAAAAAATCTATAATAGGAATGACAGAAAAAAATAGCTATTTAAAATTGATAAAGAATTGGTATATAAAAGACAGCCAAATGAAACACTCAAGAGGACAAGAAACAAAAATAAATTCTGAGTGCTTCTGGGGTGGGTTTGTAAAACAACTTATGAATTCAGGATTTACCTCCATTTCAAAAAGAAAAGAGAAATTTTTTATTCAAGAGCTTTATGTTTCTCAATTTTGCCTGCTTAGAATGCTTTTTTTTAAAAAAAATTAATGAAGTAATTTATTTTTGGCTGCATTGTGTCTTCATTGCTGCACATGGGCTTTCTCTAGCTGTGGCGAGGGGTGGTCTACTCTTCGTTGAGGCATGTGGGCTTCTCATTGTGGTGGCTTCTCTTGTTGTGGAGCATGGGCTCTAGGCACACGGGTGTCAGCAGCTGTGGCACATGGGCTCAGCAGTTGTGGCTCTTGGGCTCTAGAGCACAGGCTCAGGAGTTGTGGCACATGGGCTTAGTTGCTCCGTGGCAATGTGGGATCTTCCCAGACCAGGGATCGAACCCATGTCCCCTGCATTGGCAGGAGGATTCTTAACCACTGCGCCACCAGGGAAGTCCCTAGAATGATTTTTAAAATAGCAAACATGACTCATCACAAAATTCTGTCAAAGAAATGCCCTCTATTACATATTTGCAATATGTAAGGTTTATTTTTTTTGGTTAAATTACATTTGATTTTAGTTATATTTTGAAACTTGAAATTTATCTTTTATAACAATGCACCATTCTTTATTACACTGTATAAAATTTTAAAATGTATAGTACAAACTTGAAAATATCAAATCTACACTGAACAAAGGGTCAAATGATATGAAAAACTGGTTCAAACAAGATTGAAAAATACTCATCATTGATAAAAATTAAAAAAAAATTTGTTAGTCACAAAAGAAAAAAATGCAACTTCGCAATGGAGAGATCTGGCAGTCACAACCTTAACCCTATGATCAAAGTTATCATCAATAGTGGGACAACCAGACATTTATGCACCTCATGATATGATGCAATGTAAAGAGTATTTATTAAATATTTTTGCCGAAATGGGCTTCCCTGGTGGCGCAGTGGTTGGGAGTCCGCCTGCCGATGCAGGGAACGCGGG
>NW_006772681.1:3851303-3877089 GCF_000442215.2 Lipotes vexillifer | reverse complement strand
AAAAAAAAAAAGAAAAAAAAAAAAAAAGAAAAATATTTTTGCCGAAATGTTTAGCTAGAATCTAATCAAGTCTTAAACCTTCCAGTTTAGGGAAATAGAAGGAACAAAAGAACAAGTTAAGGGACTTCCCTGGTGGTCCAGTGGTCAAGACTCCGTGCTCCCAATGCAGGGGGCCTGGTTTGATCCCTGGTCGGGGAAGTAGATCCCACATGCATGCCTCAATTAAGAGCCCGCATGTAGGGCTTCCCTGGTGGCACAGTGGTTAAGAATCCGCCTGCCAATGCAGGGGACACGGGTTCGAGCCCTGGTCCGGGAAGATCCCACATGCTGCGGAGCAACTAAGCCCGTGCGCCACATCTACTGAGCCTGAGCTCTAGAGCCCGTGAGCCACAACAATGGAGCCTGCGTGCCACAACTACTGAAGCCCACGCGCCAAGAGCCCGTGCTCTGCAACAAGAGAAGCCACCACAATAGAAGCCCACGCATCACAAAGAAGAGTAGGCCCCCCTCGCCGCAACTAGAGAAAAGCTCACGTGCAGCAATAAAGACCCAACCCAGCCAAAAATAAGATAAATAAAATAAAGGAAAAAAATTGGAATTATTAAATAAAAAAGAGCCCGCGTGTAAACAAAGATCCCACGTGCCGCAACGAAGACCCAACGCGGCCATAAATAAATAAATAAAGTTTTAAAAAAGAAAACAATCAGATATATCCAGGATGTGGGACATACAACAAGAAAACTGCTCGGATCTCAACAAATCAGTGCCATGGGGGAAAAAAAGGTGAGGAAGCACACAAGAAATGAGAATTGTTCTAGGTTTTAAAAAAAAAAGACTACAAAAGCAGCAACATACAGATACAATGCATAGTTCTTTTTTTTTTTTTTTTTTTTTTTTTTTTTTTTTTTTTTTTTTTTCTTGCGGTGCGCGGGCCTCTCACTGTTGTGGCCTCTCCCCTTGCGGAGCACAGGCTCCGGACGCGCAGGCTCAGCGGCCACGGCCCACGGGCCCAGCCGCTCCGCGGCATGTGGGATCTTCCTGGACCGAGGCACGAACCCGTGTCCCCTGCATCAGCAGGCGGACTCTCAACCACTGCGCCACCAGGGAAGCCCCCAATGCATAGTTCTTAATTTGATTCCACTTTGAACCAGGCAGTTATGTCATTATGGAGACAACTGGAGAAACAAATACAGACTTAATGTTACAAACATTAAGGAATTACGGATAATTTTGTTCGGTATGATAATGGTGTTGTGATAATGTAGGAAAATGTTCTTATTTGTAAGAGATACATGCTACGGTATTTAAAGGCATAATACTATGATGTCAATTTTATTTATTTTTATTTTTTTTAATTTTAAAAAAAATTTTTGGGGGGCCGCACCACACGCCATGCAGGATCCTAGCTCCCTGACCCAGGGATCGAACCCATGCCCCTGGCATTGGAAGCACCAAGTCCTAACCACTGGACCGCCAGGGAAGTCCAATGTCTTTATTTTTAAAAGGTTTAACATAATAAGTATAGAAGTAAGCATATGGCAACATGCTGAATAAGGGTGTTCATTGTACTATTTCTGGTAGTGTGTCTTTGGTATGTTTGGAATTTTTCATAATAAAACATTTAAAATATCAAAACTCCCACAAAACTGACACACCACTATTATACTAGAAGAAAAAAATTATAAAATCTAATATTAACTGGTAGTTGTTCTACAGAATAACAATATGGCTAAAAAGTGATATCCTTAGACCTAACTGAATTATTTTAGGGAATATACTCTAAGAAAAAAATTAGGGGGGGTTATAAAAAGGTGTTACAGCAGTATAATTTAGAATTGCAAATCAAAAATAAAAACAGGGCTTCCCTGGTGGCGCAGTGGTTGAGAGTCCGCCTGCCGATGCAGGGGCCACGGGTTCGTGCCCCGGTCTGGGAAGATCCCATGTGCCGCGGAGCGGCTGGGCCCGTGAGCCATGGCCGCTGAGCCTGCGCATCCAGAGCCTGTGCTCTGCAACGGGAGAGGCCACAACAGTGAGAGGCCCCCCCACCGCAAAAAAAAAAAAAAAAAAAAAAAAAAAAAAAAACTATATGAGGGCTTCCCTGGTGGCGCAGTAGTTGAGAGTCCGTCTGCCGATGCACGGGACACGAGGAAGATCCCACATGCCGCGGAGCGGCTGGGCCCGTGAGCCATGGCCGCTGGGCCTGCGCGTCTGGAGCCTGTGCTCCGCAACGGAGAGGCCACAACAGTGAGAGGCCACAACAGTGAGAGGCCCGCGTACCGCAAAAAACAAAAAACAAAAAACTATATGAAAAGACTGTATGCATATGATGACTAGGACGTTATGTGTTTGTCTGTAATATTTAAACATAATTTTAGAAATTTCATGAAAACACGTGCTCTCAGAGAAAACATAAGCAATGCAAATATAGAATCAGGAAGAAATGCCTGGGCACAAATAAGGAAAAGCACCTGAGCACTGCTGACCACAATTTGAATGAATATTGACAATTTGAATACAGTCCTATTGTGGACAAAAGTCAACATAACTCTCATTTAAAGGTCACAGAAAAAGAAGGTATCATTGGCTTGGATAGTACATAATCTTCCTCAATTCTTTCCATTAGTCAGATGTTTTAAAAAGAGATGGAAAAACTGAAAAGCGTTCAGAGAAAAATCAAGAGGTAAAAAATACGATGGAAAATAGGTGATTTTGAAGAAAGGTTTGAAAGAAAATGAAGAACAACATGATTATCAATATTTAAATCCATAGAGAGGCTTTTGAATAGAATAGAGATCTTAAAAAGCAGATGTATCTCAATGCCCACAGATGACTGACCAAGAGGCTAGTAAAACTCTCATTTGTTGTCGTGGTGTTTTTGTTTTTTACATATGAGGAATATCTTGACTGTCTTGGTGAAAAGTTACTGGCATAGGCAAATGAGGGAGGCTGGGTGTGTTAAATCACTGACCATCTGTTTTTCTTCAGGGTGTCTACTCATCCATGTTCATCTGATTGTAGAATCTTCCTAAAGCTTGCATTAATTATCCAAAGTTTGAATTAGTTATCCACCATTTCAAAATTCTGCAGGGCTATACTGCTGCCACACACTACCCACTCAGCAGCATTCAAATATCCTAGATCTGGTGTCTAGGACCCAATACAATACTCTGGCTTCATCTCCTCACAACTCCTCAATACACCAGCAAACCAGACTTCTCTATCTCATTTCCTAAATATTCCTTATGCTTTCCTGTGTCCATCATTCCTCTGGTTCTTTTTTTCCTAACTCATTTCGTTGCAATTTTACTCTTCCATTTAATAAGTAAATTTTAATTTAATACTTCCGTATCATGTCACCTGTTTTAAGTTGAACTGTCTCCCCAAAAGATATTTAAAGTACTAACTACCAGTACCACAGAATGTGACCTGATTTGGAAATAGAACCAGTACAGATGCAATTAGTTAAGATGAGGTAGACCCCCAATCCAATATGACTGGTGCCCTTATAAGAGAGAAATGTGCACACAGAGACAGAGACACACAGGTAGAATGCCTGTGACAACAGAGATAGAGACTGGAGTGATGTAGTCACAAACCAAGAATTGTCAAGAATTGATGGAAGTCTCGGGATTTCCCTGGTGGTACAGTGGTAAGGATCCATCTGCCAATGCAGGGGACATGGGTTTGAGCCCTGGTCCAGGAAGATCCCACATGCCGCAGAGCAACTAAGCCCATGAGCCACAACTACTGAGCCTGTGCGCCTACACCCCGTGCTCTGCAACAAGAGAAGCCCGCACACCACAACGAAGAGTAGCTCCCGCTCCCTGCAACTAGAGAAAGCCTGCGCACAGCAACAAAAACCCAACATAGTCAAAAATAAATAAATAAATTTTAAAAGAACTGATGGAAGTCTCAGAGGGAACGTGGACCTGCTGACACGTCGAATTCAGGTTCTAGCCTCAAGAACTGTGAGAGAATAAATTTTTGTTGTTTTAAGTCACCCAGTTTGTGGTAGTTTGTTATGGCAGCCCTAGGAAACTAATACACCACCTTTTCTAGAAGTCTTCCCTGATTCTCCAAGTAGAAGTGATCTCTCCTGGACTCCCACAGCACGTACTATTTCATTTAAAACACGCTTTCCCCTCTTTTTATGTTCACTTCACTTCCCCAAATGAATTTGATTCTTGGAAGGAAGAAACTAATCAACTGTATACAGCCCTCCACAGTGGTAGGCAGTCAACATATACTGACTTTTTCTACACAGTTATTCATTCTGATTGCAATGCTTCTGAATGAGTTATCTCCACATACACTGAAGAGTTAAACATAACCTAAAAGAACTCAGATGAAGGTTCATTTTCTTTAGGAAGCATCTCTAAATTCAAATGTACTTATATTAATTATATCAATATATTTCACATCGATATGTGCATGCATGTATATGTACATACTACCGACAGCTAATATCCACAATGGAAAAGAATGTTTATTTAATAAATCCACTATTTAAGGTCCATTGACTTGTCTTATTAAGTTTACTCAAATGCTGGTTTACCTAACATCTTCCTACCTTTACTGGTATCTGGTAGTTAACCAGTGTCTTTGAATTTCTCCAAATGTTTGAATTTTTAAAGTCTGTATTTTACAGAAGGGACACAGAATTACTTCCAAATAACATTTAAAATTATGGCAAGGGACTTAATCTTATAAATAATTTCCCTAAGTAAAATCCAAAACAGGAATCTGATTCACAAATTTGCAACGAGCATTTCTTCCTGTGAGAGACTGCTGCTGACTGATCTTTAGAGAATGTACATAAATGGTACTATGGAACTAATATTCAACAGGTTCAGTGTCAGTAAAGCAGCTGGTTACTGGTAACTTCTGTTGCCTCTTTGCATATGGGGGGATTTGCAGCTGATTAATGCTGAATACAAAGCTAAATATCTATTTAAAGTATGAATAACCTTTGAATTTGGTGATCATTAATATTATTAAAACTGACATAGTTTTTCTCCCAGCTTTATTGAGATACAACTGACATACAATATTGTGTAGGTTTAAGGTGTACAATGAGATGGATACACATATATAGAGAAATGATTATCACAATAAGGTTAGTTAACATATCCATCACATCACATAATTACCATTTTTAGGTTTATGGTGAGAATATTTAAGATCTATTCTCTTAGCAACTTTCAAGTATATAATACAGTACTGTTAACTATAGTCACCATGCTGTACGTTACATCCCCAAAACTTACTCATATTATAACTGAAAGTTTATACCCTTTGACAAACATCTCCCCATTTCCCCCATCTCCCAGCCCCTGACAACCACCATTCTATACTACTCTCTGTTTCTATGAGTTTTGGGGTTTCTAACATAGTTAATATTAACTGATTGTTAATATTCTAACTGACACAGAATATACAATACTTCACAAGTTAAAAAAGATGTGGTTCTGGCCTTTTGCTTTTATAGGGCCTATATATAAAACATAGCTTATCACCAAATTATAAGGCTGCATTTACTACCTTCAACAAAGCCTTAGTACTCCCTTTATGTACACATCTATATATACCTCTAGTCATTTATTAATTAACTCAGCAAATGTTTACTGAGCTCCTGGGCAGCGACCTTAAGTCCTTTTTAGAACATGGTAAGGTAGAAAAAGATTAATTTTTTAAAATAAATAAATGTGCCAGACAACACAATAAGTAGACACCAGAGCTGAAGGAAGGGAGAGAGGGACAGAGAGATATAGCCCCAGCCCGTAAGGAACAAACAATCTAGTGAGGAGGGAGAGAGTAAACTAGCTCCACATCTCTCCTTTCTCCCCATGCTGCTCCTACACTCCATGACCAGGCTTACTTTCCTAATCTACAGATTTCATTATGTCACCGTATGGCCAAGAACTTTAGATGACTTCCCATTACCTAGTCAAACAATTCCAAACTTCTCAGCCTGGAACTGAAAAGGATTCAAAGCCTTCCATGTATAGCATGCAGAGACGAAGAATACAGGCTTTGGAAATTAGACTGCCTAGACCCGAATTCATTCTCTGTCAATTGTTAGTTCTATTTCTCAGTTTCTTTGTCTATAAAAAGGGGATAAAAATTGGTGCCTATCTCACAGGGTTGTTGTGAGGATTAAATGAAATGCCACTTATGAAATTCCTGGCACATTATCTGGCAAGAAATACACATGTAAAAAATGTGAGCTACTGCTATTATTATTGCTGTTGTTCAATCTCCATTTCCAGCCTCAACTTCAACAACAGCCCTGTGACAGTCCTGATCAACAACCAAACTAGACTCTTTACTATCTCCTAAACACCCATCTCTACACTCATGCTTTCACTCAGCCTGGAAAAATACTGTCTCATCTCTAAGTATGAAGATCCTAACCGTTTTTGGCAGTCCTGCTTAAAGGCCACCTCTGAGGTACCATCCTCTGATACCCCAGCTCCGTAACACATTATATATACACCCCACATGAAATCCTGGGTAGATTAATCCTTGTATTCTGCAAAGTTCTAGCCCAATGTACGTGGTAGGGTTCAATAAATGTCTGACAAGTGAATAAATGCCTATATTTCCTCTCTGTCATCCAAATGCTCTCTTGGAAAATAGCTCCATATCACAAGTAAAAAGACCTCTTTTGTAGTATTTCATAAAGCTGGTCAACTAGTTTTCTTTTCTATTACCAATGTGGTAATTTCTAATACAGTACCCAGCACACAGTAGATGCCTAAATATTCAATGATTTGAATTTCATCTCATCTTTTAATTTCAATTATCAATTTATTCATTATGACCAAGAATGATTCAGCCTTAGAAACAGATTTTAGTTTTCACCTGCTCACAAACTCATTTGTCAATTTCTGGCCATCCTGACAATATCCCAGTATGTCATTTATTGGTTTAGGAGAGGTAATATTTAAAACTTTGGTAAAGTTAGAACCAGAAAATCAAATGCCTATAGGATGATAAAGTAAATGAACAAAGCAAGAGAGTAGTGAGGACTGCAAAGAACTACAGGGAGGAGTTCCATTCCAGCAGATAGTCTAAGGCAGCAGCTAAAATTAAACAGCAACTTGGAAGCATCTCCTGCAACATTTATCTGTCAGCCATTCTGTTTTGACCTGAAAACCAAATTAATTCTACAGCTGTGTTGAGCATATTGAGCTTCCACTCTGTGCCTAGGAATCTGAAATGAACAATAATGCTAAATAACAGCTAACATTATTGAACATTTTCTAGATGCCACACTGTTCTACACATTACATGAATTAACTTACTCCTGACAAAAACTCTATTATTCTTATTTTAAAGATAAGGAAACTGAGGCACAAAGAGGTTATACAACTTGTCCAAGGTACACAATTAGCAAGCAGTGGAGCTGGAAACAGGACCTTAGATAGACTTCACCAAAAAAGAGCTCACAATTTGAAAATAAGTGCCATTCAATAAATGGTGCTGGGAAAATTAATTGTACTTAGGACTGACCCTACCTCACACCACACACAGGAGTCAATTCCAGATAGAGAGCTAACATAAAAGGCAAAACAGTAGAGATTCAAAAAGATAATATAAAGAATAACTTCAAAATCTTGTGGGCAGATAAGATAGATAAATTTGACTTTATTAAAATTCAGAACGTCTCCCCCCCCATTTTATTTATTTATTTTTGAATTTTATTTATTCTTCTTATACAGCAGGTTCTTATTAGTTATCCATTTTATACATATTAGTGTACACATGTCAATCCCAATCTCCCAATTCATCCCACCACCACTTTCCCTCCTTGATGTCCATATGTTTGTTCTCTACATCTGTGTCTCTGTGTCTCTACGTCTTCTTAACAAAAGACAGCTTAGAGATTTAAAAAGATTAGCAACAAATTGGGAAATGGTATCTGTAATATGTATAACCAAGGAAGGATTAATAATCAGAAAATATAAAGAAATCTTTTGAAAAAGACAACCCAATAGAAAAATGACAAAACAAGCCCCAGCAAGGTCTAAACTGTAAAAACCTGGCACTAACCACAGTTGCCACAGTGGACCCCAAAACAGTAAACCTTGGCATCACTGACCAATATAAAATACTTGGTGGGTGGCTTCCCTGGTGGCACAGTGGTTAAGAATCCACCTGCCAATGCAGGGCACATGGGTTCGAGCCCTGGTCTGGGAAGATACCACATGCCCCGGAGCAACTAAGCCCGTGCACCACAACTACTGAGCCTGCGCTCTAGAGCCCGCGAGCCACAACTACTGAGCCCGCGTGCCACACTACTGAAGCCCGCATGCCTAGAGCCCGTGCTCAGCAACGAGAAGCCACCGCAATGAGAAGCCCGTGCACCGCAATGAAGAGTAGTCCCCACTCGCCGCAACCAGAGAAAGCCCGTGGGAAGCAACGAAGACCCAATGCAGCCAAAAATATATAAATAAAATAAATAAATTTAAAAATAATAATAAATGTAAATATTTAAATAAATAAATAAATAAAAATAAAATACTCAGGGTTCTACGTCATGCTGCAGATACACAGAGCATGGGGAACCCAGCCAGAAAGACAGTGTCAAGATGGTTATTCTTCTCATGTAGGAACTGGATGGTAAGTCAGAAGTTTAATGTCCAACATTCAGACACACAGATCAGGAACTGGCAAACATCTTTGGTAAATGGCCAGAAAGTAAATATTTTTCAGTTTTGTGAGCTATATATTCTCTGTCACAACTACTCAACTCTACCATTGGTACTGTGAAAGCAGCCAAAGACAAAATGTAAATGAGTGTGCTGTGTTGAAATCAAACTTTATTTACATAAATAGGTGGTGGAACAGATTTGACCTATGGGCCATAGTTTGCCAACCCCTGACATTGATAGCTATGATTTTCCTATACTCTAGGAATACTTTCCCAGTCTTTCACTGTTGACACATATGATTTCCTCAAGCAATAAATGACATCACACTTGACAGCTTTGCAATGGTTTCCAAAAGTCTATTATTCTACCAAAAACCATCTTCTCCCTTATTATCTGTGACAGACAATTCTTACTCACTTTCCTTTCACCCTTTTTTTTAACCTCTTTGACAGCCACCACCCCAAACCAGAAATTTAAAAAACTCCCCCTCTCTCTCATCACTCACAATGTAATTATATCAATACCTGAAAATTCTAACTCTGTTCAATGCTCACAGCTTCTGCCTTGGTTCAGGCCCTCATTCCCTCATTCCTTCTTCCCTGATCTCCCAGTCTACCCTCCCTGCAAAACACATCCATTTATCTCCTAAAAATTAAACCTCATCGTAACTCCCATCGTAACTCCACTTCTTGAAAGCCTTGAATGCCTCTCTAAAAGCTAAGGATTCAGTCCAAATTCCTTAGCAAGGTCCTCCACAACCAGGTTCCAAACAACCTTCCCAGTCTCATCTCCAACCACTCTTTCACACACACACTATACTCCAACCACATTAAATTACATTTCCTGAAAATGCATGCCCTTACCTGAAAGCTCTTCTTTCCAATTCTGCATCTGGCAAACTCCTCTACCCTTCACGACACATCTCAAGCCTCACTCGTTTACAAAGCCATCCCTGATTCCTAGAGCAGAGACATGCCTACCTGTGTCCTCAGAACCTATGATAACTCTCCTTTGGCATTTAACATCCTGAACTGCCACTGTTTACTTGTTCACTTCTCTCATGGGACTGAATACCCAAACTGAAAAGACCCTGCCCTGCCTTAAAGGCCTTTGACTCCTCAGAGCCTAGCATAATGGTTGACATAATAGATATCTTAGCACATAGTAAATGTCTGTTGAATGGAAGACATCCTTTGTGGTTCCTTAACTTGGGGTTCATAGATGGGAGTCCACAGACAGAATTCAGGGGCGGGTGGGGAGGGGGTCTGTGAACTTGGATGGGAAAAAAATTACCTCTTTATTTTCACTAACCTCTAACTGAAAGTTACCATTTTCTTCAAATATGAATGGAGGCAATAAACCGTTCTGGTATTAGCAGTATTTGTGATTCTGCCACAGTAATCACAGGTATCTTTATATCATATTACAGATATTGCAGATGTCTTAAAGAATTATTTATGTTCATCTGATATAATTATCAGACCCACCACTAGATCTGATTTCTTAATTTGCTGATAAAGAAGTATATCTAGGGCTTCCCTGGTGGCACAGTGGTTGAGAGTCCGCCTGCCGATGCAGGGGACACGGGTTTGTGTCCCGGTCTGGGAAGATCCCACATGCCGCGGAGCGGCCAGGCCCGTGAGCCATGGCCGTTGAGCCTGTGCGTCCGGAGCCTGTGCTCCACAACGGGAGAGGCCACAACAGTGAGAGGCCCACATACCGCAAAAAAAGAAGTATATCTATATTACTATATCACAATTTGTATACTGTGGTAACTGCATTTCAATATAATTGGTTTCTCTATAAGCCAATGTATTTTGTTTTATGCAATTAAAAATATTATTCTGAGAGGGATTCATGAGCTTCGCTAGATGCTAAAGGGGCCCATGGTACAGACAAGATTAGGCCTTTCTGCATTAGAAAGACCCAAAACAAATGAATTGTGTTGCTGTATAAGGGTACTGAACATATATTGAAAATCTTATTGCTATGAACATCCTCATAACCTTTTTGTTGAAAGTCTTTTTTGATTATATGGGAGCCCTGGGACTACTATATCATGACTGAGAACTCTCTCATAGCCATGGGGACTCTGAACTCTTCACTATCATGATCAAACTTCAATTAAAGTCTGATCATGATAGGAACTTCCCTGGTGGCGCAGTGGTTAAGAATCCACCTGCCGGGGCTTCCCTGGTGGCGCAGTGGTTGAGAATCTGCCTGCCAATGCAGGGGACACGGGTTCGAGCCCTGGTCTGGGAATGATCCCACATGCCGCGGAGCAACTGGGCCCGTGAGCCACAACTACTGAGCCTGCGCGTCTGGAGCCTGTGCTCTGCAACAAGAGAGGCCGCGACAGTGAGAGTCCCGCGCACCGCGATGAAGAGTGGCCCCCACTTGCCACAACTAGAGAAAGCCCTCGCACAGAAACGAAGACCCAACACAGCCAAAAATAAATTAATTAATTAATTAATTTAAAAAAAAAAAAAAAAAAGAATCCACCTGCCAATGCAGGGGACACAGGTTTGAACCCTGGTCCGGGAAGATCCCACATGCCACGGAGCAACTAAGCCCATGTGCTACAACTACTGAGCCTGCGCTCTAGAGCCCGCGAGCCACAACTACTGAGCCCACGCGCCTAGAGCCAGTGCTCCGCAACAAAAGAAGCCACCGCAGTGAGAAGCCCACGCACTGCAAGGAAGAGTAGCCCCTGCTCTCCGCAACTAGAGAAAGCCTGCACAACGAAGACCCAATGCAGCCAAAAATAAATAAATTAATTAATTAATTTTAAAAAAAAGTTTGGTCATGACAGAGATCCTGGGTCTTTACCCTTGTTCACTGTTATTTTTTTAGGCTTTTTGTGTCCCTTTGCTGTACAGCAAACACCTAGAAGAGAAGGAGCATCTCTTAAAACTCTACAAAGTTAGAAGTCAAAAGGATCCTGAAGATAACTTCTTTGCACCAATGGAAGTGAACTAGAAATGATCAAACAGCTAGTTACCTATAGTTTTCCTGTATCCCCCTCAGTTTCTGTACTGACAAACTCACCATAAAAATAAAATAAATTACTTAATACTTCTTTGCTATACGCTGCCATACTTGACTTCTTAACACTTTTCTCCCACCTGGCAAATTCCTCTAAGGCGTGGTGGTGAATGAGGAGGCAACAGGCCTGAATTCCAGTACTACTTCTGCCATTTACTGGTAAGATCTTGAGAAGTCAACTTTACCTTTTTGTGTCTCAGCGAAAATCACTACATGATCTGAAATCAATCGTTACATGATCCAAGGACTTTGTAGTTTTTACACATTCACTCCTTTACCATTCTCACCAGCTTCGATAATGCCTTTCTGATGACCTCCCCAGGTGACACTGCTCTTAAAAAACAGTGGGCTGTCCCCTTCCTGGGAAGACACCTTGGGTCACCGCCCACAAATAGCCCGGTCCCTCCTTTTAAAGACACAAACTCCCTAAGTTGATGGAGGCTCTCTCTCATCTTGCACACCAGTTCCACTCTGCATCCCTTTTGCTGGCCAGCTCCTGCACCCAAACCTCAATCCCCCTTCTCTTCTTCATCAAAGCCTTACTTTTTTCTTTTGCTCTCGCCAATAAGGAGTGGAGGATCCTGGGGACATGTACGTCCTCAGTCACTTGGGAGTTACACGGACTTGCCCCGCGACTCTGCGGACTACCCCGATCTGATACCCGCCTCCGTACCGAAAGGGCCCCCAATTCTAATCAACCCTTTCACCACACCCCGCAAAGAACTGTCCCAGCCCTGACAGCCTTAACTCAAATCCCACGCCCCTCCGCGCCCTGCCAGCCTGGGGTCCCACGGCCTAACCCAGCTCCAGGTCCTGCACCCCTAACCCCACGGATCCTGACCCCGGTTCCTTTTGGACCCAACGCTCCTTCTCCGCGGCCCCGGCCACGACCACACGTCCGGCTCCCGCCAGTTCTTCGGACCTGGAGCGCCACCCTGTGCAGACCTCGACTGGCTCAGCACTCCCTCAGCGCCCCAGACACCGTGTCCCGCACCCTCCCCAACCCTGCCGAACCCACAGCTCTCCCCAGCGCCCGCGCTCGCAGGCCCCGGGCCCGCTCCCCAACATGGCGACGGGGACACGAGCGCGGCGGGCGGGGCGGCTCCGGGCCGGGCCCGCACAGGGGCCGTGCTCCACGGTCCGCCGGCGCCATTTTCCCGCGCCGGGCCCGGGCGGCGCCTCCTTCCCGCTGAGCCAGCCGGGTCGGCACCGCAGACGCCCAGCGGGCCCACCCCTTACGGGCCCGCGTCGCCGTCACCTCACCTGAGCGCGGCCCCAGCCCTCCCGGGCGGGCCTCGGAGCACCGGCCCGGGCCGTGCGTGCCCGCGGCCCTCCGTGTGTCCGTCCGTCCGTCCGTCCTCGCGTGCGCCCGTCTGTCCGGCCGTCGGCACCCGGCCGCCCGCAGCCCGACCCGGCTGGGCCTCAGGGAGCCGGCGGGGAGGGGGATGGGCCGGACCGGGCCGGGGAGGGAGGGGGAGGGAGGGAGAGAGGGAGGGAGCGCGGGAGAGGGCGGGGCCGAGCGGGGGCGGGGCCGTGGTCACGTGACCAAACGTCTCCGGGAGCGGGGGAGGGGGATGGGCGGGACGGGGCGGGGGAGGGAGGGGGAGGGAGGGAGAGAGGGAGGGAGCGCGGGAGAGGGCGGGGCCGAGCGGGGGCGGGGCCGTGGTCACGTGACCAAACGTCTCCGGGAGCGCGGGGCCGCGCGGAGCCGCGCGGGCCAGATCGTGCGCCAGCTCACAAGGTTGCAGAGCTAGCTCACAGGCGGGATTCAATGGGTTTGTCTGTCTCCTGGAGCTGTAATATCGCAAGTGGCTGCTGCCCCCACTTTGGAGTCGCTGCACAGTCCTATAGGAGCTCTCTAGCTGAGTGTCCTTGGGCAAGTCAACTCTCCAAGCCTCGGTTTATGCACCTGAGATATGGAGGTAATAGTCTTTGCAAAGAGGAAATGAGGGAAAGCATGGAAAGCAGTTGGCACAGTGCCTGACACATAGTATCTAACAACGTTAATGGTGATAAAGATAACCTTTAGCCTTTATTATTTGCTTATAAGTCCCTCTCTACTTTTTCCCGTCATTGTCACCCTAGCAAGCTCGTGGGTTCAGGGGAGTGTGGCCCCCCTCCCCTTTCCCCAAATATCAAGAGGCCTCCCCAGCACTGGGCTTGATGTCTGTCATACAGGCCTGGATTCAGATTTGGCTTTCACTCTTGATGGTTGTGCAATTTTCTTTGCCTCACCCTCAGCTTTCTCATCTGTAAAATGGCAGTTAAGGGTATATTACAAACATCATGTTAGATAGATGAGCAGGTGGATTGTTAGCTGATTACACAGCTCAGGCATATTGGTCTCATCTAAGAAAAAGAGTTAGGAGTCCTTTCATTCCACAAATATTTATTGAGTACACATTATGTGCTTCGACTGGTGCAGTAGCCATCTAAGGTCTTTCCACATTCTTCCTGGCTCCCCTCCAATCTGTTCTCCACCCTACTATCACAATAATGTTCCTAAGTCAGAAATCTGATCATGTCTCTCCCCTACTTAAAACTATTTGATGACTCACATTGCTCTTAAGTTAAAGGCCAAATAGATGTCGCACTGTTGCCCTTCCCACATCTCCAGACTTATCTCAGGGCCCTCTTCCCCGCTCTCTGGACTGTAACTACATTGATCTTCACACATTGTACTTGCTTCCTTCTCAGGGCCCTTGCACATGCTGATCCTTCCTCCTGAAATGCTTCCCCCATCACCACCTTAGATAATTTATCAGCCTTCAGATCCCAGCTCAAATATCACTACCCCAAGGACATCTTCCCTGAGGACTCCCCAGGCAGGTTCTTACTTGTCCTCAATAGGACTCACTAGGTTATTGCCTGTCTTCACCATGAGGATGTGGACTCCATTAGGAGGAAGACGTTATTGAATTTGCTTACCCCCATTTCCTCAGCACGTAGCACAAGGTCTGGCGCAGAGGAGATGCTCAGTAAATATTTGTTACTGTGCTGGGCCCAAAAGGGCAGAGAAAAATAAAGAGAACCACAGGTGGCCAAAAGGGGGCACCTCAGGCACTTGAGCCCGTGAAATTAACATCAAAAGGATTTACAAGAGCCTGGAAAAAAAATTTTAAGCTTTTTCTTTTAACTTTTAAAAAGTGAGGTATAATTTACATACATGCAAACCTCTTAAGTGTATACCTAATAAATTTTTACCTATGTTCCTGTGTTACTACCACAGCAGCAGCTGTGGAAAACAGTTTGACGTTTCCTCAAAAAGTTAAATATAGAATTACCACCTGATCCAGAAATCCTGCTTCTGGATATTTACCCCAAAAAAGTAGAAGCAGGGACTTAAACAGATATTTGTACACCCATGTTCATAGCAGCATTATTCACTATAGCCAAAAGGTGGAAGCAGCCCACGTGTCTATCAAATGAATAGATAAATAAAATGTGGCATACACATACAATGGAATATTATTCAGCTTTAAAAAGGAAGGAAATTTTGGCATGTGCTGTAACATGGGTGAACCCTGAACACATTATGCTTAGTGAAATAAGCCAGTCACAAAAGGACCACTACAATATTGTATGAGTCCTCTTACATGAGGTTCCTAGAGTAGTCAGCTTCATAGGGACAGAGTAGAATACTGATTGCCAACAGCTTGTGCGGCTGGTCTGCGCCCAGCGCCGCGTGTCCGGGCAGAGGGGATGCCCGAGGGACCGCGCGCC
Source organism: Lipotes vexillifer (assembly GCF_000442215.2). Classification (NCBI taxonomy): domain Eukaryota; kingdom Metazoa; phylum Chordata; class Mammalia; order Artiodactyla; family Lipotidae; genus Lipotes; species Lipotes vexillifer. Next base: position 3,861,664 of record NW_006772681.1, on the reverse strand, counting down.
CCGGGCCCCAGTTGGGAAAGATAAAAAACGTTCTGGAGATGGATGGTGGTGATGATTGCACAGCAATGTAGTGTACTTAGTGCCACAGAGCTATACACTGAAAAAATAGTTAAATGGCAAAATTTATGTTATATATTTTTAAATCACAATTTTAAAAAATATGCCAGGGCCTGAGCCAATATCCTCATTTTTTTTTTTTGCCTTATTATTCATGTCCTTAAGCCAAAGGAGGTTTTCCTGGTATTAGCAAGGATGTACGGAGCTAGCAGCCAGGGGTCCATTTGGGCACCTAAACATCCCATAGGTGAAAATAGCAGGAGCATAGGTAACATAGATATTTGTTGCCACATGAAGGCAGCAAAGGAACAGAAACAGGCCATGAAATGGCACTAGGTAGAGCACAGTGATTACAAGATTGGGCTCTGAAGTCAAAATTCTCAAGTTCTGAGACCCTGAGCAAATCCAAAGTTCTCGTCATACAGATGAGGGAACTTGGACCAAAAGGAAGAAAAATGACTCATCCCATCGTGTCCAAAGTATTTTTTCCTTTATTTTGTTTGTTTGTAAATCCTTACATGGTTTTTATTTTGTTTTGTGTTCCCAACAGACTATAAGCTCCCCAAAGAAAGTATTTTTGTAATATCATCACCTGTAATATAACCTAACTTTTTTGTGCTGCAGTTGCCTCATCTGCAAGGTGTGGATAATAAGGGTACCTTACAGATGAGGATTAGAAGATTAAATGAATTGTAGTGGATTAAATGAATTAGTAGTGGATTAAATGAATTAGTAGATATAAAATATTTAGAAGAGTGCCTAGCACTTATGATAGCCTCAACAAGCAGCAGACTAATAGAGGCCTCTGAAGAGGTTACCAAGCTCTTTCACAAAATGTTTTGAGCAAGAGAAGCAGTCCTAAGACATCAAGGACTATTCTGGATTCAGATTTAGATAAAGAAAAAGCAAATCAATTATTCTTTGATGTGAACAATTTGATTGGCATTTATTGAACTTCTATTTTTGTATGTTTGTCCAATGGGCTTAAGCTTTGCAGTGATAAGATTGATAGTGAATACTTAAAACCATGTTTTTAAGAACAACATCAAACAGGAAAAAAAATGAAGAATAAAACCACTTAGAGAGCATAACATTCTACTGTCTGTGGGGTTCATCACAACAGTGCCAAATGACAAGGCTATCACATTTGGTTAGGCGAATGGTGTCTTGCAGGAGGACATCACTTGTAAATGGGTGCCACTCACTGGTAGACATTGTAATGTGTAACTTTATTATGGTAATTTACCAGTAGATGGCAGTAAAGTGCCTTGTTATTACAAAATCAGCTCAACAATTTTCAGACAATAGGAAAAAGATTGCTCTTAGGAAGAAAAGATTGAAAAATAGAAATAGAGTGGTAACTACACAATTGAAAAAAATGGAATAGTATCAAGAAATGACCACAAAAAAAGGAGAAGTATTCTTAGGACTTAAAAACCTGATCTCAGGGCTTCCCTGGTGGTGCAGTGGTTAAGAATCCGCCTGCCAATTCAGGGGACATGGGTTCAAGCCCTGGCCCAGGAAGATCCCACATGCCGCAGAGCAACTAAGCCCGTGCACCACAACTACTGAGCCTGTGCTCTAGAGCCCGCGTGCCACAACTACTGAAGCCCACGTACCTAGAGCCCGTTCTCCGCAATAAGAGAAGCCACTGCAATGAGAAGCCCGCACAATGCAACGAAGAGTAGCCCCCGTTCGCCGCAACCAGAGAAAGCCCGTGCACAGCAACGAAGACCCAACACAGCCAAAAATAAAAAACAAACAAACAAAACCTGATTTCAAAAATATTCTGAAATTTTAAAACTTTTTATTAGAGTATAACATAATGACATGAAAATACACAATTCATAAGTGTAAATCCTGAAGAATTTTCACAAAATGAAGACACATGTCCAAACATCCAAATCAAGAAATAGAATATTACCAGCCCCACAAAAGCCCCTTTGTTCTCCCATTCCAGTTATTACCCACACCCCTGAAGGTAAATAATATTCTGACGTCTAACTTCATAGATTAGTCTCATTGGGTGTTAAACTTTATATAAACGGAAGCATACAAAATGTGCTCTTTTGAGTCTGGCTTCTTTTGCTCAATTTTGTGTTTTTGAGATTCATCTATATTGTTGCATGTAGTTGTAGTTTGTTCCTTTTCATTGCTTCATATGGTTCATTATCTGAATTTGTCACAATTTATCCATTCTACTGATGATGAGCATTTCAGTTTCCACTTTAGGTCTTTTTAAAAAAATTTTGGCTGTGCTGGGTCTTCATTGCCTGGGCTCTTTGTTTCGGGCTTCTCTCTTGTTGTGGCACGTGGGCTTCTCCAGTTGTGGCGCACAGGAACCAGAGCACATGGGGCTCAGTAGTTGCAGTGCACAGGCTTCTCTCTAGTTGCCGCGTGTGGGTTTAGTTGCCCCATGGCATGCGGGATCTTAGTTCCCCGACAAGGGATTGAACCCGCGTCCCCTGCATTGGAAGGTGGATTCTTAACCATTGGACCACCAGGGAAGTCCCTAGTTCTATTTTTAATAGTACTGTTATGAACATTCTTGCCCATGTCTTTGGGTAAGCGTGTATAATTTTCTGCTAGGTATATACCTAGGGCTAGGATTGCTGGGTTTTAGAGTTTGCATGTGTTCAGCTGTAGTTGATATTGACATATTCTTTGTCTTTTTTAAACAGCTTTATTGAGATACAATTCACATACTGTACAATTCACTAATTTAAAGTGTACAGTTCAATGTTTTTTTAGTATAGTCACAACCAGATAGGTCCAACCATCACCACAATCAAATTTTTAGAACATTTTCATCATCAAAAAGAAAGCCTTAGATATCTAGATATTGCCCTCCTCCCAATCCCCCATTTTCCCATCCATAAGCAATCATTAATTTGCCTTCTGTCTCTATATATTTGCCTATGCTAGATACTCCATACAATACATGACCTTTTGTATCTGGCGTCTTTCACTTAGCATAATGTTTTCAAGGTTCATCCATGTTGTAGCACATATCAGTATTTCATTCCTTTCAATGGCTGAATAATATTTCATTGTATGAATATACCACATTTTGTTTATCAGTTCATTTGTTGATGGACATTTGTATATCTTCTTTGGAAAAATGTCTTTTCAAGTCCTTTGCCCATCTTTTAATTGGGTTATTGAACTGTAAGTGTTCTTTATTTGTTTGGGGTACTAGACCCTTATCAGGTATTTGGCTGCAAACATTTTTCTCATTTTGGGGATTGTCTTTTCACTCTCTTGACAGTGTCCTTTGATACACAAAAATTTTAAATTTTGATGCAGTTTAGTTTATCTATTTTTTTCTTTTGTTGTTTGTGCTTTTGGTGTCATATATAAGAAACCATTGCCAAATCCAAAATCATGAGGATTTACTTCAATGTTTCTTTCTAAGAGCTCTATAGTTTTTGGTCTTACATTTAGGCCTTCGATCCATTATGAGTTACTTTTTGTATGTGATATGAGTTAAGGGTCAAACTTCATTCTTTTGTATGTGAATATTTAGTTGTATTAGCATAGTTTGCTGAAGAGACTATTCTTTCTCCATTGAATGATCTTGGCACCCTTGTGAAAAATCAATTGATCATAGATAGGTTTATTTCTGAACTCTCAATTCTGTTGCATTGATATGTTCATCCTCCTGCCAGTACCACAGTGTTTTGATTCCTATAACTTTGTAGTGTAGTAAGTTTTGAAATTAGGAAGCTTCATATCTTAACTAAAATATGAAGGAAATACCAAAAACATCCAACTGAAGAAGCAAACAGGTATATCCTGGAGTTTTTTGAGGTGTGAGAGAAGAATATCATAAAAAATCTTGAAATTTATAAGCTTATTATCTCCTTATTTCATAGTCAGCTAAAGTTAGCTTCTCAATATGAGGTAAATTTATATTTTCTACGGTAGATCGAGATAGTACAACCTGAATAAAGTAAAAGTAATTAAGAATATAATGTCCAGGTGAACAAGGACCTTGTCTGTCTTGTTCATCAGTGTTCCCAGTGCATCAGGCAGTGCACGGCACAAAGTAGACACTTAAGAAAATATTCGTGGAATAAAATATGATATTTCATATACTGAGTGAGAAACAGGTTTTCCAAGATATCAGAATTTTGCTTTGATATATAAGAATTGTTCCACTGAACAAATCTTTTTTTTTTTTTTTTTTTTTTTTTTTTTTTTTTTTTTTTTTTTTTTTTTTTTTTTTTTTTCTTGCGTTATGCGGGCCTCTCACTGTCGTGGCCTCTCCCATTTGCGGAGCACAGGCTCCGGACGCGCAGGCTCAGCGGCCATGGCTCACGGACCCAGCCGCTCCGCGGCATGTGGGATCTTCCCGGACTGGGGCACGAACCCATGTCCCCTGCATTGGCAGGTGGACTCTCAACCACTGCGCCACCAGCGAAACCCTATTTATATATTTAAGAAGTAAAATGACCCCAAGATACCCATGTAACCCCCAAAAGCCTGTTGCGTGGAAGGTCCTATAACATCACTTGAAAGACAGCATAGGAGAGTTGGTATGACCACAGGTGTTACTCAAGCACCTAAAGATATCAGGCAAGGATATTCAAAGTTACATTGGAAACCACCCAAATATCCATCAATAGGAAACTGGTTAAACTGTTTAATGAACTATGATGCATCGTTATAAATAATTAGGTAAATCCAGGTATCTTGATATTGACATGGAAAAATGTCCATGTTATACTGCTAAGTAAAAAAAAAAAAAAAAAAGGATGTTGTAGACACTGTGACCAATATAATCTCATTTTTACTTTTAAATAGAACGATAATATATGTTATATCTACAGAAAAAAGTAGTTGGAGGAATACATACTAAATTATTGCCCATGAGATTTTTTGAAAAGTTGAGATTTTGAAGGCATGGATCATCTCTATTATATACTTATGAAATGTCTGATATTTGAATGATGGTTACATCTGTAATCAGATAAAGTAATAGTTTTTTTTTTTTTCAAAGAAGAGAGGGACATGATCTTTGGAGTCAAACAGACTGCTTTTATATCATGGATCTACCAACTATCAGCTGGGTGACCTTGGACAAATTACTTCATGTCTCTGAACCACAATTTCCACATCCATAAAATGGAGAAATTAATTTCAGCCTCATAAGAATGTTGTACCTACCTCATCAGTTTCATCACATACCATTATTCTCTTAGTATGCTCTAGAATAGGGGTTGGCAAACTAGTGCCCTTAAGCCAAATTGGACCCTGTTTTTGTAAAATAAAGTTTTATGGGAATACAGCCACAGCCATCTGTTTACATGTCTATGCCTGCTTTTGCACTACAACAGCAAAGTTGAGTAGTTACTACAAGGACCATATGGCTTGAAAGACTGAAATATTCATATCTGGCCCTTTGCAGGAAGTCTGTTGACTGACCCCTGCTCTAGGAAGAATACACTGGCATTCTTTCTCCTCTTCACCATGGGACCTTTGCACACACTGTTCCCTTTGCCTAAAATGACACTCCCACACCCCACATCTAATCCTTTTCTGTCAGTCTTACTCATCTCTTCATTACCTTGGGGAAGCCTTTGCTGATCCCACCCCACAACTGAACTAGATTACCTTTCCTGTTATACATTCTCATAGCATTCCTCATAGAGCTTATCATGATGGCAATTACCCTAATTATCTGTGCCCTTATTTATTTAATGTTTGACTCCCTATAGACAGCGAATCCATAAAAAAAACTGTCTGTCTTTTTCAATCCTGAATCTCCAGTGCCTAACAAAGTACCTGTAATGTAATGGATAGGTACATTCATGCATGAACGATATAATTTGTAAAAGGTACTTATTGTCTGATATATACTATATAAAGTATACTTTATAACAAATATTTTACCTAGTAGACGTGCAAATGGTTAAGAGCATAGATTAGGTGTTCAACATCCTGAGATTGAATCCCAGTTCTTCCATTTAATACATGAGGAACATTAGACAAGCCCCTTAATCTTTTTTGCCAGTGTCCCATCTGTAAAATAGGAATAATATTAGTACCAACCTCATGAAGTCTGTAATGAAGATTTATAATGTAATTAATATTATCTACATAAAGCATTTAGCATAGAGCCTGGTACACATTAAGTGTTCAATAGATTCTATCTATAATTATAATTATTTTTATTAGTGCAAGTCTTTGATGGACAGCAGATATTGTTACAACCCCCAGAAAGTTGACTCCAGCTTGCCCTGGAGTCAGGGCTACTGGGACAAGGTGAGCCAAGGTCTCCTCTCTCACTCCCACTCCCAACACAGCCAAACATAAATCAAGTCAGAGCCATGGTTAAGCAATATTCTTTCTTTAATTCCCCTTTGCAAATGGAAGCCCCTGAGCTGGTCCCCACCCCCACCCCTACCCCACACCTTGGGCCCACCCCAGATGAAAGGCCCCCAAATCAACCTGATGGGAGGAGGAAGGAGCGCCCCCTCCCTAGGATGGTCCATTTAAAAAAATCCTAGTCATTTAAGAAATGAGGCTGGGGACAGGAGAAGGGAGCTGGAAAACAAGGCCAGGTCAGGCCCAACTGGAGATGCTGGGGTGGCAAGGACCCTTGAGAAGGGTTTGCAAGCACAGCCCTAAGCTCAGAGCCTGCATGGCTAAGGGAAAGGAGACAGACAGACAGATAGTCTGACTCCTCAAGGTCCTGCCTGCCTGGTCGTGGACACTGACACTCACCACCACTGCCACCACCACAGGCCTCCAGATGGAGAATTTTCCAGTTACTCTGAGATAGGGTTTGCTAAGCATCCCCTCTGGCCCCTGATCCGGGGCCTCCCTGGGGTCCCTCTGAGACCAAACCTGGGAGAAGGAGGGACTCTAGGAACATGCAAAGGCGGGGAGAAGAGACCCCCGCCCCACCCTGCTGCTCTACAGGATGGTAGCTCCGGCTGCATCTGGGCTCCGAGGGTCCTTCACACCGATGATGAAGTTATTGGTTCTCCGGCTGCCATGGACCCAGGACAAGACATCTACCTTCTCCACGTGGTGACCCCTGGCTTCCAGGAACTCAATCTCTTCCTCTGTGAACTCACCTGAAAACCATTCCCCAACATATACACATTCAGAGAGTTTGGAGCACTGGCTCAGGAGTCTGACGGTCAGACCTGAGTCCTGGTCCTGGATGCCCTACTAAGGAGCTGTGTGACCTTGGGCAAATTGCTTTACTTCTCTGAGCCTCAGTCTCATCATGTATAATAACATGGGTATTATCTGAGAACCTACCACATAAAGTTGTTGCAGGGATTAAAGAAGACAATGCACACAATGCACAAAGCTCAGAGCCTTGCATATAGTTAAGTGATTGATAATGTATAGTCATTCTTAATATTGGAAAAAGGGCTTGGCTTTGGGGCTCTTCATTCCACCTGCCTAGGCCAAGCTGCCATCATTACTTGCCAGGATTACCACATAGCCCACTAACGGGTCTTTCTGCTTCCAGTCCTGCTTCCTTACAGCCTATTCACACAGCAGCCATTAGTCAGCCCATGTCACTTGCCCTGCTCAAAACCTTCCAACAACTTTGATGACTCTTAGAATAAAATCCAAAGTCCTTACCAAGGCCTCTAATGCCCAAAATCATCTGGAAACTTGTAACTCTCTAAACTCCTCTCCTCATTTCCTTCTACTCTCTCCCTTGCTTAACTCTGCTCTAGCCTCCTTGCTGTCCCTCAAGTAGGCCAAACATGCTCCTACCTCAGAGCCTTTGCACTTGCTGTTCTCTCTGCCTAGAATGCTCTCCTACTAGATAATCACAAAACTGGCTCCCTTACTTCATTCCAGTCTTCAAGAACTTCCTTGGCCACTATCTAAAATAGCAGCCCCTGTCATCTTTACCTTGCTTTATTTTCTTTCAAAGTACTTACTGCTACCTGCATCTTGTTTACTTATTTACTGTGTCTCTGTCCACTAGAATGTAAGATTTTTGAAGGCAAAAATGCTGTCTTGTTCACTATTGAGTCCCAGTGCCTAGAACAGGGTGAGGACACAGTAAATGTTAAACAAGTATTTTCTAGATAAATGAACAAATCCCCACTCTCTCGCATAAGTTCAGGTCTTCATCGTCTCTTGCCTGGACCATTATCCCAGTTTCTTCTTGTGTTTCTCTGACTTAAGTTCTCCTCCCTTCAATCCACCTCCCCTACATAAAACAAATCGTGTCATATCCCTCCCATGCTCAACTAGACGAAGTCCATACTTCTTAACATGAACCTCCATGGTAAGCCCTGTAACCTCACCTCCCAATGCTCCTCAGCAAAAATCTGATCTTTTTACTTCCCCAAATGGGATGATTTGGGGTAGTTCTTGAGATAAAGACACACATTAAATAGCATTACATCACCAAGTTGGAAATATATTCCCTTTGTGGTTCACTTTCAATCCTTTTGATAATAGAAAGGACTACGTTCCAGTCTGGTCTCCAACATTTCTAATCTTTAAAAGAGAGAGCAGACCTCAGAACATTCTATGGGCAAAAATGTCTAACTAAAACCTAGAAACATTTGATTTTTTTGTAGCTGTTTATCATCTATTTGTGGCAAATGATGCCATTTTTCCATTTGTGATTATGATATAAGGTTTACTTTTAAAATACATTCAGGTTAAAAAGGAAATCCATTTGTAGACACACATTATGTAAATAATGTTTTAGATGGTGTGCAAATCTGTCAAAAGTCACGAAGGTACTGGATAAATTCTGAAGTTTGGGAAACAATGTCTCTAGCCCAGCTGGCCCCCTGGCTGTTCTCTAAGCCATTTTTTCTGGCTTTGCCCAAGCTGTTCCCCCCAACAACCCAACCCCGTCCAGAGTGTTCTTTACCTCCACATGCCAAATTCCTGCTCATACATCAAGGTCCAGCCAGTTGTCAACTCTTCCATTAAGCCTCCCGGAGCCCTCAGGTGGGTGAACTTTCCCTTCACCAAGCCTCCGCTCATCATAACCTGTCTTAGACTGTGTGCCCCTCAAGGGAGGGCTGGGATGAGCACCCTCACCCCCACAGTAACTGAGCACAGAGCCTTACATTCTACAGAGACCTGAAGATGTTAGTTGAGCAATGTTCATTTTCAAGGACTTGGCCTCATCACCCATCAGCTGGGATCCAGGTGTCACTAAGCAACCACAGGGTGTGACTACGGAGGAATTAGGTCTGTGGCTTCTACCATGCTTCAGTCCAGGAGGTATCAAGAGCTATGCGGTGAAGAACTGAGTCTCTGGTATCAACCAGGTATGTATCTAATATCAATTCTGCCGTTTATTGGTTTGTCTTTGACTAGTTTATAACCTCTGTAAACATCAGTTTCTTTATCTGTAAAATGGGGAGACTGAATAAGCAAGGACCATGTCTCATGCAATTTTGTATCCCCTTTGGACTAGCATAATACATTGTTCTAATAAAAACTCCTCAAAGGTGCACATACTTTCCCAGTTATGAAATTAAGCTGTGTCCAAAATTAAGCACCCGTCCTTTTTAGAGTCTATCTCCTCACCATAATCTGTAAGGTCTATGACCTGACCCATGCCTGCTTTCTGATCTTATCTTACCCTCACTCACCCTGGTTTCCTTTCTACTCCTAAACCACCAAGCCCATTCCTGCAGTGAGTTCTTTGCATTTGTTCCCTTGGCCTACAAAGCCTGCCACAGTTCTCTGCTTGGTGGGCTCTCTCTCACTCTCCAGATCTCAGCTTAAATGTCACCAAAGAGAACGCTTTCCCAGTCATCGAGTTAGTCATATACATCATCCTGCTTTAATGCTCTGCAGAGCATTTGTTTTGCTTTTTTATATTTCTTTATTTCTTTTCCTGTCTGCCTGTATATGCAGTATCCCTAGCACCTAGGATAATGCCTGGCACACAGTATGTATTCAATACAAACTGTTGAATTAATGGTTTGCAAAATGAACAACTATATCTTATTTTACAAGTGAGAAAACCGAGGCTCAGAGTGGAGACGTGAATTTCCCAAGGCCACAGCCAGGAAATGGCAGGACAGGTTCCAATCTGCAGATCTTCCACTGTTCCAGTAGGAGTTGGTTAAAAGAAACCAAACTTTCACTGGCACGGAGTTGGTGCTGGGAGAGGGAGGGGCACCCTTGGGAGGAGCCCCTTTCTCCACCCTGCCCTGTGCCCACCCCATGGGGACCTTTGCTCTTCACTCACTGTCCACCTGCAGGAGGTTGGTCTGCAGGTCGGGGTGCAGGCGGCCACGGGCCAGGCTGTCACTCAGGTTCCGGTTCAAAGTCAGGACATTCAGCAG
>NW_006772681.1:3840612-3850848 GCF_000442215.2 Lipotes vexillifer | reverse complement strand
TCGGGACATTCAGCAGGACCTGTAGGCAGCCAAGGGGCAGAAGTCAGGGCTGTCCCAGAGGTGTGGGTTCAAGAATCCACAGCCTTCACCCCTGGTCCAGGCTCCTTAGTCTTTTGAACACTTACACCAGAGATGTCATCTGAGTTTCTCAACAGCCCCAGAAAACAGGCAGGCCTGTGATGACTGTCTCCATTTTACAGAGGGGAAACCACGGGCCAGAGAAGAAAAGCAATTCATTCCAGAGTTTGGAGAGAGCTAGGCAAGAGGCATCACTAGCAGCCAGTCTCCTTTAATACAACCCAAGGCTCTCCTCCCTTCTTCTTGGCCAGGAGAGGGCTAATAGCTGGGGCTGGTCTAGGGCACAATGTGGGTACTTTCAGCTTAGTGGCTGAAAGTATGGGTAGGCTCTATAACCAAACTGTCTGCCCATTCTTACTAAACTGAACCTAACTTCTTAACTTCTCTGGGTCTCAGTTTCCTCATCTATGAAATAGAAGTAAGGATTCCTCCCAAAGTTGTGAAGCTTAAAAGGGTTACCACATGTAACACTGTGCCTGGCACTTAGTAAAATCTCCATAAATGTTAGCTATTTGTTATTATCTTCGTTTTACAGATGAGGAGACTGAGGTTCAGAGAGGTTAAGTGAATTCCCCAGCACCACACAGTTGGAAATTGGCAGCACTTAGGCTGGGACCCAGAGGTGTCTGATTCCAAAGCTCAGGTTTGTTAACGCACCACCTGCCAAAGTACGGGCCTGACACATATATCAGGTGCTCAAGACATTCGTGGAACTGTTGTGAGGTGTTTTAGAAGGTAGCAGGCCCTTCCTTTCAAAAGCAGACCCTAAAGAAGGCTGCTTTTTATTCAGATGTTGACTAGAGGCATGATGGGACTAGAGACTGACAGAAGCCAGGCAGCCCAGATGTTCTATCACCTCTCAATTCTACTGGTCCTGCGATTTCCCTGCAACCTGAGAAGACATGGCGATTCAGGGGTCCATTTTTGCTAAGAACAATGTAGTTCATGTCCCCAGTGCTCAGGATGGGCCTGGCACAAAGCAGCCTCAGCCCATGTTTGCTGCGTGAGTAGGAGATGAGGACAAGTCAGAGGCATGAGGGGCATCTGCAGCCCAGGTCACAGCTTGCCTCCTGGCCACAAAAGGCCCATCACGGGGGAAAACTCACCTGGGTCAGGCCGCTGAGGCCCCGGGCAGCTCCATTGGCCCCCAGAGCAAGGTAGGTCCCACAGAGTCCTTCTGCTGGCCGGACCACAGTGGGCAGCAGGAAAGACAGTGGCCGCTTCCCTGGCTGCACCGAGTTCTCCTGTTGTCAGAGGACCGAGACCACAGGGGAATAAGAGGCGGGACAAGACAGGAAAGAGCTACTCCACCACTCTTCCAACATCTTTCTCTCCTGAATCTTCCACAGGCGCAGTCTTCGTGGGGACTGGCCCATCCCCAGGCCACAGTCTGCTGTTTGTGAAATGGGCAGGGTCCCTGGATAACTGAGGTAGATAATGGGCCCACTGAGCTAAGGGGCTGCTATGGGGCTACCATGGGTGGCAGGAGAGGGATCAAGCCAAGAAAGATGACTAGGAGAAAGAACAGAATAATCCCCACCCTGGTCATCTCTATCTGTCTTTGTTCTGCTGGGGTCCCAGCCTGCAGGGAGTTAAGAATGCTGCTCTCACAACAGACAATAATTCACATCTTCTTTCTTCTTGGGTCCCTCTTCAGTGCCCCTATAGTGCTCAGCATCACACAGTCATAAACTACTAATGCTGAAAAGTACCCAAAGCATCAAAAGGGGGCCAATATCCTCACTGTAAAGTAGGTGAAGAAACTGAGGACCAGAGGGTGGGAAGACTTTCCCTGTGTCACACAGTGAGATGGTAGCAGAATGGGAGGAGGTTTCTTTGCACCCAACAGGCTCCAAGCCCTGGACTTGGGCTGGGGATGAAGTGGACACCTTGTTTAGGCTGTTTCTCTTTATAATATAATTTCCTAGAAGAAGTGGGGAGGGAGGAGCTTATGCTACTGCATCTTCTACCTAGCCTCAGGGTCCCCAGGGAAGGAGGAAAGCAAGGCCCTACCAGGCTGGGCGCAGGGTGGTTAGCAGTCCTGTTAGGCCAAGAGAAGTCCAGCATCTGGCTGTTGAGCAGGATCCCCGAGGGGGTGATGAGGCCGCTGCCAAAGGGCCGGTTCAGGGAGCTGGGGGCAGAGGTTAGGGCCAGGTGAGCCCTGCGCCCGCCCTCACTCCCACCCGCCCCCACCTCCTTCCTGGTCCAGGTGATCTCTTGTGCCAGGTTCTGAGTCTGAGCTGGCATACCTGACCATGGCTACAATGAGGTCGTCAGGACCCATGATCAGCACCTGGGCAGCCGTGGGAGCCCCATTTAGCTCATAGATGGGCAGGAGCGGGACAGGGGCTGTCTGGGAGTCATTGATCTGGCCCCGGAAGTAGGCAGCCTCCACTTTGCTGAAAAGACAAGAGGTAGGAGATGAACACACAATAGGCTCTCATTACACCCCACCTACCACACTTTGTGCTGTCTGTTGGTGCAATTATTTGATTAATATCTGCCTCCCCCCACTGAACTGTTAGGTCTATGAGAGCAGAGGCTCATTTATTCCTAGCATATAGGAAATAAACAGGAAATAGTTGTTGAAATGAAATGAATTTACTTAGGTGTTATTCAGGTTTTCTTGTAGAGGCGATATTGAATTTATTTCATGTTTAAATCAAGTCTTTTAGTTACTTGACTATATTTATTTAATCCTTTCTATGAAAGTACCTGGACATAGGGGATGCTCAGAAAATATTTGTTTTGAATGAACAAACTGAATTCATTTAACCTAGCGTTTGTAGAGTCCAGAACTAAAGTTTTATTAAGAGTTTAGCTAGAGGAGCGTTTTGTATACAGGGACTTTACTTGCTATTAGAATTTTTTCTTCAAGGCACAGGAGGACTTGGCACAGCAATAACTATTTATTGGATAAATTAGTTAAATTAATTTAACATAGGTGTTCGTGTTTTAGAGCTAAATATGCATTGACCTTGAAAACATGAAATTTTCTATTTTTAAAGTTCAACTGAGGGTTTCTTACCTGATAATGGTTAGTTAGTTATTCTAACTGACTAGAGATTGACAAGTTACCAAGGATTACTGAGGACGTCCATTCAGTTTTCAACCACGAGGGCTAGTGGCCACACAGAGAGGGCACAGAGGGTTTTGTTTCAAGTGGTTTGGGGGCAGGCGGCGGGGGGAGGCTTGGTTTTTAGGCTTTATCCTTGTGGCCTTGAGCTGGTTTTCGTTTTTGGTTGCTGCTGTTTCTGCTTTTTAATTATTAGCTGTTCATTTAGTCTCATCATTTGCAACTTAATTCATAGAGGGTTGTTTGAGTATCAGTATAAATTTATATGAACTATATTTTTGGCTTCTGATTTTTCCTTTAGCTAGCCTTTAAGTCAGTTATAGTAGCAGCTAAATAGTAATCAATCTTACCTCTATTGCCAATTGAGAATAACAATGATATCTGTTGAATATTTATTATGTGCCAGACAACTTGCTAAGTGCTTTGCATGTATGATGTTGTTTAGTCCGCACCACAACCTCATGAGGCTGGCACTGTTAATGGCAGGCCCTTGTAGAAACTGAGACTTAGAGAGTTTAAATGACTTGCCCAAGGCTGTACAGCTAGTGGATGGTGAGGCTGGGATTTGAACTGAGACAGTCCGACTAGAGCCCACAATCTTACTATGTTATGCTGCTGATGTAAGTACATTTGAATCAAAATCCCCACCACCTCTAGTATCTGCTTGGGGGCTTTTTTCATTGTTATTAGGCTTTCTTTTTCTACTCAAAAGGGGGAACAGATGGGTCCATATAGGTGCCTGCTAGGGTCAAAAAATTTTGAGAGCTATATAAAGTAGACCACCTTGTTGTACAGATGCGGAAACTAAGGCACAAGGTGAGGCAACTAGTGTCACACTGTGAGTTGGGGTTGAGCTGAAATTGACTTCAGCCTTCAGGTCTTATTGCTCCACCAGCTGCTTTTCACCTGATTCTTTCCCCACACCTGCCACCGCCTCTGCAGCACCCAGGGTCCTGCCCCTCGGGACCCACCTGAGCATGTCATCCATGCTCTCAGTGATGGTAGAATCGTAGATGGGATCTCCCAGTCTGCTGGCCAGAGCTAATGCGATCTTCAGGGTCTGAAAACAGAGCAGGGGTGTGGAAGAGGTTGCCAAGCCCCTCCCAGCACCCATACCAGGTGCTGTGTGAGAAACCTTGGAGGTGATTTAGTCAGGCCTTCTGGCACTACTCCATCCCCCAACTCTTAGTGTCCCCAGACCCAGGGTGGAGTGGAGGGGTCAGCCTTACCTCTGCCACCCAGTGAAGAGCCTGTTCCCGGGATACCAGGCTGGTGAGGTTGAAGCCCTCGAGGATGTTGAGAGCACTGATGAGGGCAGGGCCTGTGTGTGGGGGTCGGGGACTGAGAACCAGGTGGCCTGAAAGGACAGGAAATTACCGACGGCAGGGGAGAGGTCAAGGCATCTTCACATCCCTCCATCCCACAGACTGAAACCACTGCACTGAATCCCCTCATCAGGTAGGAAAACTACACTGGGAGGCAGAGGGACCCACCCAAGTTCACACGGCAAATCAAGGGCAGGGCCAGGACTCCAACCCAGAACACTTGTCTTTAGTTTCCTCGTCCATATGAGGAAACTAAGGCTCAAGAAAACTGTGATTTGCCCAGAGTCACACTGCAGTCCATTGGCAGAGCAGGGACAGGTGTCCAGATGTCCAGTGTCCTGGTCCACCATGTGTCTCCTTTCAGCTCCTCCCTTAGGCCAGGATATTATTCAGGGCTCCTGCTGGTCCCACCCCTGAAACTTCCTGGAAACAGCAAACTTCTCTTTCTATTTGAGGCCCCTGTTATTGGATGTTTGGACATCAAAGGAACAATAATAATACTTGACACATGACAGTTACGTTAACTAATTAACTCATTTAATCCTGATAACGGGTACTGTTATCATTCCCATTTTACAGGTAAGGAAACTGAGGTACAAAGAGGCAAGCTGGTCCAAAGTTACAAGAGGTAAGGGGAGCCCAGAGTACTCAAGGTACTGACATTGCCAAGAGAACCCAGGCTGCGGAGGGCAAATGGAAGTCAAATACTACACATTCCGTACCCATTCTGATCAGAATAACTTCCAACATCAACTCCTCATGGGCATCCTGAGCAGTAGGCACTATTATTATCTCCATTTTAAGGAGGGAAACAAGGCCCTGAGTGGGAAGTGGCTTGTTCAAGGTGAATGGCACGGCTGGTACTCAAACCCAGGTCTTCCTGGCTCCAAAGCTATGCTCTTCCTCTGCTCAGTATAACACCACTTCTGGTAGAAGAATCAGGCTTAAGAGATTGAGGCCTGGAAACCTGAATGCAGAGGCAGCCTCTCCTGGAGCTTGAGGTTATCTGGGCCTCCTCGAAGGGAGAAAGCCTGAGAACCTTCTGAGGGACTCAGGAACCTACCACTTTGGGTTTGCAAACATGGAGTTTACCCATGTCATAAGCTTGGCTTTCTGGATTCCTCACTGGTTTTGAGTTTGGCAGGTTAAGTTCCATTCCTCCCCTGGGCCTCAGTTTCCTTTTGGCACAATGAGGGGGCAGGTCTCTGACGAAGGGTTTGTTCTAACCTGAAGCTAAGATGGATTTTGGTCTTATGGACTCTTCTTAGGAAGCATAGGGCAGTGAGAGTGGGGCTGGGGAGCAGGCTGAGGCAACACAGACCCTGAATCAAGAATACCTATGGGGCTTCCCTGGTGGCGCAGTGGTTGAGAGTCCGCCTGCCAATGCAGGGGACACGGGTTCGAGCCCTGGTCCGGGAGGATCCCACATGCCGCGGAGCAACTAGGCCCGTGCGCCACAGCTACTGAGCCTGCGCTCTGGAGCCCGCGAGCCACAACTGCTGAAGCCTGCATGCCTGGAGCCTGTGCTCCGCAACAAGAGAAGCCACCACAATGAGAGGCCCTTGCACTGCAACGAAGAGTAGCCTCCGCTCGCTGCAACTAGAGAAAGCCCGCGCACAGCAATGGAAGACCGAATGCAGCCAAAAAATAAATACATACATAAATAAATTTTTTAAAAAAAGAAAACCTATGGCCAGAACCCCAAATTCCAGGCCTTAGCCTTTGACCAGACCTCCCTCCCCATATCCTAAATATTTGGGGTAACTGACTCCACAACTACTTTAGAAGTAGGCTGACTCTGGCTTGCTTCAACGGTTGGCTGTTTAGGCAGCTCATTGCTTCGGTTTCTCTCTTGTGAAATGGGGAGGAGCCACTAGGCCAAAAGGATGTGGCCGTGGACTGGGAGGCTTCTCCTGAGTGGGGACCCTGGGAGCTGGGGGAGAGGTCACCTCTGTACACGCCACACACAGGCTTCTCCAAGAGGGCACTGTAGTTGCTGAAGTCCTCCTCAGTTATGACACCCCCTGCATGCTGAGCCTGGAGGGGAGAGAATGACCCCCACCACTGTGAGTCACACACCACACTGTGAGCATGCGGTTTAGCCTAAGGTATATGTTTGGATCATACACAGATCAAATGGTTATACATATTGTGCCTTCTGCAGTTCCCATCACAGCCTTTAGGGACCCCATCAGCTGTGGGTACCCCAGGAAAAAGGAAAGGGAAAAGCACTAACAATAAGCACCCACTATGTGCCAGACATTGTACTGGATACAATCTCTGAATGACCTCCTTAGCTTGGCATTCAAGGCCCTTTGTGATCTGGCCCCTGCCTACCTCTCCCACTTCACGTCCTCCTATTCCCCAATGAGCTCTGTACAGTGACCCAGAGTGACCTGCAGGTCCTGAACTCATGACTACATGTCTTTGCACATACTGCCCTCTGCCTATGTAGAAGGAAGATTTTCCACTTACAGCAGCACTTGCCTAGGAGATATCAAAACTGAATTCTGCATTTCACCATAACCAACTAAAACCACTCCAAAACCATGAACTCTGGATGACCCTCGTAGGACAACCCTTACGGGACATAACTGAGCACTTTACTGACCAATGATCTAATCTTGTACAAACTGATGGGCCCATTCTATCCAGCATGCTAATTTTTAATTCTAAATTAGCATAACCACTAGGAATCCTCTCCTTTTTTAGTACTTTTAAGTACCTGAAGCCTGTGACGTCTAATCTACCCTCAGTGACCTACACATTGAATTTCTTGGCTTTGTCTGGTAAGTTAATAAACTCAGCTTTGGGTTTTTCTCTCTTAAAGCTCTGATGGTCTTTGTTAGAGTTTCCTTCATCCCCTTCTCCACCACCAGGAGAGGATATGCAACCCAGGTCTGGCTAATCAGATCATTCCTTTTCTGTGCTACCGTGACTGGTTTGGGAATAGTCATGAGACCTATGATGGGCTGATGAGACATAACCTTGCGGCTTTGCTGGAACTATTTGAATGAGAAAGGCTCTTTCTCTGGGATGGCTTGCCGGAAGGATGACTGCTGGAGAGCAGGCGTGGAAAGGATCTGACAGAGTGATTTCAAACAGCGGAAAGTAGAGTTGTGAGACCGAAAGAAAGAGATACAGAACAAGTCCTTACAATGTGGATGGAGTCCCTGGACCCAGTAGATCTAAAACCAGTACGCTGCTGGACTTTCCAGGGATGTCTGTTTGAGACAGGCATCTATCACCACATCCATAACTCCAATGCCCAGCACAGAAGCTGGCACAGAGCAGGCCCTCCATGAAAGTAGAATGAATGGTGGACCTGTTTAATTCCCACAACTGTATGGCAGAGATAGATATAACCACCCGCATTGTACAGATGAGACAATCACTGAGTTGGTCTGTGTATCCTTATCTTGAACATAATTTTCCGTTAGTGGTTTCGAACTATCAACAATAGTTCTCAGAACCCATTACTGCCTCAGACTGAGACTCTTTGGGGTTGGGTGGTAAAGCCCTTGTGTCGATCCTCCCCAGTCCTGAGTCACCAGTGAAGATGGTGTCTCCCTCGGTCCCTAGAAAATCCAGGGAGCAGGGTGGGATTGTGGGCTCAGGGAAGCTGAGGCTGATCCTGTGTCTCCACCAGGCCTGGGAGGGCCAGGACAGGCCACTATACAGGTTGGTACCAGCCCTGGGGAGCTCAAAGGTACCTCTCACTATCAAGACAAAATATTCTCATCACCCTAGGAGGTTCTTTGTGCCTCATCCCAGTCAACCCCTCCAATCCCCCAAACTACTGATCTGATTCTGAGGTTAGTTTTGTCTATTCTAGAATTTCAAGTAAATGGAATCCGCAGTAAATATACGCAGAAAGACAGGGAAGTAAGGGGGAAGAGGACTTCTCTGCAGTAGGGTCCTCTGCTGCAGGGCCGGGGGTGCCCCACACGCTCACCTCTGCCACCATCTCCAATGTGAGGTTGCCACCGGCATAGAAGGCAGCGGGGCCATACGTGCCAAGCACATCCAGCACCGCCGCCAGGTCAGGCCGTCGCAGCAGTGAGCCAGGTAGCGGCGGGTGACCCGAGGACAGGAACATCTCACGGAAGCGCTCAGATGCATTGGGTGGCGGCTGTTCAGCCAGGGCTTGGGCTGTGGGCAGGGACACGAGGCTGGGATGGGGGTGTCGGGACTGTACACGCAACAGGTGGGGTGGATGAGGGCTGAGAGGCCGGCCCTAAGCCCTCTGGCCCCCCAGAAGCCTGTTACAGAGTGGGGGGGTAGTGGTGGTGTATATGGGCCAATCCCAGATCCCCCCCCCATTGGAGGATCCCTCCCAGTGAAGGTAGGGTGGTGTGGGGAGGGGGTCTGAGGAGCAAACTGGAAGAAAGGCACTTCCTGGCTTAGGACCTAAATCGCAGAGGTTCCCTCTCCCCTCTCCATCAAACTCATGCCTTTCCCTCCACCCCCAGGCCCCACTGACCTAGATCATGGGTCATGTTGAAGCCATCTTGGGCCACAGCTGCTGCGAAGGCGAGGACTTGGGACCATGGCAGCCTGGGGGAGCCGGAGAGCAGGGGGTGGAGGAGGTCCTGGGGGGAGGAAGAAGGGTCCTGGGGGGGGAGGGGGGTTCCTGGGAAGGAGAGTCCTGGCAAGGGAAGGGGATATTAGGAGGGGGGAGTTGGGAAGGGAAGAATCCAGGAAGGTAGGAGAAGGCCACCCAAGGAGGAGTGCAGGCAGGGGCCCCTGGTCCCCAGGGGGAGAACCTTTACCTGCCATAGAGCTGGTGAGCTTCGTGTAGCCCCTTCACCATTCCGGGAACCCCCACCAAGAGCCCAGGCTGGGCAAGGCGGGCAGGTGAGGGAGAGAGGAGACCAGGTCACTGGAAGGGGGGGGCGCTGGGCTGAATTCCTCAGAGCCCCAAGCCAGGGATGGGGGGCTGGCACAGGGGAGAGACACAGGCCAAGTATCCCAGAGGAGGGACAAGCTGTCCCCAGCAGGCATCCCTCCCACCTCCCTGATTTCCTATCAGCAAATGCAGAAAGGCCTCCTTTATCTGTCATAGCTGAAGGATTTATAAATTAAGCAAACCCTTTTAAGAGCCAAGACATAACAATTTAGGTGGAAACCTGTCTAGATTGGATTATACCTACTCTTGCCTTTTAAAACAGTGGACAAGTGACCTTCATTTAACCTTTTCATTAACACACCACCATTACTCTGAACTGTGATAATTCAGGGGTGTGTTTGGCTTTTGCCACTGCACTAAATATCTATTTTTCCAAGTAATTCTATTTCCTCCTTTGCTCTCAGTAGATAGTGGGTTTGCCTCCAGCAGTTCCTCTATAATCTTCCAATATGTCATGGGCTAGGAAAGTTACCAATAACAGCCTCAGAATGAGATGTGCGAGTGATAGTGCAGCTACTTTGTGACATCTCAGACTGCTCAGTGGCTCTTTTTCTTCCTTCTTATGTGCCAGATAGGCAAGGTCACCAGAGAAGTAAGGTGGTGCTGCACTGCCTGTTATCAAACATTCAGATTTTCTGGTTCATTATTATTATTATTATTATTATTATTATTGGCTGCACCTTGCAGCATGCAGGATCTTTCCCCTACCGGGGATCGAACCCGCATCCCCTGCAGTGGAAGCGTGGAGTCTTAACCACTGGACCGCCAGGGAAGTCCTGGTTCATTATTTTACTTTGGGGGCTGCCTATCTCCCTCAGAGCCTAAGAGCATCCTGCTTAACTCTTTCC
>NW_006772681.1:3823452-3840591 GCF_000442215.2 Lipotes vexillifer | reverse complement strand
CTTTCCCTCACCTCCATGGTAAATATTCAGCAAGGTAATGCTTGGGTTAGCAGAAGGGCAGTGAAGGGAGACACTCCCCCCTTCTCACCAGGGTCCCCACCTTGGTCTCCCAGGATCTCTGCAGGGCCTCTTCTCTGAGAGCCCCTGGTGCAGACTCTCGGAAATCAATTAGGTGGCTCTTATTCCGTCGGATGTCATGTACCAGCATCACACCCCCACTAGGAGAGACACGGAAGGGGGAGGGTGATGATAAGATGCTACTCCTCTGAACAATTAACCTGCCGTTCCTCAAGCCCCCCACACTGATGGCTAAAGGCTCAGTCTGTCATCAGGAGTCAGGTGTCTGAGCTCCCTCCCCAGCAGAGATTCAGAGACTCAGCTACCCTATTAGGGTGGGGAGTGAAATCAAGGGGTTGGGGGACCCAGAGTCCATAGACCTCTTCCAGCCTGTTACTGGAGCCTTTAATCCCTGACAAGGGAAAACCCAGAGACTGGGAGAGCGGGATGTTCTGCTCCCCCTCCACCCCCACCTCCTACCACAGTTGGACCCCTGCCAGCTTCCTGCACCTGCCTCTGTGGTACGTCCCTCTCCCTCTCCCAGGACTGAATTATGTAAGGACAGACTGTACACAACCAAAAGTGGAATTTCTTTCATAGGGCCTGGAAGGCTGGTCTTTCAGGAGCCAAGATATGGACTTAGTCAGCTTGTCCCTTTTCTGTGGTTTGCTTCCATCTGAGACGGGGGTTACATCTGAGATAACTGGGCTGCCAGCTAACATAATAGGGAAAGCAGGACAGCTAAACAAAAGGGAGTGGTAGGAACTATGGCCAAGTGGACAGTACAAGCCCCATCATGGGAAACAGCTTCTATTCAGCTCCAGATAACTGCAGCCGGGTGAGAATGTAGGCCCGATGCTATTAGGTCTCCTGATTGTTCAAGAAATGTTAGAAATCTGGATTTTTATGAAAATTCTCAATTTTTTAACATCAGCAACCAAATTTTAAAAAATTTAAGTGTGCAAACTAAACCAGGCTGTGTGCCGGGTGTAGCCCGTGGGTGGCCGGTGTATAGTCTCTGTTTTAAGAGGTCTTACCCTGGGGTGTATTTTTTGAGGATAGAGGACCCATTGCTTTCATCAGACTCACAGGGATGTGTTTTAAGGATTTGTAAACGCTAAATGTTGAAGTATCACAGCCTTAATTAACGACAGCACACCCCCAACTGTGCGCCTCACTTTAGAGTTTATGAAATCCTTCTCCCAGTTAAAGAAAAATCTTCTGAAAACACCTCTTTGGACTCCATGTAAAGAGAAAGGGGTTAGATTGGGCGTAGAAAGAGAAAATGCAAGGAGATGGGGCCCAGTTGCCCCTCTGCTCAAACTTGGAGAAGCGCACATGAGGCCCACAGACCAAGAGACAGAAGGAGGCCTGGGGCACCCCAACCTCCGCAGCTGGGAGCTTCTTACCCGCCCAGGCCAGAACTGTGAGGAGCCACGATCCCCAAACACAGGGCTGCTGCCACAGCTGCATCCACGGAAGATCCCTGTTTACTGAGCACCTCTATGCCCAGCGATGTGCAGTGGGCGGCATCAGTCACCACAGCGCCCTGGTGAAAGATCTGGAAGGGGGAGGGGACTAGGTGGGGGCAGAAGGAGCCCCCTGCCTCCCTAAGGCACCTCCACTAACCCCAGAACCTCCAACAGAGGGTGGGGCTGGGAGCCCTGCCCTTTTATCCCCTTGACTCTCCCCTAAGAGTCTTCTTTCCTTACCTCAAGTGCCTCCTAGCTGATCAGTTCCCTTCTTTGAGCTCTTTCCGCCTCACGCCCAGGAGGCCCTCCCTTGAGACCTTCCTCTCCCATGTCACCGCCCTCTCCCCTTTCCATTTGCTGGCCCCCTTTCACCACACAGCCGGTCCTCAGTTCCCAAGGTCTCCTTAAGCCCTTCGTCACCCCTCCTCCCCAGGTTCTCTCCTCTCCCCCTCCGCTTCCTCCTCACCTGGGGGTCCCCGAAGTAGATCTGCATGATGAGCGCCACAGTGACACCGGTGGCAAAGGTGAGGCAGGCTGTGACGATGACCGTGAGCCCGTCCTGGCGGCAGGAGCACTCGGACGCTGCCGCGGAGAACGGGTCTTTGCGCGTCTCCCGCAACGGCGACCCATCCTGGCTGCCCATCTCCGACGACGACGACGGCAGCCGCTGCAGCCGCGCTGACTTCAGGAAGGAGTCCGGGTCTGCGGGTGGCGGGGGTCGGTCTGGGCGCCTCTTACCCGGCCCTACCCGCCCTCTAGGCGGGGCTATTCCGCGTCCCCCCACCTCTCTCGGCCCCCGCCCCTCCAGTCAAACTCCACTAGACAGCACTGCTCCCCTTTCAGTGTCTCCCCATGCACCCCAGGGAGGGCCGTGGGGGAGTGGGGGGTGGTCCTCGCTTGGAAGAGACAGGGACCCTCAACTGGGCAGCAGGGCGGCTGGATTCCCATCCCTAGGCCACATCGCCTGGGACCCGGGACCCAGGGCTGAGAACACTTCCTGGAGAGGCAGGGGTTGGGTCCTCCCTGGAAACCAGATCTTGCCTCAGCTGGGGCCCAGCCTTCTGTGCAAGGAGGCAGCTCCATAAACTGAGCGGAGGGGCCCTGTCTTCCAACCTTGTTTTCGCGATCCATCCATCCATTCATTCATTCAACAAATATGGAGGGCCTGCTATTTGTCTGGTCCCATGCTAGATGCTAGGGGAAAGGAACAAACAGTTCCTGCTCTCATGGGTTTTGAAAACCAGTGGAGGAAGAAGATAATAAACAAGTAAACAAAGGAGTATATCATTACAAGCTGTGGCAGGTGCTATGAAGAAAGAGAAGGATGACAAGGTCCTACTGTATAGCACAGGGAACTATATTCAATATCCTGTGATAACCATAATGGAGGGACTTCCCTGGTGGTGCTGTGGTTAAGAATCTGCCTGCCAATGCAGGGGACACGGGTTCGAGCCTCATCCGGGAAGATCCCGAGCCGGGATGCCACGGAGCAACTAAGCCCGTGCGCCACAACTACTGAGCCTGCGCTCTAGAGCCTGCGAGCCACAACTACTGAGCCTGTGGGCCACAACTACTGAAGCCCACGCGCCTAGAGCCCATGCTCCGCAACAAGAGAAGCCACCGCAATGAGAAGCACGCGCACCACAACAGAGAGTAGCCCCGCTCGCTGCAACTAGAGAAAGCCCACGTGCAGCAACGAAGACCCAACACAGCCAAAAATAAATAAATAAATAAATAAATAAATAAATATTTTTTAAAAGCCATAATGGAAAAGAATGTGAAAAAGAATGTATATATGTATAACTGAGTCACTTTGCTGTACAGCAGTAATTAACACAACATTGTAAATCAACTATACTTCAATTAAAAAAACAATAGAATTATAACAACAACAAAAAAGGATGAAATGATAGAGAATAATGGTACATGTTGGAGGCACTTAGCTGGGGAAGTCAGGCAAGGACTCTCGCAGAGGCGACTTTTAAGCTGAGAACTAAGGGAAGAGGAGCCAGCCATATGTAGAGCAAGGAGTGAGTGTGTAGAGTGTTCCGCAAAGAAGGAACAGCAGGTGCAAAGGCCTTAATGTAGGAATAAGTTTGGTGCATTAGAAAACAAATAACCAAGGTTGGGGTGGCTCTGGTGTGGTGAGCAAGGGGAAAGGAAAGAGTAGTAGGTGGAGGCTAGGGCAGATGTGCTGGGCCTTGAGGGCTTAGTGAGAAGGTTGGATTTTACCCTGAGAGCCACAGGAGGCCACTGGAGAGTTTTAAGCAAGAATGTGAAGCCTTCTGTTTTGTGTTTTAAAAAGATCCCTCTGGCTGCTATCTGGAGATTGGATGTAAGGATAATAAAAGTAGAGGCAGGGGACATTTGAAAGCTACTTACTTGCTGGGTGACTATGGACAAGTCATTTCAAGTCATGAGCCTCACTTTCCTCATCCTAATAATGGAGCTGATCCCTAACTGGCTGGATGGGTACAAGGATTCAAAAAGGTGATGTATACCAGGCACTCTGTAGGTGCTCACTCAAAGTTATTTCCATTTCTTTTCCACCCTGGCCAGGGCTAAGACCCTCTTCCATCCCATAGTTTCCCTCCTCTGGGATATATTAGCCTTGAACCCAGGTCTCTAAATGGTCTAAAGGTCCTGGGTGTTTGTGAATAGTAAAAAAATAGCCTGATACCTTGACCTTAATATGTGACTGTACTCACAATGTGTTTTTAAAAGTTCATTCATTCAAAATATTCTTGAACACTTGCTACTATGACCTAGGAGTATAACCCCTTTAAAAGTCTGTGGGATAATATTAAGAATTGACTGTTATATTTTCCTGTTTAAAATACTATCATGGTTCATCAGTGCCAAAATGATAAAAATCCAAGCTCCTTAACCTGGTGTTCAAGGACCTCCATAATCCATACTTCCCTCTTTTGTATAAATAAGAAACCACATACATATATGGATAATTTTTAGAAATTCTTCATGGTGTTACTTTTGGGGGAAGATACTGAATATGGGAATGAGATGGAGTGGGAGAATTTGTTTGAAATTTTTACCACTTACATATATTTCTTTTGTTTTTTAAAATCAATACATATATTTTTAAATAAATAGGAAAAACTGCAGGAGATAAGAATGGAGAAGAGGACTTTTACTTTTTCTCACTGTTCTTTTTTTTTCACCATGAACATATAATTTGTTTTTAAATTTCTATTTAATAAAAGAGACTTGTCTTCTGGAAGCCTCCCTCAGTTGATCATGCTTGCTTCTAACCCTCAGCACCAGCACCAGAGTCTGTAAATAAAACTGATTTACAGTTGATAAACTAATTCAAGTTGATATTTCCAGGCACTTGTCCTTAAATCTGTTTTCTCCAATCAGATATGAGGAGCCAGGAGGTGAAGATGCTATGGCCCCATCAGAGTTAGATATATTCAAGACTTCGTATTCTACCAATAATTTATTATGAATATATAATATAAATATAAATGAATATTGTTTTCCATTTATTCAATAAAAATATTTACTGAGTATCAACTGTGTAAGTGGTGGAGAAGCAATACCATTGATTTTGCTGATGTGTAAGGACAACAGCAGGACATTGGGAAAAGGCTAGTTTGGGACCAGAAGAAACAAGTCATTTGGGAGAAAAAGGATGAGTTTAATTTTGGCTATTCTGAATTTGTGGACAACAGCAGGAGCTGTCTGAAGGCAGTTGGCTTAGTAGGCATCTAATTTTTATCTGCTTAGTCACCATTCCCCACTCAATTTTCTTTTAGAGAACAGCAAATCCCCTCTCTCCTCCCTCATTCCCTCATTCCTGGTCAGAGTGAGTACATGACCTAGGCCTAGCCAATCAGAACAGGCACCTCTGTACAGTGATTGGTTCAGGTTCACGTGGCCAGCACCAGCACCAATGATTTTCAAACTCTGTTTTGTTTTGTTTTTTGCTAAAATATTGGGAAAGAGAAAGACTTTCTTGTCTAGGTTGCTAAGGTGGTAAGATGTAAGCCTGTTGATGCTGGGGACATCTTGCTCCCACAAGATGGGAGGTTTTCTGAAGATGAAGCCCATAAAAATGAAGGCAGAGCAAAAGATGGAGAAAATCCAAATCTTTTTCAGGTACCTCAATGCAGCTATGCCTGAAGCCCTATATCCTGAACTTTTCAGTTATGCTACCCAATAAAATTCTCTTTTTAGATGTAGCTCAGTTTTGGTTGGGTTTATGACAAATAAACCCTGAACAGAGTTGACTTTGTCCCTGGCTTGCTTACTCCTCTGAGGGGAGAATCACTAAAGATTTTTGAAACAGGGAGTGACATGATCAGAAATGCAGGGTGCTGGATGGATTGGGTTGGGAGGGGGTGGGGGAGAATCAGGAAGCAGGAAGAATAGCTAGAAGCCTATGGGTAATAGAGATAAGAGAGGATGGTGGCTTAGTCTACAGTGGTGATGACAGGGATGGTGAGATGGAATTTGGAAGATACTTAGGAGGAAGACAGAGAGCATCTGACCACTATTTAGAAGTGAGCAGAAGGAAGAGAATCATGGGTGGCTCCTAGGCTTCTACCTTGGGGACTGGACGGATGGCAGTGTCATTAATTGAGAATGACATTGGGGGAAGAACAGGTGTATGGGGAAGAGAGGATGAGTACAGCATGGAACATGTTGAAGGTGAGGGACTTTCGGGACATCTAGAGGCAGATGTCTGGGAGAGAGAAGAACACATGGGCCTGGAGCTCAGAAAAGAGCAAAGAAAGTTTTCGCCAGTCTTGGAGTGGTCACCATCTAGCTCTGTTTTCCAGAGGGCCTGCTGTGGGGTGCCTGGCACTTGGTTCTGTGGAATGGCAGGCTAGAGGCTAGCTGGGCACAACCAAAGTCCTGCATAAGAGGATGGGGCAGTACCATCAAGTGGCACCAGCAGGTTGAGAACATAGCGGGTCATGTTAGCCAGCAGGCTGGTCCAGCTGGGCCAGAGGAGCCTTGGGGCTTGGAAATAGTGCTGGGAGACATGGTATTGAAATGACTACACAGGTAGGATGGCAAGGTCCTTGGAACCTTAGTGCACAACTTGGCATAAGGTGCAGCTTCCTAGAAACTCAGGTGACCAGGGTCTCTACTGGATTTTTATACAGTTGAGGGCAGAGCCTGTATTAACTCCTCAAGGAACTCCCTGAGGTTTGAGAACTCCTTCCCTTGCCATTCTTTCATCCTGAGATCTTCTCTTTCATTCATTTATTTCTTCAACAGTTTTTATTGAAAGCTTAGCACTGTGCTCGATGGTGCAGAAAGGATGGTGAACAAGACAGTCATGATCCCATCCTCACAGGGCTTATAGACATGGAATAATCAAAGGTTGCACAAATAAATAATCACAGGTTTTGATAAATGCTAAGACATTCATAGGAAAGGAGGATAAAACATATCAGGGGTTTCCAATCTCTAGATTGGGAGAGATAGGCATTCCCAGTTGAGCTGGAAGAGGAAACTAAGACCTAGGTCAGGGTAGGTGTGCCCATTGTCACACAGTGAGTCAGGGCAGTGCTGGGACCATGAGTGGTATTCTTGGCTCCTGAACAAAGGACCTGGTTTCAGGCTGGTATCCACCAGGACACATCCTCCCACTTCTCTCCCGGCTACCTCCCGATTCCAGGGCTACTCCCTTCAGAAAAGAAGTTTTAATCTGCGGCTTTGACATGTGATGACCATAAGCCTCCCCACCCTCCCCTCAAACCCCCTCCAGGAAGGGTACAAGATAGTCAGGTTGGCAGGGGCTGCTGGTCAGGGCCAGGTGACTGGAGAATTGTGGAGGGGGAAAGAATTTGGGGCTGTCAGGCTAGGAGTAGCCACAGAAGGGCCGGGCCAGAGAGGGCTGGGCAAGAGAAGCAGGATCTGCCAGGCTGGTGAGGGATAGGGCTCAAGTGCAGGCACTGAGAGGAAGAGAGAGTGAAGTAGAAGGAGGCTCTAATGCCAGGAAGTGACGTTGAGGGAATGGGGGATGGAGGATGGAGGATGAAGAATGGAGGGGAGGACAGAGAGCTGAGCCACATGGACAGGGGAAAGAGCATTAGGGAAGAAATGCTCAGAGAGCTCTCAGCCCCAGGTGTCCCCCAAGTCCTGTCTCCTCCCTCCCTACTCCCACCCCTTGCAGTTCCTGCAGAGGGGCTGAAGAGAATACAGTAAAATTCTGAAGCCTGCTTCCTAGGGGGCAGGGTACCTTACTAACATCCTGGCCTGATCCACTGCTCTGGGAGGGGTGAGGTATCCACAGGGCAGTGAAGGTGCTCTGGTCCCCAAGGACTTTGAGAGGTCATGCAGTCCATCCCCCTGTCTCCCAGTACCCATCACTCGCAGATGGATGGGAATCGTATTCTCTTTACCCCTCCCGGGACACAAAGAGATTCTCAGCTTCTTCTCAAGGTCTCTCCTTCCCACAATCCCTGACTGTGGGGAAGTTCTTCTCAAGACCTAGCTTCTATCCATCCTGCTGCAGTCTCTGACTTGGTTTCTCCTACCCTGTTCTCTGTGACTAGAGAAAATCCTCTTCTAAGTGA
Organism: Lipotes vexillifer; assembly: GCF_000442215.2. NCBI lineage: Eukaryota > Metazoa > Chordata > Mammalia > Artiodactyla > Lipotidae > Lipotes > Lipotes vexillifer. Next base: position 3,832,511 of record NW_006772681.1, on the reverse strand, counting down.
TCACAGCTGTTCCTTAGGAACTCCCTGCCAACATTCCTTCCTTATTAGTTGGTTCTTCCCAAGGGGGTAACCCCAACCCCTCCTACTGCAGTCCCTAGCATCGTTCTCCCTTGTCGCATCCTAAGCCTCCAAGGAAGAAATGCATCCCCAGCCCCACCAGATAATTAACAGAGACAAGAGAGGAGAAGGGAGAGGTCCAGGAGGAAGGGAATGAATTAGGGAGGTGGAGCTGGAGGTGTTGCTTCGCTTAGATGAAGGAGGACCGGGGACGTCCAAGGGGGCAGGGACGGGGCCAGCGGGCCTCACCGGTATCTGGGTCTCCCAGGAAGGCGTCCTCGTCCTTGCGGCTCCTCAGAGGGGCCGCGGGCAACGGCTCGTCCTCCGGCAGCCTCGGGAAGCTGGTGATGCTCATGTAGTCCACCGGTGAGTAGGCGCCCAGGGCGCTCTCCTGACTGGCCTCGTTCTCTGCCGCCATCCTCGCCCGCGCCCCCAGCAGCGCAGCGCCTGCCGGAAGTGGGGCGGCGGGGGCCGGGCTGGGGCTTAGCTGGGGGGGACGGTGGGGAGGAGGGAGGAGGGCGGGGCCTGAGCTCCTGGACCGCCGAGAGGGGGCGCCTCAAACCCAGACCCTGGAGGGTGTCGGGGTTTGACTCGGCCCCGTCTGCTTAACGTTGTCAGCCTGCATTGAGAGCGCAGGTTGGGGTGTGGGTGTGGATGCAGAGCCTGGAGGACGGGTCCGGGTCGCGCAGTCGGGGGTCAGGAGGGAAGAGCACGCGGTAAGCGCGACCTTAGTGGCTCGGGGCACCTTACGTAGCCCAGGGACCAAACCCCTTCCTCCTTCCAGTTTGAGCTAGGATCCTCCTCAGACTCCAGGCTCCTTCCTCTGCTCGCAGTCCCTTTCACTGCCTGCAAACCTCCTGTCGACCCCAGATACTGTCTCTAATGCCAAACTCCTCGAACCTCAGACCCCTCCTTGGACTCCAAGATCCTTATCTTCCTATCTCAGACTCTTCCTCCGACCCCAGACCCCTCTTTCGACTTCAGACTCCACCTTCACCCCTGACCCCCAGCCCCAGCCCCTACTCCGTGCGCAACCTGCTTCATTTCGAGGCCCGTCCTTGGACATCTCTCCTCGGACGTCAGATCCTTCCCTGGACCCCGCCCCCCCACACTTCGTCGACTACTCTTTCAATCACAACCGCTTCTAGAACCCCTGACCTATCAGCATAGGGCAGTGAGCCTAAACTTGAGGTTGTCTTAGGACCAGCTTAAAAGCGGATCCCTAGATTCCACTTTAGCGATCATGATTTAATTGGCTGGAATGGGGTCTCTGGAACTTGCATATTTACCATTATTTAAAGAGCTTTTATTTTATGTGGTTCTGGAAAGGAAGCTTTGAGAAAGAAATCATGGTGGTGGTGATATGGTAGGAGTGGGCTGGGTTGGGGGAGGATAAAGGGGTAGGGAATGGGTCTAAAGTCTAGGTATCTGGGTTCTATTCCCTCTGCTACAGCTTACAAACTGTGTGATCTTGGGCAAAACACTTAATCTCTTTGAGTATGGGTTTCTTCATTTGTAAAATGGAGAGAATGACTGTATCCATCTCTGGGTTGTGAGGACTAAATGACACACGGGAAGTTTTTAGTATATGGCTTGACACCTACTTAATACAGTAAATGCCATAATCATTATTAACATTTTTTTCTTAATCTCGTGGATTCTCATCTTGTCCAACCGGATCCATCCTCTTCTCACTGAGGAATTCCAACTACACCATAGTTTGCACTACTACCCCATTTCCAGGGATGGGGTGTTGGTTCCCTATATTATTAGGCCAGACTTCCATTTCACAGTCCACAGGCAGAGGGAGGGGACTGGTCAAGCCCCTAGCCACACATCCCCTCCTTCCCCAACCCCAGGCTCCAGGCTCAGAGATGACCTGAACTGCTTGTAAATCCATTATGGGCCCAGCATCTGCAGTGCCACCTGTAGACAGGAGAGGGCAGCAGTGTGTTGGGAACAGCTCTGGGGCCTGAAAGAACGGCTGGGAAGAGAGGGGAGAAGGGAGAGGGCTGCCCAGAACTTTGTGTGTGGGATGGAAAGATGACCATTTATACTAGGACTGTGTGCCATTGCATGTGCCTTTCTCTTCACAGAGGTTCCTATCTCCTCAGTGAGGTCCATAGGGCTTATTATGCTTCAGTGAAGTCTGATCCCCTGAGTAGGGTCTGTCCCCACTAAATAAGGTCTGTGCCCCCTCAGTGGTGTGCATTCCCTCAGTGTAGTAAGAGGCCCTTCAGTGGGGTTGAGTCCTCTCAGTGGGGTTCATGTCTCTTTAGTAAAGTCTGTATCTTTTGTATCTCTTTGGAGGAAGCCCATGTCCCCTCAGTAAGGTCAGTGACCTTCAATGCCATTCATGTCCTATTAGCAGGGTCCACAGCCCTTTCAGTGAGATCTGAGATGCCCCCGTAAGATCTGTGTTCCCTTAATGGAGTCCATGTACCTTCAGTGAAGTGTGTGCCCCTTTTGTGCAGTTAATGCCTCCTCGATGAAGTATCGTCTTCTCAGTGGGGTCCATGTCTATTCTATGAGGTCTGTAACCCGTCCGGGAGCCCTGAGACCCTTTCCTTAGGATTGGGTAGGCTCTGGATCAAGGTCTGACCATGGGGAGGTTTGTTTGTTTGTTTTTCCAGTTTAGGGTGTGCTGGCCTGCGACTAGCTGGACAAAGAACAAGAGAGCAGGTGGGAAGGGAGGCTGGGCCAGGTGGGGTCCTGTGTAGGCTTTAGGAAGTGGGGGCTGCCTGCTTCCGGGCCTCAGAATCACTCTTGGAGTTAGATACTTAAGGATCCTTCCTGCCTTAACGGCCATTCTGTGAACCGATGGGCAGGAGTGGGCCCTTCTTGGTGGTAAGTGCAGGTGGGAGATGGAGGGTCCTGGCTGGTCTTTCCTTTCTGGAGTGGAAGGGATAGAGGGAAGCCAGAGGTATCTGAGCCCAGGTGTGGCAGGGGAGGGGTCTCTTGGTGAAGTAAGAGACTGGGAAGGAAAGAAGGGTGTGATTCCTTCTACTTGCATAGACTTTGTCATTTCACAAGCCTTAGCGTCAGCCTGATGAGGCGGTAAAAACACCTGGAGTCAGGAGACCTAGGTTTGGCCCAAGTTACGGTCGTTGTTTTTTTCTGTGACCTTGTACAAAGCCCTCCCTTTCCCTGAGTTTACCATTTATGCAATGAAATGGGTTTACTAGCAAAGACTGAAGGCGCCTCCTAGTCTTCACTTAATGAGTCTTTGCATTTTGGGTCTGGAAGGAAACTCGTAGATCCTGTCACAGCTAGCCTCGCCACTCCCCGTCACTCCATGCATGGGCCCACCCTCTCTCCCGTCACGCCTGGCCCCTCCCCTTCTGCTTTCACGCTGCGGTTCCACCCCTTCCGCAAGTCAGCTCCGCCCCATCCCCCAAGCAATGTTCGACTTTTCCCTATCGGTCTCTTTGCTAGCCCTGGTCCCACCTCCACCAGGCATGGCTTCACCCCTCCGGGCCGCCTCCCCCGCCACATGCCTAAGCCACGCCTCTGCTATCAGGCCCCGCCCTTCTCTGAAGGCCCCGCCCCTCGGTCGGCCTGTTTTCCCCCTCCTGGCCGCCCGCAGAGACCGCCAAGGCTGCTACGGTGTTCGGAACTTGAGGTTATGGGGCTTCCCGAGGAGCGGGGCCGGAGCGGCGGTGGAAGCGGGGTCCGGGAGGAGGCTGGAGCCCGGAGCCGGGCGCGGAGTTGGTCTCCGCCGCCCGAGGTCAGCCGTTCCGCGCACGTCCCCTCGCTGCAGCGCTACCGCGAGCTGCACAGGCGCTCCTTGGAGGAGCCGCGAGGTGAGGCCGGGCCCGGGCGGGCCTGAGAGACGTCAGGGAGGAGAGAAGTGGGGGGCTCACAGGAGAGTGAGGAGTTGGGGTTCCCTTGGGAAACTGAGGGGTCCGTGAGAAGCTAGAGGTTTTGTGAGGGAAGAATTGCGGTTCTTTAAGGAGACGGAAAAGGGGTTCCGGGAGGAGAGGGGGGTTCTCTGAGAAGGAGGGTTCTGTAGGAAATGAGGGTTCCCTAGGAATTGGGGGGGTTCCTTGGCGGCTTGGGGGTTTCGTGAGGAGATGCAGGTTTTGTGAGGAGAGTGAAAGTGTCCTAAGAAGAGAACAGTTCCTCAGGTGAAAAGGCGGGTTCTTAAGGGCGTAGAGCGCCTTGAGGAGAGGCGGGCCACAAAGAGAATTTTCTTTGCTGCTTTTCAGACCAGCGTACCCAGTGCCTCCTGACACCTTTAACCTGTGAGTTAGTCTCCACTGCTGAGGGGCAGGCAGTAGGGTCCCATCCCGGGGTCCCCAAATTAGTAATGGAGTCCCAGATCTATTTTTAGTATTTTAGAAATGCCAATGGAAACTACCATATAAGACTGAACAAGTCACTAAAATGTTGTCTTTTAAAAAAAAAATTAGGGATGGGATTGTAATAACTCAGAAATTCTGATAGGTAGTTCCATGTCTTTAAGAACGTGTGGGGAAAATTCCCCATCTGTGCCCTCAAGCTGGGTTAGGGGTCACAACTGTAGCTGAGGTGGGAGGCAGCATGATGTTGGCAGTGGGACAAGCATGAGCCACCGAATCAAACTCAGAAAAATCTAGATTTAGATCCTGGCTCTACCACTCATTTACTGTGTGGCCTTAGGCAGATTTTAAAACCGGTCTGAAATTCCTTTTCTTTATCTATAAGACAGAGGTAATAATACCTGCCTCACAGTTTCGTTTGAGGGCAAAAATGAGTAATAAGTGAAGTGTGCATTATAGAGTGCCTGATGCACAGTAGTGTTCACTAAATAGCGGTTAGTCTGATAACAATAAGAACAAAGTGGATGAAGCAATTATTGAGTAATGCAAGATGAGACTGAATCAAGTGTAGAGTGGTTGATTGCTGCATGCAGTGTCCAAGTTTGAGTCCTCAGACCTCTTTTATTTTTTTAAGGTGTTCATATAGATATTTATTGACTAAATTTGCCTACATAGTGTCTTACTGCTCATTAATGTATACCACACCTTAGACAAATATTACACTTAAAAGAGTCAACTGGTTGGTAATTCTTGCCTTGCCAAAAGTTTCTACTCTTTATAAAAGAATTCACAGTAGGCTTCCTTTAATAGGGAAATGAGCCAACATCTTTAAATAAAAACACAATCACATGGAACTTTCATAAAACACACTTATATCACACACCTGTATCCACCAACCATTCCAGGATTCTGACTTTTTGGGATAACACTGTGTTTTTCTTGGGATTCTCTAGGAATAAAATATAAAGACCAATTAATATACTGGTCCTATAATAATATCATATCTTCATTTTTCCAATGGAGACTGCCTGGTTGGCTCTCAGAGAGGTGATGTAATCTATAGTCTCACCCCCTAATCTAAGTTCACTTTCAGGTTAGATGTCCCCAGCTTGTTTCTTTTCTTTTCTTTCTTTCTTTTTTTTTTTAATTGAAGTATAGTTGATTTACAATGTTGTGTTAGTTTTAAGTATACAGCAAAGTCATTCAGTTATTTATGTATATCCTTTTTCAGACTCTTTTCCCTTATAGGTTATTACAAAATATTGAGTATAGTTCCCTGTGCTACACAGTAGGTCCGTATTGGTTATCTATTTTACATATAGTAGTGTGTATATGTTAATCCCAAACTCCTAATTTATCCCTCCCCTCCTACCTCAGACCTCTTTTCACTTCTCTTCCCTCTCTATTTTCTCCTGTCATGAGTTCATCTGTTTCCCAGGGGTGAGCTGTTTTTTTTTAATTGAGGTAACATTATTTAAGTTTCCTGTGTACAGTGTTATATTTCTACTTCTGTATACACTACAGTGTGATCACCACCAAAAATTTAGTTTCCATCCATCACCATATAGTTGCCCTCTTTACTCATTTTCCCCTCCCCAACCTTCCTCTCTGGTAACCACTGATCTGTTCTCTGTATCTAGGTGTTTGTTTTTGTTTAGTTTGGTTTATTATTTTGTTTTGTTTGCTTTTTATATACCACATATGAGGGAAAGCATATGGTATTTGTCTAACTGTCTGAAATGGTGAGATTTCATTCTTTTTATGGTTGAGTAATATTCATATATCCATATAATAAATATATATCTCTATATTATCACATCTTCTTTATCATTCATCTATCATAGACAGGTTGCTTTCATATCTTGGCTATTTATTGTAAATACTACTACAATGAACATAGGAGTACATATATCTTTTCAAAATAGTGTTTCTGTTTTCTTCAGAAAAATACTCAGAAGTGGAATAATGGATTGTATAATAGTTCTATTCTTAATTTTTTGAGGAATCGCCATATTCCAAAGTGGCTGCACCAATATACATTCCCACCAACAATGTATGAGGGTTTCGTCTCTCCATATCCTTTCCAAAATGTGTTATTTCTTGCCTTTTTGATTATAGCCATTCAAACGGGTGGAGGTGATATCTCAGTGTGGTTTTGATTTGCATTTCCCTAGTAATTAGTAATATTGAACATTTTTTCATGTGCCTGTTGCCCATCTGTATGTCTTCTTTGGAAAAATGTCTATTCAGCACCTATGCTCATTTTTTAATTGGGTTGTTTGTTTTTTTGTTGTTGAGTTGTATGAGTTCTTTATATATTTTGAATACTAACCCTTTATTGGATATATGATTTGCAAATATCTTCTCCCCAGGGGTGAGCTATTACTGTCACAAGAACTCCTTTTCTACATATTTAGCTCTGTATCCAGGATCTCACTTTTGCTCTAGTCTCAAATTTCATAGGTCTGTAGAGCATTTTATTCACACACCCTGTTGTTATACCATATTTAATATGACTGTGACTCAGATTTACCAATTTTCCCTTCCAAACCTGCTTTCCTCCCTAATTTTCTAATCCCTGTCAATGGCACCATCCCAGATCCTATCTATCTGTATATCTTATTTATTTATAGATTGCTTACTGCTTACTAAGCACAAATTCTGTTTGATTTGATGTAGAAACTGTTATCCCCATTTTATGGAGAAGGAAACTGAAGCTTAGAGAGGTTAACTTAATTGCACAAGGTCACACAGTACTTAGTGGTGGAGCTGTGATTTGAACCAGGGTAGTTTTGATTGCAGAACCTGTTCTCCCAATAGCTATGCTGTTCCTCTTCCCTGATCCACAGGCTGCCTTTCACCAAATTCTGTCAAATACTCTTTCAAAATCTCTCAGGTTACCTTTTCTTCCATTCCCATAGACCCTTTTTATTCAAGGGAGCAGCCTCCTAATTGCTTCTCTCTCTACTAGTCTCACTCATTTCCAATATTTCTGGTAGATTTAGATTTAGATTTATCTAAACACTATTAGCCTGATATTATGGAAACACTGCTTTCATATGTCACTTCAAAAACTTGCAATAGTTCCCTATTTCCTACAGCTTCAAATTAAAATTCTGCCTTTCTTTCAGAGTCTCTGGATAACTAGCCCACCCCACCTTTCTATTCTTATCTTCCGCTACTCCCTACCATATACCCCTCATTCTGCAACAGGTCATTCTTGTTGATACACTGGATACACAAAAGTCCCTTTCCCATCTCCTAGCCTTTGCCCATTCCCTTCTATTCCTCTCTACCTAGTCAAACCCCAACAATTCCACAGAGCATTCCCTGATCATCCCAGACCATTTTCATCTTTTCCTCTTCTAAACTTCTTCAGTACTTAGAATGTGTGCCAAAGAAACATCCAGAGTTCAACAGCTCCACCAGAAATAAACAAAAACAAAAACTAAGTGATCATGGACTTCCCTGGCGGTCCAGTGTTTAAGACTCCAAGCTTCCACTGCAGGGAGCACTTGTTTGATCCCTGGTTGGGGAACTAAGATCCCATATGCAGCGTGGCGTGGCCAAAAAACAAAGCAAAGCAAAGCAAAGCAAAACAAAAAAAACTAAGTGATCATAAAACTCAGTTTTCTTCACTCCTTGTTGATGGACATAAATGTGGTTCATATATAGTTTTACGTAGTTTATGCCTACTAATTATCACTTTAAAATATTTTTGAGTATACACACATTCTCAGCGTAGTTGTAACAACATGGACTTTAGAGTTAGACCCATTTGTTCCCTCTTTAATGGCCATTTAGTATTCTATTGTTATCACTACCAGTATTGCTAGTTTTTAATCAGTTTTTTCATTATTGGGCTTTAGGGTTGTTTCTAGTTTCACTATTATAAATAGTGTTAGTATAAACATCTCTTGAGTAATCTCTTTTTTTCCTTTGGTATTATTTTCTTAGAGTGGGTTCCCCAAAGTTAAGTTAGCAGGTGAAAGGGTATTAAAAATGTTATGATTCTTGTCAGGCATTGCCCTGCTGTTCAGTAAATTGTGCTAATTTCTTATAATGCTGTTATCATATAAGAGTATCTGTTTTCTAGGGCCACTCAGGCATTGAGTTTAATCTTTTAGTCTTTGCTAGTTTTATTGGCATATAATGGCACCTTGGGGTTGATTTAATTTGGATTTCTTTAATTCATTGCAAGTTGTACTCCATGTGATTTAGCTTTCAATTATATTCTGTCTTGTATATTCAAAAATATTTTATGTTAGTCTTATCTCTTTAATCAGATTATATAAGCTAAATCATCTAGCCTTGAACAAGTCACTTTACCTCTATAAATTTGATTTCTTATCAGTAAAATGAGGGGATGATAACCTCTAAAGTTCCTTCCATTATTATGGTTCTAAGTGTCTCTGTCCTCTAGCTCCTGATCCAGTACTGAGATTATCCTAGGTGTTCTGCAGTTGTATGTTTAACCTGTTGAGTACCTTTTCTCCAAAGTAGCCAGGCAAATATTTCAAGATTATAAATCTGATCATGTCCTTCTCCTGATTAAACTCCTATGATGTCTTCCCATTGCTCTTAGGGTAAATAGCAAATTCCTTATGCTTCCTTAGAAGCATTCCTTAGAATCCTTAGTTTCCTTAGAATTTTTCCTTAGAAGGATTGCATTATCTGCCCAGTTTATGCATCAATTCCTGC
>NW_006772681.1:3816735-3823144 GCF_000442215.2 Lipotes vexillifer | reverse complement strand
TTCCTGCTGTTCTTTCTGTAATTCTCAGTGCTTCGGCCTAAGGGAGTTCCTCTTAATGCATACCCTTGGTTCTTTTCTGTCCCATAATAATGTCTTTCTTGGTGGGGGTGTGGAGAAAAACTCCTATTCATCTTTCGGATTTTAGCAACAATGTCTTCCTCAGGGCAGTTCAAATGGTGACTTAGTAAATGTATAACCTTGGGCAAATTATTTAACCTCTCTGAGCCTCGATTTTCAAATCAATAAAATAAGAATGAAAATAAGGCCTACCTCCTAGGGTTGTAGTAAGAACTAAATAAGATAATGCATTTAAGGAGCTTAAAGCAACATCTGGCACTTAGCAAGTAACACTTGGGCAAGTAGTAGTAGGAGAAAGAGATGCTCATTAAATAATTGCTGAGAGTGAATGAACAAATTAAGCCTCCTATGTCATGGAAGGCTCTGTGGTAAAGGATTTCTTCCTTTCACTAATTAGTTCATTTAAAAAGTTACTAATTGACTACAACGTACTAGGCATTGTGGCTACAATTTAAATAGACAGTGAAAAATGGAGTGGCAGTTTTGAGAAGGGAGGGAAGAAATTTGAGTCAAGATTCAGCCCATGGGAATAGAAGGTGGTTTAGGAGTGTGGTGGGTGTTAAGATTTGATAGATAGGTAGAGGAGGGACCCAGGTGGTAGGTCGTAGAGTACAGGGCAGAGTTGTGACTTGGTCCTGTGCGTAGACTGGTAAGCCATCTGAGGATAAATATGTCTGAGAAGCTAAGTGATGTCTGGGCTTCCTTTTCTGTTGCAGAGTTTTGGGGAGACATTGCCAAGGAATTTTACTGGAAGACCCCATGTCCTGGTCCATTCCTCCAGTACAACTTTGATATGACTAAAGGGAAAATCTTTATTGAGTGGATGAAAGGAGCAACTACCAACATCTGCTACAATGTACTGGATCGAATTGTCTACGAGAAAAAACTTGGCGATAAAGTTGCTTTTTACTGGTAAAAACATCTATTTTATAGCCTGTGGCAGATAAAAAGTCATCCTCACAGTTATATAGTGTTTTATAGTTCACAAAGTACCTTAAAAATCCATGAATTCATTTGATGCTTACAACAACCCAGAAGAATAAGCAAAGTATCATTAGCTTAATGTCTCAGGTGAGGAAAAATACCTCAAGTAAGTTAAATGACTTCCCTAAAATCACATAACTAGAATGTGACAGAATTGACATTCAAAGCCAAGTGTCCTGACTTCTAGTCTAGTGTTCTCAACTTGGAGAGGAACAAGGTGAGAGGGTAAATGGAAGCAAACAGTACTAAGTAGCTTTCTTTCTCATTCTTGCTTTGGGAGAAAAATGGATATTGGATTTTTCACTACCACTACCACTGTTATCATCATTACCTTTGATTGAGATATATGCCAGACACTGTGCTCAAGTGCTTAGCAAATATTATCATATTTGATGCTCACAGCAACTAAGAATACATTATTTATTTTCCTCATTTTACATATGTGAAAACTGAAATTCTGAGATGTAGATAAATGACTTATCTGAAGTCATACAACTAGTAAGAAGCAGGGCTAAGATTCAGACTCCAATAGCACAATTCCAGAGTTTATACTCTTAACCATGACACTATACTATCCTTTTAATTTCTTATACTAGCCTCCCAACTTAGCTTTGCAAAGTAGGTATTCTTTGCTCCATTTTATGGCTAAAGAAATGAAGCACACATCTGTGCTTCATAGTGAATAAGGTCATAGCATGAGTAACTGGTAGAGCCAGGATTCAAACCCAAGTCTGTCTGATTCCTTGCTTTTAACACTAGGCCACATGGCCTCCCCAACTGAAACTGAGACCCCCCTCCTCCTAGCAACATAGCTTAGAGGAGGTGTTACAAAACTGAACCTGAAATAGGATCTTGAAGTTCCAGTTATTGGAGTGTTGCTTCTGCCACCAACCATGAGCACTTTGGAATTGATCTATTTCTTTTTAAGTAAGCCAATAGGAGCACGTTGGTATTTCATGGAAGAATTAAATTGGTAGTCAGTAAAAATTTGCCCAGTTTGTGTGATATATTGAGAAAAGCCTTAACCTGAGAGATAGGAAACTCAGATTCTTATTCCAACTGTGCCATTCACTTGCTGTGTAACCCTAGGCAAGGCATTTAACTCTCTGAAAGTCAGTTTCCTCATTCATAAAATGGGGGTAATAATTCTACCCTTGTCTTTATCTCTAGATTGTTGTGAGAATCAAATATGATATTGTAAAAGCATTTATTTATTCATTGGAAAACAACATACAGATGTGAGTGGTCTGTTATCATATTACCATTGTTCAGTTTGGGGTCACTTTGCCACTGAAAGTCATGGCCTATTATGCCTGTTGAGACTTTGTTTATCTCCTGCCCTGGGACTTTATGCTTGAGCTCCAGCTGACACTTGGGCCCACCTCCTAGGTTCCTTAGGGATCAAAAAACCTTTAAAGAATTGCAGAGGAGATGCTTTTGTCTAAATTTGTTACCTGATTTGAAATAATTCAGGTGCAAGATGAAAGACTGAAAAACACAGGCCAGAGTTGTCCAGTCACTGGATATTGCTGCAGAATGCTGAGGCCCTTCTTTTAGTTCCCCTACCATCCATACCTGAACAGAGCCTGTCTCCACATTTGTAAGATGAAAGGAGTAGATTAGATCAGTGTTCTCCCAAGAATGCTCTAGGAACCACTCACTAACTACTAGACATATTAGCAGGGGCTTCTTGATTCATGAAACAAATGAGACTGAGAAGCACTACATAATAAATTACCTTTGTGGGATTCCCAATGTATATTAATATAGTAAAGACTCCAAGAAGTCCTACAGTAAAGACACCTGATTTATTTTAACATGGGATTTCTAAAGTTTATTTGAGCCCCAAACACATTTTGCAGCATGCTATTAACATCAAAAGAAGCAGTATTCCATGGAACACCAATTTGGGAAGCACTCGATTATATAATCTCTACATTTACTTCCGGTGCAAAATTCTGTAACTCTATAACAAGACATTTTCACTCCATTTTTACATTGGTCACTCAACCAATAAGAATTTTTAAAGATACTGGGTACACAGTCCTATGTTAGGTGTTATGGTAGAAGGGTAAGAAGAGTGGAGACAAGTACCACACTGGCCATTATTATTCAGTTCTCAAGCTACAAATAAATCACATTTGTTAAAAGAAAGTAAAGTGCAAACATGCGAGATACTTGGTTACTTCCCTTTTCTACCTCCATATTTTAAAAATAATATGCTTACACTGCTATTTCTTTATCTTTTTTTAGAAAGTATTGACTTCCTTTTATGATAGATGAGAATTCAGTTCTTGTATGCTCCTCCAGCTTCCTTCTCTTATCTCCTCAATATAATTATACCTCTGTTTTTTAGTTGATTTAAAAATCAATGTTTATGTTAGAATAATCTTTCACAGTTGCATTTCCTTTTATGTAAAGATTTTTTTTCACAGAAGTTAAAAATCACCTGCCATTTTTCTTGCACTATTTGCCTTTATCATATACTCAGTTTTTTTCAAACTCTCTATCATATAATTTATTCTCTGAAGTGCTGTTTTTCTCCTTTGTCCTTTGTCTTGGAGCCCACCTTCTTCCCGCTCTAATTTCTATTAATGCTTTTAAAGTGACATCTTTTCAGTGATTTTCAGTGATATACTTCTTATGGAGCCATAGTATGACTTTCTTTTCAACCTAGGCATTTAGATAGCTATAATGGCATTAGGAAACCACATTTGTAGGTCACTTCTTGTTTTAGGGCATATCTTATATACATACTGAAATAATCCACAAAGGAAATAGTGCTCTTAGGAAAGTACTCCGATAAGCCAAAATAGAACAATATTAAGGAAGAATTTGGCCTTTTACTTTTGGCTTGACACATTGTAAATACTCATGGAAGAACAGTAGTTTTAGAATTTGAAGTGACTGTTAGAGTCCATCTAGGCCAGCTCTCTTTACAGATGGGTAGATTAAGGATCAGAGAAGCTAAGTGATTTGCTTAAGGGTGATAAACCTGCTTGGAGACAGAGCTGAGACTAATCTCCAGATATCCTCACTCCTAGTCAACTTCTCTTTTTACCATATGATACTACAGTGGACCCTTGAACAACTCGAGGGTTAGAGGTGCCAACCCTTGCACAATCCAATCTGCATGTAATTTATAGCTGGCCCTCCATAGCCTCTGTATCCGAGGTTCCACGTTCGCGGATTCAACCAACAGTGGATCTTGTAGTACTGTAGTATTTACAATTGAAAAAAGTCTGCATATAAATGTATTCATGCATTTCAAACCCGTGTTGTTCAAGGGTCAACAGTACTTCGTTATTCTAGCTGTGCAGTACTTGGCTGTGACCAGTGAAAAGAGAACTTAGTCATATTAGTTAAATTAACTTTAAATTAATTTGCTTAAAAATGTAAAATAAATGGTGTCATCAGGTTTAAATGGCCCAGACCCTTTAATGAATGTAAAATAGATTTACATTCTATTGGGGAAGACCAGACAGGCCTACATGAAACAGCCTGAAAGCAATTATGGGTCAAATTGCAAAGAGCCACTTTTACTAATAGTTCACAGAAGGGAGAAAGCATTGCAGGGAGGCAGTATAACATAAAATTAGGAGAATGTGTTTTGGTGTCAAACTAACCTAATTTGAGTCCTGTTTCTGCCACTAACTAGCTTTATGATTTTGCACAAGTTACTTAACCTCTTTGAGCCTCAGTTTTCTCATCTGTGAAATGTGGATAAAAATAGTTTTTATCTCATGGAGTTGTCAACTGAACAGGATTGAAAAGGATAACAAACCCATGTGTCCAATTCCTGGCACATTGAAAGCACTCAAATATTAGCCGCCATTATTATTATATCGGGACAGTAAGATGACCAAGTCTGTCTAGAGTAAAGGGTTTATGTAGGGAACAATTTATTCATTCAATACTTATTAAGAACTTACTATGTACCAGGAAGTATTTTGAACAAACAGACAAACTCTCTGCCCTCATGGAGGTTATATTCCAGCTTAAGGAGACAGACAATAAACAAACCAACCAATAAATACGTGACAGGTAGTGATAAGTGCTATAGAAAAATACAAAGCAGTTTAAGGAAAAAGGAGTGACAATGAAGAATGGGGATTGATAAGGGAAGCACTCTCTGATAAAGGTGACATTTGAGCAGAGATGTGAAGGAAACGGAGAGTGTTATGCCCATAGCTGGGTTGGGAAAGGGAAATATTCCAGGTACATGGAAGAGCAAGTGCAAAGGCCCTGAGATGGGATTGTTCTGCTACCTGGGGTATTTGAATACTAGGTAGGAAGTTAGTGTAGCTGAAGCAGTATTAGCTAGAAAAACAGAGTAGTAGGGAATGAGGTCAGCAGGACACTAGATTGTATAGAACCTTGAAAGACTTTTGGGTTTTACTCACAGTGAAATGGGGAACCACTGGACAATCTTGAGCATAGAAGTAAAAATGATTTGACTTATGTTTAGAATTATGTTTAGAATCTGTGTTGAGAATAGACTGTAGAAGGGCAAGAATAGAAGCACGGAGATCAATTATGAGGCTATTATAGAAATCCAGCTGAACAATGATGGTGATTTAGACTTTAGTAGTAGTTTGAAGGTGGTTAAAAGTGGTCAAAATCTGGATCTATTTTGAGTGAAGAGCCCATGGAATTTGCTGACTTGGACTGGATTTGAGGAGTGAGAGAGAGGAGACAAGGTTATCTTCAGCAGTGGATGAGGTCCAGGAATGGGACATCTTGACTATTTTTGGAGACCTATGAAAAGATTTTATGCAGGGGAATGATGCAGTCACAGCTGGGTTTAAGAAGATTAATCTGGATTCATATGGAAGTGAGAGTGGAAAAGAACTGAGAGTTTTGTTATTCAAGGTAGAGATGCCTGAACTGGGATATTGCTGGTGGGAATGGAATTGAACAATGAAATGTTAGAGTAATTTAGAGGAAAGAAACCAACATAGGTAACTGGGTGTGTAGATGGTGGGGGCACAGACAGAGAAAGTGAGAGAGAAGAGTCAAGGGTCCCCTTAGTCTATATAACACTTTACCTATTTCAGAGGCACACAGTCATCTGATCCAGAGGCTAAATTTGCCCTCAAGACTTTGGTTTTAACCTCTCTTGCACTTTCTTCCCCCTAACATGGCAGGTAGAAGTGTTAGTGGGGATTTATGTGTGTATGTGTGAGAAGGAAATCAGTAACAAAGTTATTAGAAAAGTCATTCAGGGAGAGATAGTCGGTGAGGGATATTAGAGGTAGCTCAAGGAGTTAAAGGGATACTGGCAAACAGTGGGAGATTGGGGGATTAAGTTAGCAGTGGGAGATTATGGGGAGTGGGTGGAAAGAGT
>NW_006772681.1:3808789-3816184 GCF_000442215.2 Lipotes vexillifer | reverse complement strand
GGGAGTGGGTGTAAAGAGTGGTTGATGGCTATTATTCTGGTGATTTATATGAGCTGCTCAGTCTCTAGGTTATTCCAGGAGAGGAACCCAATCTCCAAAGCCCAAAATATTTGGTATAGTCCATTCCTTCTACTTTTTGCTTTGGGTTGCCTATGGTTATCATTATCTCTATACCATCTCCCCCTTCAACCTCAGCTGAAATCACTGAAATATCTCTCCACAGGCTCTATTATTCAGTCCTTCCTTAGAAACTTCTGAGAAGCAGGTAACTTTAGGACAGAAGCTCTGCTCTCAGGATCCCTGTATGTTCCTGAGTATGAGTTCCAAAATATGATATTTAGAACTGTCCAGATCCTGGTGGGGTATGTGTGAGTGTGTTTATTTGAGGAGGTGGGGATGGTTGGGAAGGTGAGATAAGCCCATGGTCTGACAAGGAGAAGATTGTCAAGGTGACATGGAAAACCAGAGCCCTAGAGTGTGTTGTCTTAGCATTCATGTCCAAGGACTCTGTTAATTATCTAGGTCCATGTTCTGGAGTTCATTTCAGTGAACTAGATGATCACTAGTTGATCACTAGTTCAGTGAACTAGATGATCACTATGGGAAAGGAGGGACTTTTTTGTCCTCCATCTATATCTCCACTGGTTTCACAATAGTGTATTTACTTATTCAAATATACCATTTGACCCTTGAACAATGTGGGTTTGAACTGCATGGGTCCACTTATACGCAGATATTTTTCAACAGTAAATACTACAGTACTGCATGGTCTGTGGTTGGTTAAATCAGCAGATATGGAGGAATCAAGGATATGGAGAGGCAACTGTAAGTTATATGCAGATTAACCCCTATGTTGTTCTAGGGTCAACTGTACTTGCTAAGGAAAAACACTCATTTGAGAAAGAAGATGGCCTCAGACCATTCTCTTCCCCTCTCTGGGCCTTCCCTTTGTGGGAGTGGTGGGAGATGAACTAGTGATACTCTGCAAGGTCCCTTCCAACACTGACGTTTCAGGATTCTGTGATTGTTTCTGAAGAGGAAGTTGTTTTTAGAAATTCTGTTGCAACCTGTAGTGACTCTATGGTGACTCAGTAGGCAGGCTGGGCTTCTGTTGAGATGATGAAAGAAGAGGAGGATTTTAGAAGGGATGAAGAAGCTGAGGAAGAGAATCTGATCCCCTTGTCTGGTAATATGAACACTTTAGCATAAATGCTTTAAACTAATGGGAGATATGTGGGGAAATAACTATTGCTGGGAACAGTCTTTCTCCACTTGAATCAGGCGGGCAGATTGTGGAGGAGGACTGGAGGATTTCATGTTTAAGGTGGATCTCTAATTTTCTTCTCTCACTTCCCCTGAGTTTCAGACTCTTGATGCCTTAAAGAGCCACTCCCTAAAGTGATAAAAATGAAACAAGTAGACTGTGCTGTCCAAGTCACTATCACTTTTTGGAAGTAGGTGGGATACGAATAATAAATGTATTATAATAATAATAGTATATGTTATACATTAATATATGTACTAACATATGTAATAATAAGTGTGTAATAAATGGAGACTGTCTTGAGGCCTGATTCAGTGTCCTGAGCCATGTCAGCTACCTGAGTTTGTGTCTGGGCTGACTTCTTATACCAGTGTATTAAGTAAATATTTAATGAGGAGAATGGCTTTAGATAATGACCTTTTTCTGAGCCTTCTTTATCTCACTGGTAAACTGTCTGGGGTGAACAGGATACTTGCTAAAGTTACTTCTGTCACTGACCTTCAGAATTTATATCACAAATGTAGGGAACTGCAGTGGCAAGGCAGCTAGGAGAGGTTGGGGGAAGGGGAGGAACCCAGTACTGGCCTCTTGTCCTTTGAAGAGAGCAGGTAGTTAGGTGGGAGCATGGGTTCTTGCCTTAGGGAAGCCTCACATTTACACAGTAAATACAGAAGGCCTGGAGCTGAAGATGGGCCTCCTCCCTTTTCCTGGATTTGGTATGGGAGAGTTTGGTCACTGTTAATGATCCCTAGCGTCTGATACCTTGAACCTCTGAGAATTTGATACTCTCACTCCCAGACCTTTGAGGTCCACTTCCTGTACAAAGCAGGAGTTGTAGCCCCAGTATCTCCATCCCCAACAATTCTCATAAGTGATCATTCTGATTCTGGAGCACTACCAAGACCACACAGTTCACACAATACCTATCCCATTGTTAGGCAGCTCTGTTTCAAAGTTCTTAGATATATTACCTCCGTATAACTTTATCCCCATTCTCTCCTCTTCCCTTGGTCTTAGTTGTCTGCTCTGGGGCCACATAGAATAATCCCATTCTTTTCTCCACAAGACATCCCTTCAGGTATTTGAGGGCAGTATCCCTTTGCCAGGATGAATGTAGAATTATAGATATCTAAATCTAGAAGATGCCTTGAAGATCATCTAGTTCAGTAATTTTCAGTTTTCTAAAAGCATTAGAATCCTTTTATTCAAATATATGTATAGTAATTGACAGGATCTGGTCTATGCTTGGGTTTCAGTAACTACTCCTACAAATTGAGCAAATTGCCTCACCTTTTTAAACCTAAGTTTTCCCATGTGTAAAATGGGAACAATAATAGTTCCTAGGGACTTCCCTGGTGGTGCAATGGTTAAGAATCTGCCTGCCAACGCAGGGGACACGAGTTTGATCCCTGGTCGGGGAGGATCCCACATGCTGCGGAGCAGCTAAGCCTGTGCACCACAACTACTGAGCCTGCGCTCTAGAGCCTGTGAGCCACAACTACTGAAGCCTGTGCACTGCAAATACTGAGCCCACCACCGCAACTACTGAAGCCCGTGTGCTGCAACTACTGAAGCTTGCATGCCTAGAGCCCATGCTCCGCAACAAGAGAAGCCACCGCATGAGAAGCCCGCGCACCCCAACGAAGAGTAGCCCCCCCTCTCGCTGCAACTAGAGAAAGCCTGCACACAGCAACAAAGACCCAACACAGCCAAAAAAATAAAAAATAAAATAATGGTTCCTAGATTGGTGTGAGGAATAATTGGAATAATCTGTGTAAAGGGCTTAGTGCTTGGCAAACAGTATGTTAGCTATTTTTATCATTATGCCAAAGCCTCATTCCTAAAACAGGAAAAAAGCAGAGCTGATCTGGTTGAAGCATAGATTGGAGGACCAGAGCTACATTCTGTTGGCTTCTTTACCTTGTCACTGTGGTCCCTGTGAGATATATGTGTGGAACCTCCAGGGATTTGCAGAACTCAGTTTGAAAACCCCTGACCTAGTCAGTGCTCTTGTTTTATGGATGAGGTAGTCCTGAGTCCACATTCCCAGGTTCCTTGTATGATATAGTTTCTTGAACAACTCCTTCATCATGCATGTTGGTCTCCTGTATACATACTCTAGTTGGCCAATATCATTTATTAAGTACTCTACCTATGGTATGCCCTGAACAGGGAATTATTTACTATCTCCCATAATGCCTAAGAGTTTTCTATTTATTCTAATAATAAACTATGTCTCCTCTGTGTTGTACGTGTATAATTGTTCCCTTGTTTTTTTGAACCTAGGTGTGGTTCACAAGAACACTTGGCAGATGAGGAGCTTAAGGCTCAGAGAGTGGAAGTGACTTCGCCAGGTCACATAGCAGTTGTAACTTGTTCTGGACAGAAGAACACTTACATTCTTTGTTATAGACACTATGCTTCTACTTCACAGACTTAGCTTCTTTGACAATCTGTCACTTATCTAGCCAGTAGTTTACTTAGATGGTTTAGGGCTGGCTTTAGAAATGTTGGCTACAATTTATAATGATAATTTATAAGGCTAAACACATTAAAGGGCAAACCTCAAAGAAATAACATTCTTTCCTTAGCTGAGATGTGTTCATTCATCCATTCATTAAACAACTTTTTTAAACTGAATATCTACTATATATGGTCTGCATACTACCTTGAGAATAGTGGGTAGGAGGCACAGGGCAATAGCAAGGGGACCAGTAAGGGGGCACTGACAACAGTTCAGATAAGATATGATAATGGAGACAACAGTAGAAGCTGTGAAAAGTGGTCAGATTTTTTATTTCAATTTTTTTGGCCGCGCTGTGTGACTCGTGGGATCTTAGTTCCCTGAGACACCAGGGATCGAATCTGGGCCCTTGTAAGTGAGAGCGTGGAGTCCTAACCACTGGACCACCAGGGAATTCCCCAGATTTTGGAATATTTTGAAGGCAGAGCCAATAGGATTTGCTGATGAACTTGATATGGGGTATAAGAGAATGGAGTCAAGAAACAGGTTTTTTTGTCTGAGCACTGGAAAGATGGAATTTCCATTAGTTGGGTTGGAGAAGAAACTGGGAGGATAAGCTTTGGGGGAGGATCAGAAATTTGTGTTTCATACACAGAGATGTAAAATTGCAATTGTGACAAGTGCTAGGTAGCCAATGAAGAATTTCAAGTAGAGATATGACATCCGAGTTACATTTTGAAAAGATCACTCTCTTGATCATGTATATATTTAAAAAAAAAAAACAAAAAACCCAGAAAGCCTACCTGAGGATCTGCAGGCAGAGGTCCCAACCATTGCTTTATGACCTTCAGCAAGTGATGACACCCTTCTGAGCCTCAGTTTTCTGACCTTTCAAATGGGGATAGCAAATCTTGTCTTGCCAATCTCAAAAAATTGCTACAAGGATTACCTCAGATGAAAGACAAGAAAACACACTGAAAAGATTTATTACTATGAGGTGGTGCTAATACTCATATGTATTATACATGTCTAAGGGCACTGTTAGGCAGAAGGATTCAAGACTGGCAGCCACATATGACTTTTCTATACTTTACAAAATGTCCTTTCCTCTGACGAACTTAACTTCTTTTCTCAGACTTGGCTCAAAATCCACCATTTCTAGGAAGTGTTTCATAATTGACCACACTTAAGTTATTTCTTTTGCATTCCTTTGGTGATTTCCTACTCCTGCATTTTCTTGTTCTCCTTGATTGCTCTTTCCCAATATTGGCCTGATGTGGTGGGTGGTTTAGATCTCTCCAATTAAAGATTTTAAGTTTATGAGAGTAAGGACTAGCCTCTCATTCCCTTACTTTCCTAATTTGGCAAGCAGTAGGCACTGATCATTGGGTGGCCACTCTGGCAGAGATCGTCCATTTCCAGTCCTCTGTGGCTTGGGAGTTTAGTAGGTAAAAAGTTTTGAGGTGGAGGAAGAGCCTTTAGTCTAGGAACCTCTCTGACTTTTCCTTACCTACAGAATAAAATTTAAACTAAGCATTTACGGCCCTATATATATGAGCCCTCTCTAGTCTATATTATGAATCTTTAAAGTTTTGAAACATTCTTAAATTTATAGAAAAGTTACAAGTATAGCTCTTCCTCAGTTACTGGGGCCTGTGCTTAGGTAGAGACAGGAGAGTGGAGCTGACATGCCAGTGGCCTGGTGCTTCGTCTGTAGCAAAATGTGTGTGACCCCCCTGAGACCTTTTAAATCCCACTTCAACCAACAGCTGAAGCTGATCAGCGAATATGGGCTCTGAAGAAACATGAGGTCTGGAGGGTCAACTTTACTCTGGCCAAGAGCCGCTACTGAACGCCTCTATTTGAAAGCAACACCCTGCTGCAGTGACTCACCTGCATCCAGGTGCTGTACGAGGGCAAGGTAAAGCTGGATTACCTGGGTCTGAAAATCAAGGATTTTTTGGAGAGGTCTTCAAGCTTGCCTTGGCCAAGTGTATTTACCATGCCTGAGTGCTGATCTGCCAGCACCATATCAGGGTTTGTAAGCAGGTAGTGAACATGAGTCCTTCATTGTCTGCCAGGACTCCCAGAAGGACTTCTGTCTTTTCCCTCTTCTCGCCTTACCAGGAGGCCTCACAAAGAGGAAGAAATGCCAAGAAGGGCCAGGGTGGGGCTGGAGCTGGCAATAATGAGCAAGTTTAAGCTCCTCCATCCCCTCCGACTGGTGGATTGTCTTAATTTTCTAGTCAGATAATAAAACAGGATCAACACTTAAAGAAAAAAAGGCAAGTTGCAAGTACAATACAAATAACTTTTTTTCTTGAGCCATTTGAGAGTAAGATGCAGACCCTGAATAGTGTGTATTTCCAACAAGGACTTTCTCCTATATAGCCATAATACAACTATCAAAATCAGGAAATCAACACTAATACACCACTACTATCTAATCCTCAGACTCCACTCCACTGAAGTTTTGCCAGTTGTCCTAATAATGTCCTTAATGGCAGAAGGATCCAGTTCACAATTACACATGACATGTGGTTGTCATGTCCTTTGAGTCTTCTTTTTTTTTTCTTTTTAGTCTTCTTCAATCTAGAATAGTCCCTTAGTCTTTTCTTGATTTTCATGGCCTTGACATTCTATCTTTTCAATGTTTTTTAAATAATTTTAATATAATTTTTAAAAATTTTAATTAATTTATTTTTGACTGTGTTGGGTCTTCGTTGCTGCGCACGGGCTTTCTCTAGTTTTAGCGAGTGGGGGCTTCTCTTCGTTGTGGAGTGGGGACTTCTCTTCATTGCAGTGCGCGGGCTTCTCATTGCGATGGCTTCTCTTTGTTGCAGAGCACGGGCTCTAGGCACACGGTCTTCAGTAGTTGTGGCACTCGGGCTCAGTAGTTGTGGCTCGCGGGCTCTAGAGCACAGGCTCAGCAGTTGTGGCTCACAGGCTTAGTTGCTCTGCGGCATGTGGGATCTTCCTGGGCCAGGGCTCGAACCCGTGTCCCCTGCATTGGCAGGTGGATACTTAACCACTGCGCCACTGGGGAAGTCTGAGATTTTTTAAAATTTTATGAATTTTTCAGCAGAGACCCCCAAAGAGTTGCCAATTTAAATTTTTATGAAATAGGGATATTTTTCAAACCGCAAATATCAACATGTCACTATCACTCAATTAAAAATAACTGCATGAGATAACTTAAATAACTTAAATAACTGCATAGCAAAAAGTATAGTCCTTTATATCAAATAAATTTAGCTTTATGAAAAAACACAACTGATAGTTGAAAATACTAGTATTTAGGATTGTCACTGGCCTGTAGACTGGCCTGTGTTTTCCCACTTCTGCATCTAAGCCACCCTTGTTCCTTTCTTCCTGAATTGGTCTGTTCCTTTTCTGGGCCAATCTAAACCTTGCTTATTCTTTAAGAACCATTTGAAATGCCATCTTCTTTGTGAAGCTTTTCCCAATTCTCCCTTTCTGACTCTCTTTCTTGCTCTCAGGCAGAATGAATAATAAAATCCAGACTTAGAAAGCACATTTAATGAAATATTCCACTCATTTACAGTTGAGGCAACTGAGACCCAGAGAAGTGAAGTAATTTGCTAAAGCTCTCACACTGTGAAAGGTAGTGAAGCTTGACCTAAAAATCTAGTTTTCCTGACTCCTA
>NW_006772681.1:3789518-3808779 GCF_000442215.2 Lipotes vexillifer | reverse complement strand
TCTTTCCCTGTCTATTTGTTTCCCTATTTGTTTCCCTGTCATTGTAGCATTCTTGCCCAGGAATGAGAGAGCTTTAGTTGGGATGTAAGGCTTTGAGAACAGCTCTCATCTAGGGTTCTAATGTCTGATCTATTTATTAAAAGACTTATGGTTTTACTGGAGAATCATTATTTATTTATTTGCCCTGGAATACATAACATAGAGTTGTCCTTGCAGGAAACGTTTCTGTAGCATATCAACACATGCATTTCTGATTGATTTTAAAAATTGAATTGTATACTTTATATTTTTTAAATTAATTAATTAATTAATTTTTACTTTTGGATGTTTTGGGTCTTTGTTGCTGCACGCGGACTTTCTCTAGTTGCGGCGAGCAGGGGCTACTCTTCTTTGCGGTGCGGGGGCTTCTCATTGTGTGCTTCTCATTGCGGAGCACGGGGTCTAGGCACCCGGGCTTCAGTAGTTGTGGCACATGGGCTCAGTAGTTGTGGCTCACGGGCTCTAGAGCACAGGCTCAGCAGTTGTGGCACACGGGCTTAGTTGCTCCGCGGCATGTGGGATCTGCCTGGACCAGGGCTTGCACCCATTTCCCCTGCATTGGCAGGCGGATTTTTAAACACTGCTCCACCAGGGAAGTCCTCTGATTGATTTTTGATGAGAGGCTTATTTTTGAAACCAGTGTTTGTTTCTTTTTTGACCATGTTTTTTTGTGTGTGTGTGGTACACGGGCCTCTCACTGTTGTGGCTTCTCCTGTTGCGGAGCACAGGCTCTGGACGCGCAGGCTCAGCGGCCATGGCTCACGGGCCCAGCCGCTCCGCAGCATGTGGGATCTTCCTGGACCGGGGCACGAGCCCGTGTCCCCTGCATCGGCAGGTGGACTCTCAACCACTGCACCACCAGGGAAGCCCTGACCATATTTTAATACATGGAAATCTATCCAAATGAGCAGTCAGACAGGCCTCTTGTTGAACTTTAGTTTCAGCTACTCTTGAGGATTACTGTCTTATCTTTTTTATTCTTCTTATTATTGAGGTGTAGTTGACTTATTATATTAGTTTCAAGTGTTCAAACTACAATATTGTAGTTTGATGTTTTTATGGATTATACTCCAAATAAAGTTATTAAAATATTGACTGTATTCCCTGCGCTGAACATTACATCCTTGTACCTTATTTATTTTACATCTAGTAGTTTGTACCTCTTAATCCCCTTCACATATTTTGCTCCTCTCCCCACCCCTTTCCCCCCAAGGTAACACTAGTTTGTTCTCTGCATGTGTGAGTCTGTTTCTCTTTTGTCTTATATGACATCCAAACTGACAGAAACCTAATTTTTTTGTATGGACAGCTGTGCTCTACAGACAATCCATTAGCTTCTAGCAGCAGAGTTGTTGTTGTTGTTGTTAGATTCTTTTTTCCTTTGGCTTTTATTGTTTTAGGTCTTACATTTAGGTCCTTGATCCATTTTGAGTTAATTTTCATATATGCCAGGTAAATGCAACTTATGGTCAGGTAAGGGTTCAACTTATGGGTAGTCATGCTCCATGGATAATCCATTAGCTTCTAACAGCAGGTTTAAAAAAATTAATTTTGTAGATATTTATAGAAATGTGTCAGGCACTGTACAAAGTACAAAGAATGTAGCAATAAGCATGAGAAATCTGGTCCTTGTCCTCATGGAGCTCACAACCTGATTGGGGCAAGATTTTTACTTGTGAGCCACAATTTTATTTAGGAAGGAAATGTTGGGGATAATGTGTTTTTCCTTATTTCCAGGGGGAGTGGGGACATGTCTCTAGGAGCAAATGGGTGTACAAGTGCTCCTGTGACACTTGAGCATTGATTGCCAAGGATTGTGAATATAGACATATGTGGGTTTCCTTGCCTGAGGTTTTGGATCTTTCAAAATCTTCAGAATACTGAAGAGGTCTTGGTGGGTATGATCTTGACCATAGGCTAAAGCTCAAAGTGGATGGGAGTCTTCTCAGCTTCTTTACAGTACTCCTGGAGATTCTTAGGAGAGAGGCTTCTCCATGTTCATTTAAGTATAATCCAAATTGGTACAGTGGAACAAACACTAGCCTGGAAGTCAGAAACCTGGAACCTAGTTACAGATTTCCCCTGAATTCTCCTTGTGTGGCCTTGGCAATCCATGTCCTCTGGATTTCTTGTATCTTTAAAACAGGGATAATAATACATGTTCTACCTACTGCAAAAGTAGCTGTGAAGATCAGGTGAGGGAACTGTACTCGTGTAATGAATTAGCTGGATTCTTATTTGATGTACACAATAACTGGCGAGGCAGGCATACAGGTTTCATTATTTTTATTTGTTATCTACCTCAGCTAAGTTTGTTCTTTTTTTTTTTCCCAAGTATAATCTCATTTCTCTGAAACTGACTTTGAAGACCCATTCTCCTGCCTCTGAAAGGAAGAAATGATAATCAAGGAGTCTAAGATACCTTAGTGATTATCCCCCTCTTCTTGACTCCTTCCTCCCATCTCATACTTTACAGAGAAGAAAACAGAGGCTCGGAAAAGAGGGGAAATTTTGTGCAAATTCATACATTGAATTAGGGGTAAACAATAATCTAGGTCTGGTGACTCCAAATAATTACCTGAGGATCTTGTTAATAATCCAGATCCCTGTACCCCACCCAGCCTATTGAATCAGAATTTTCAGAGGGTAAGACTTCTGACTTGTATTTTTAAAACCTCCTCAGATGTTTCTGATGTGGTGGGCAGTGGCAGGGTATCTTTGAAAAATAATTAGTTAGATTAGTAATCTAATGCCTAAAAGAATTTTGAAAAATTATGTAGCTCTTCACACATTTTAAAGTTCACATTTAAATATTTTATTGTAATATTAAATAATTGCAAAGAATTTAATTTCCAATGTGTTTTTATTGTATACATGTATATATTTTATATATCTTTTCCAAAATCTTGAAACTGCAAATTTAGCTCATATAATTTATAGAAAATTTTTATCATATTACCTAATTTGAACAACCAGTTCTCACTGTCAGCATAGCCAAATCAGATTTACTTTGTTAGAAAATGCCTAACTTCTTTTTCAGTTAAAGTAGTTATGCTAATATATGACCTGTGATAACTATTTAACTTCTGAATTATAATTCTAGGAGAAATAAGGCAAGTAGACTTGCCATGAGTTTGTCAATTAAGATGTTACTCCTTTCAATATTGATTTCTTATGGAAGCTCTCTGATTTGCTTTCTTGGGGCTCTCCCTCTGAAGTTATGCATTTTCAAACTGCCCCTTTGTTTGGCACTCTGGAGGTTTTTTTTTAACCTCAGCATTGTATAGGCATAATAATGTTTGGGATAAGAGAGAGAGATGGCATTTTTTTATAAAATGGGAGAAAGAAAGTGGGAAAGGAGAGCCAACTTAGATCAATGTTAGGAAAGATTACATATGAAAGTTGAGTCTCTGGACACTTATTCTCTTAAAACTTTTCCTGCTCAGGTACATACAGGAATAGAGTACTCTAGCTTGAAAACTACTAATTTAAACTATGATATCTACCTAAATAACAAAGAACCATTGAAGTGAATATTTTTGCATGTGTCTGTTATACTTGAGAGACTTGATGTACATGTAGTATGTTGTTCCTGGCTGTTCTTCCCACTTTCTTTTTCTAACCCAGGCATATTCCTGTTTAAGGCAGCATTCCAAATGTTATGATAATAAAGGAGCTAAGAGGGCTGCCCTCATTCACTTGTTTTGAGGAAGGCTAGCATAGTTGTTCCATTCAGGAACAACTGGATGGTAGGAATGAATGTGTATGATTTCCCTCCTGTAAGCAGGCATGTAGGCAATGGGAAAAGGGTTAACTTCTATACTGGCCCAGGTCTGCCTTCTCAACAGAGAAGACATGTGGAATCCAACTGTCACCAAAGCCACTTTGGGCAAGGGGAACAGGCACAAGGTCTCTGGAGCAAAGCCTGAAAATAGCTGGCAGGAGAACAAGGTGTAATTATAGCTCAAACTGCGAAGCATGTGTCTCACAACCTGAACTGCATATCCAAGGGCTTCTTCCAGTCTCTTCCATGGCATAGAGTCCAGAACTGAGCCCACTGTAGGGGCTCAAGAAACTCTTCTTGATATGTTTCCAAATCCCATTCCATAAGTTTTAAATATTTTTCCTCTGTGTCTGTTTCCCACTGCCTGTTTAGCATCTGTCTTCTTCATTTGTATCCTCTATTATCCCCTCCTTCCTTCCATGTTTTCTCACTCTGATCAGCCTAGATCTGGCTGATCATGTGAGCAGAGTTTATTTGTTCATATTTTTATCCATTCATTTCACAATTATGTATTAAGTGCCCACTGTGTGTCAAACTTTGTTTGCTAGGCACTGAGGAGGAAACAGATAAAAGGATATCCTGCCTGCCTTTAAGGAACTCACAATCCAGTGAGGGAAACAGGTGTATACATATGACTATAATGTTAAAAATAAAACAAATAAGTACCAAGTCTTTAGGCAAATAGAAAGAGACAGTATGAATGAATGAACAGTATGAATGAATGAATGAATAGTGCTAGGGTACAATCTTTCAGGAAAGGAAGATTTGTATAGATGTCTGCTTTTTTTCCCAAATTAATCTGTGTGCTTTTTGCAGTTCTAATCAAAACCACAGTAAGTTTTAAAATTTTTCAGATATAATTCATAGCATATAATTTACCCATTTAAAGTACAATTCAGTGACTTTTGGCATATTCAAAGAGTTGTGCAACCATCATCACAATCAATTTTAGAACATTTTCACCACCGCAGAAAGAAACCCCATACTCATTAGCAATCACTTCATTTTCTTCCAACTTTCCTTGCCTCAGCCCTAGGCAACCACTAATCTACTTTTATCTCTATGGCTTTGGCTCTTCTGCACATTTCACATGAATAGAATCATACAGTATGTGGTCTTTTGTGCCTAGCTTCTTTCACTTAGCATAATCTTGTCAAGGTTCATCCATGTTGTAGCATGTATCAGTACTTCATTACTTTTTATGCAGAATAATACTCCATTGTATGGACATAACCATATTTTATTTATCCATTCTTCAGTTGATGTATATTTGGATTGTTTTCACTTTTTGATATCTTGAATAATGCTGCTACGAACTTTGTGAACAAGTTTTTGTATGGATGTATGTTTTCAATTCTCTTGGGTGATCATAGCTATACTAAAATCCACATTTGGTGGACTTTAACCCCACAGTTCTCAGGACTCCTACACTTTGATTTTCTTCTTTATGCTAATTCTGGTTTTGGAAACAACATTGCCCTTTTGGAGGCCATGTCATTTAGCAGGAGAATGCCCTGAACTAGAGACCTATAGACTCTAGAGCTAGCCATGAGTGACTGTTAATTTTTAAAATAAATTAAATTAAAATTCAGTTCCTCCACCACATTTCAAGTGTTCAATAGCTATATGTGGCT
The DNA here is from genome assembly GCF_000442215.2 of Lipotes vexillifer. Lineage (NCBI taxonomy): Eukaryota > Metazoa > Chordata > Mammalia > Artiodactyla > Lipotidae > Lipotes > Lipotes vexillifer. Next base: position 3,803,322 of record NW_006772681.1, on the reverse strand, counting down.
TGTGGCTACCATATTGGATAGCTCTGCTTTAGAATAATGCTGCTACTAAGGTGCTAAGTAACCTCGAGGCCATCACTTCCCATCTGTGCATTAGGTTTCTCATCTGTAAATAAGGGTGGTGAACATCAAAAGCCCTATCCTCCTCTGGCATTCTAAGTGATTTAGGATTCAGTCTTTGGTATTTGCCTCCTCCCACCTCCTCCTCCAGCCTTTTTCCCTGTTCAACCAGGAGTACCCAGAGGGAACATTAAGCTGCTAATTGGTCAAATTATGTTGCTCCCACTCCCTGCTCCCTTGGTGAAAGGGAAAGTGACTTGAGGGTATACTTATATCTAAGTGCTTCACATTTGTGCAGTGCTTTATGGATCATAGAACACATTATTTCTTAATTTTACAGAATCAAAGAATCTCAAAGTTGGAAGGGCCTTAAAGGTCATCTCAAACTTCACTGAACATGAATCACATGGTTGCTTATAAAATGAAAATTCCAAGGACCCCACTCCCTCAAGAATGATCAAGTAGATGTCAGGGTTTCCCTGGTCCAACCTGCACACTCCTATGCTTCTGGACAGCTCTGACATTTAGAAAGGCTTTCCTTATATTGAACTCTCCCAATTGACCTAGCTCTTTCATTTATAATTACAAAATGCTAGTCTGCTTCTTTCCCATAATTATCCTTCAGGTTCATTCATTCATTCAGCAAGTATTTATTGAGCATCTACTGTATACAGGGTTCCTTGCAAGGTACAGGGGATTCAGCAGTGAACAAGACTAACATGGTCTCTGCCTTCAGGAAGCTTACAATCTAGTAGGGGAGACAGACAATTAGCAAAAAAAAAATAAAAAGTAAATAAGTAAATAATAAAATAATTACAGCTTGAGAAAAATGCTACGGAAAAAATATACAGTTTTGTGATGAAGAATAACAGGAAGGACTAATGCTACTTGGGGTGGTCATGGAAAGCCTCACTAGGAAGTGACAGTTAAACTGAGATCTGAAACATGAGGTAGAGAAAACCATTCAAAGAGTTCAAGAAAGATAGGAAAAGAACATGGCATGTTCTGTTGGTCAGAAGGCTAATGTGTTTGGAGTCTATTAAGCAGAATGGGACAATGACATAAGATGAGTTGGAGAAGATACAAGGCATAGTAAAGTTTGGATTTTCTTCTACATGCAATGGAAGCCACTAAAGGGTTTTAAGCAGGAGGTGCTGTAGTCTGGTTTGTGTTTATAATAGGTCATTTTGGTTTATGTATGGATTGGAAGGGGGCAAGAGTGAAGTGGAAGACCAGTTTGGAGCCATTGTGGTCATCCAGGCAAGAGATGAAGGTGGCTTCTGCTAGGGTGGAGGCAACAGAGATACAGATATTTGAGACTTACTATCATTGCCTCTCAGTATCTTCTCACCTCCAGGCTAAACAGATCAGTCCAGTCTTCCTCTTATAACAGGTTTGACTGCTCTCATCGGGATGTTTCTCCTCTGGAAGACCTAACCCACTAGGTTAGATCCTGCCTTCTGATGCTTCTGTGAAGAACCCAGTTTTCCCCACCTATTTTTTTCCTCAGCTCTTTCCTCCTATCTTGTGCCTTACTTTTCTTCTAGTCTAGGGAACTAAAATCTCCAATCCAATGACTATCCTTCTCATGTTAAGAGGAGAGCTCTAGTCTTCCCTGTCATTAATCAATTATAAGTTTTTCAATGATTTGACCATGAACCTTAAGTACTTACTGTGCCTACTGTGCTCAGAGACAGAAACGAAGAAGACATGATCCCTGCCCTTCAAGAACCCAGGGTATAAGGGGAAAGATAAGGCCCCAATAAATGCAATACAAGGTAAACCAATAGATCACAAGGAAAGTGAGATAAAGGCACTCGGAAGGAAGAAAGAACTTTCAGCTTTGAGGTAGGTGGGGGAAAAGAGAAACTAGGGAAGACTTTGTGGAAGATGTTACCTTGGAGCACCTGGGGCTGCGGGGTGTTCAAGGATGACCTCACTGAGAAGCCAACATTTGAGCAATAACTCAAAGATAGGGAATAAGTCATGTGGCTATCTGGGGGAAGAATGCTCAAGTAGAGGGCAAAAGTTCTGAGGCAAAGTGTGCTTGGTGTTCTTACCAAACAGTGTGGAGGCTGTGTGGCTGGAACAGAGAGAGAGGGAGAGGAAGAGAGAATGGGAGTACTTGAGGACAAAGAGGTAATGAGGGAATAGATCATGTAGGAACTACCAGGCCAGTGTGAGGACTTGCATTTTGAGCAGAGGAATGACATGATCTGACTTACTTAATGGTGATTTTGGACTATGACAGTAGAAGTAGATGTGAAGGGAAGTAGCCTAATTCTACATATATTTTGAATCAGTAATGGATTACAGTAAAATTTGAAGAGTATAAGGGTAAGGTGGTTGCAGAAGTTTTCCTGGAAGAAAAATATGAGAAGATTATATACTTTGAGTTGTTCCATACCATATGGCCTCCAGGTGAGAGGGAAGTAGTTGGGTCTACAGCAAGTGTTCCCAATCTATAGCCCATCAGCTAAATCTCTCATTAATAGTTTTGTTTGACCACAGTGTTTAAAACTTTTAAAAATTAATTGTCATAAAATAGATAACTAATGAGGACCTACTGTATAGCACAGGGAACTCTACTCAGTGCTCTGTGGTGACCTAAATGGGAAGGAAATCGAAAAAAGAGGGGATATATGTATACGTATAACTGATTCACTTTGCTGTACTGAAGAAACTAACACAACATTGTAAAGCAACTATACTCCAATAAAAATTAATTAAAAAAAATTAATTGTCAACACTTAAAAATTTAGAAACAGATTTCAGGCCTCTTTGAAAAACTGAAAAAATTGGCAACATTGAGACCTTATTCCCAGAGGGCAAAGTTAAGTACTAGATGCCTCTTCTTACCAGAGCATGTATTCTCCAGTTTTCCAGTCCCTGCCTCTCCCTATTGTCCCCCCAAAACTAAGTGTCATTGCACATATGCTGCTATTTTCTTTTTTGGATATATTAAAAGGTTTTATTTACTTATGATTCAAATTTTAAAATTATGAAACATTCCAAACATATCATTTTCTACACTTGACACATATTGATATTTCACCTAGGCTTTTTTTAATTGAAGTATAATTTACTTACAATATTATATTGGTTTCAGGTGTATAACAGTGATTCGATAGTTTTATACATTACAAAAATGATCACCACAATAAGTCTTAACTACCATCTGTCACCATACAAAGTTATAGTATTATTGACTATATTCCCTATGCTGTACATTACATCCCCAAGACTTTTTTATTTTTTAACTGGAAGTTTGTACCTCTTAAGCTCCTTTGCCTGTTTCACCCATCCTTCCCCCCTGCCCAGCACCCCCCAGCAACCTTTAGTTTTTTCTCTGTATCTATGAATCTGTTTCTGTTTCATTATGTTTGTTTATTTTGTTTTTAGAGTCCACATATAAGTGAAATCATGTGGTATTTGTCTTTCTCTGTTTGACTTACTTCATTTAGCATAATACCCTCTACGTCCATCCATGTTATCACAAATGGCGAGATTTCGTTCTTTTTTTTTCCAAATATTTTTCCCATTCTGTGGGTTGTCTTTTCACTTTCTTTTTTTTAATTAATTAAATTAATTTATCTATTTATTTTTGGCTGCATTGGGTCTTCGTTGCTGCACGCAGGCTTTCTCCAGCTGCGGCGAGCGGGGGCTAATCTTTGATGCGGTGCGCAGGCTTCTCATCTCAGTGGCTTCTCTTGTTGCGGAGCACGGGCTCTAGGTGTGCGGGCTTCAGTAGTTGTGGCACATGGGCTCAGTAGTTGTGGCTCGTGGGCTCTAGAGCGCAGGCTCAGTAGTTGTGGCGCACGGGCTTAGTTGCTCCGTGGCATGTGGGATCTTCCCGGACCAGGGCTCAAACCCATGTTCCCTGCATTGGTAGGCGGATTCTTAACCACTGCGCCACCAGGGAAGCCTCTGAACCCTATTGATTTTTGAGTTTGCAGCTCCTAGTGTAGAAGAAAGAGGCCTGGACCCTGAGTCCTGGTCCCTGATCTGCCACAACCTATTGTACAATGTGACCTTGAGCACAGCAAATGGACTCTTTGGATTTCTTTGGAGTTAGGAGACTAAATTGGATGTTCTTTTATTTTTTTAACATCTTTATTGGGGTACCATTGCTTTACAATATTGTGTTAGTTTCTGCTGTATAACAAAGTGAATCAGCTATTGTATACATATATCCGCATATCCCCTCCCTCTTGCGTCTCCCTCCTACCCTTCCTATCCCACGCCTCTAGGTGGTCACAAAGCAAAAATCTGTTAACATCGTAGAGGGCTGAGACTAGTACTTTGTCCCCTCCCCTCTCCCAACCAGCCAGGGGCCCCAGCTGGGTGTGTATGTTAGAGAAAGAAGACACTGGAAGGAGTAAGGTGCCTATATCAATAATGTATAACTTAAGCCCAGGGCCAGGGAGAGGGATGTACACTCTGTGTGTGTAACTGGAAGTGGGCTCAAGTAAGCTGTTCTTGTATAGGTTTGTGCTTATATATTCCTGGGCACCTTCTATGTACCAGGCTCTATTCTAAGTGCTAGGGATGTAGCAATGAACAAAACAGACAAGGTTTTTGTTTTCATGGAGTTTATATTCCAGTGAAAGATGCAGATAATATACAAGTGAATAAAATACATGAGATAATTGCAAATCATAGAAAGTTCCATGAAGAAAATGAAACAGAATAATGTGATAGAGGGTTTCTGGTGGGGCAAGCTGTACACATACGTGGGTATATAAATGTGTGGTACATACATACACTTGCCTAGGTCCATATGCTTATGCTATTTGTGCCTATGTGTGCAAATGAGCAGCTTGTATTTCTACAGTGTTTTTTTTTCTTTTTTCTTTTTCTTTTTTTTTTTTTTGCGGTACGCGGGCCTCTCACTGTTGTGGCCTCTCCCGTTGCGGAGCACAGGCTCCGGACGCACAGGGTCAGCAGCCATGGCTCATGGGCCCAGCCACTCCACGGCATGTGGGATCTTCCCAGACAGGGGCATGAACCCGTGTCCCCTGCATTGGCAGGCAGACTCAACCACTGCACCACCAGGGAAGCCCTACAGTGTTTTTATATTAGTATATATGATTTTATATATGTGAATGCATACAGGTCAGCTGGTTTGCATGGGTGTGTTGTATATGTTGGCATTTAGCTGTAACTAGAGATGTTCTGGTGTGCCACTCGTCAGTGATCCAGTTTTGGAAATGGCTTTTTCGCATCTGGCCTTCAGGGCCATTTGCCAGCTTCCTCTCTCCCCGTTCCTTCCCACTTTAGATAGCTCTCTGTGCTTGTCTCCTCTCAGCCCTAGGAGGGCTAAGCCAAGGAGAGGATAGTAACTAACTCATCTAGCCAGGAACTGGAAAGAAGCTGATAATCTTCTGTGAAATCTCCAAAGGCCTGGCTTCCCTGCTAGTCGCTGTCCTTCACAGCATGAGGAGAGAGTCCTGACTTGAAATCAGAAGGCCTGAGGATCTATTCTTGGCTCTGCCACCTATTATTGTGTGACCTGGACCAAGTTACTACATCTCTCTGAGTTTCAGTTACCTCCTTCATAAGTACTTTGGGTAGTAAGGAAGAGGGAACAAAATGACCTTTATGGGGGGGCTACGTGGTGCTGGAGCCTGAAGGAGGTGGGAAGGCATTCTGAGCAGGGGCAATGGCATGATTAAGAGTGTGGACGTGGGACTTTGTGTATAAGGGAAGCCAGGCAGAACCTACTTAGAATAAAATTCAGACTTCTTACCATGCCTACAAGGCCCTATGTGATTTGGCTGCTGCCTACCTCTGATTCTTACCCCGCTTTTTGCTCACTATGCTCCAGCCATACTGGCTTCCTTTCTGTTCTTTGAATAGGCCAAGCTCTTTACCACCTCAGTGCCTTTCCAAATTTTGATGTTCTCTTTGCCCAGGATACTCTTCCCAAGACCGTACATAGTTGTCTACTTTTCATTACTTGGGTCTTAGCTCAAATATCATCTCTCCAGAGAGAGGCCTTTGGGGGCTTCCCTGGTGGCGCAGTGGTTGAGAGTCCACCTGCCGATGCAGGGGACACGGGTTCGTGCCCCTGTCTGGGAAGATCCCACATGCCGCGGAGCGGCTGGGCCCGTGAGCCATGGCTGCTGAGCCTGCGCGTCCGGAGCCTGTGCTCCGCAACGGGAGAGGCCACAACAGTGAGAGGCCCGCGTACTGCCAAAAAATAAAAATAAAAAAGAGAGAGAGGCCTTCCCGGACCATCTTACTTAAAGTAGCTATCCTCTAATATTTATGAATATTTGAAATGTACATATCCTTTGACTCAGCGATTTCAGTTCTACTAACTCATCCTACAGGTATATTTTCAAGTGAGTAAATGACATATTAAAAAAGATATTCACTGAAATATTTATTTGTTAAATATAAATTATGCCATACACAAACAGTGGAACATTATGCAGATGACAAAGAAAATGAAATAGCACTGTAAGTCTTAATGTCAAGATATATTGTTAAATTTCAAAATAAAGCAAGATGATGAAGCTCTATACTTAAGATTTGTGTAGTTTATTGGATGTGTATTATATTTAATAAAAAACAAGATACAGAGTAGTGTGTATTGTATGCCATCATTTGTATAGAAAAAAAGAGAATACATAAACATAAATGCATGTATATATGCTTGTCTAATAGGCCTGTCCTATCGTTGAAGCAGCTTTTTCCCACATCCCCATTCCGTGCTTGGTTGGGGACTGTGAAGTACTTATTTCTCTTCTGAACAGGATTAAAATTCAGTTTTTTAAATTCATTTTTTAAATTTCCATCTTCAACGATATCCCAAGGACCTTATGAAAGATGCTAACGGTGTAGCCTTCTTCCAAAGTGATTTCTTGGTTACTCCTCACTAGTTCAGTTGCCCTATACCCTTCATCTTACTAGGAGTGGCCCTGTCTGCATACTGACTATTTCTGGAAAGTTACACAACATAGTAGTTACAATGGTTGCCAGGAGGCAGGGTGATTGGAGGTTAGGGGTGGGAGGGACACTTCTCATTACATATCTTTTTATGCAGTATGATTTGTGTGTATTACTTATTTGAAAATCATAAAATTGAAAAATAATACTGAGGGGAATATTCTTATAGTTAAATCTTTGCATACAGTCTGAAAATTCCTTAAGATGTCTTTTTGAAAATTATTTCTCAGTCATTATTATGTCATTCTTTATATCCTTCATAATGCTTATCATATTCTGAAATTATCTTGTTTATATTTTTTACTTGTATATTTCCTGCACTATCATTGGAATATAAGCTCCATGTTGTCAGGGATCTTGCTTATCTTGTTCATCAGTGCCTTATTTCTATACATATATATAGCGCATAGGAGTTGAATAAGCAAATGAATAAATGAAAGAATGACTGAAAGAAACCAGGCTGAAGCCTAGACAGGAGTAGGAGGCAAGGCTGAGGAGGTAGAAATCAGCTGATAGAGGGTAGTGAGTCTTAACTTTAAATGTGCATCAGAATTACCTGCTGATTCTTTTTTTTTTTAATTCTTGTTGGAGTATAGTTGATTTACAATGTTGTGTTAGTTTCAGGTGTACAGCAAAGTGAATCTGTTATATATATACATATATCCACTCTTTTTTAGATTCTTTTCCCATGTAGCCCATTACAGAGTACTGAGTAGAGTTCCCTGTGCTATACAGTAGGTCCTTATTAGTTATCTATTTTATATATAACCTACTGATTATTTATACCAGCTTGTAGTAAAAAGCAGATTCTTGGACGTTGTGATTGTGATTCTAAGTTTGGGCTCAGGAATCTACATTTTAACAAGTTCCCTAGGTGACTTGGGTACAAGTGATCTGGAGACCCCACTTGAGTAACACCAGTGCAGTGTTGACATCACTTTCAGGAAGAATCACATCCATGATATAAGTTCTCCTTAATACATGCCTAGGATGGAAGAGAGAAAACCATCATCCCATTTTATCAAATTAAATGAGGTTCAGAGATGGCAGTGCATTTTCCTGTGACACACAGCTTGTGAATAAAGTATACCTTGTAAAGTCAATGTATCTGACCAGTCAGCTCAAGGTGTGGTGGCAGATGGCTCACCCTCATGGGACATTCCCAGGCCTTGGTGTTACTGAATGGATTTTATGACTGTTCCTATTTTTTTGTTTGGGGAAGAGGTCATACTCCCTAATGACTGGCTCTTTCTGATGTATCTCAGGGAGGGCAATGAGCCAGAGGAGGCCACCCAGATCACATACCGTGAGCTTCTGGTCCAAGTGTGTCATTTCAGCAATGTTCTCCGAAAACAGGGTGAGTGTGGGGATATGGGGAAAGGACTGGAAAGCCCAGCCTTGGGGTATCTGAGGACTTGGGGGAAGTAGACAAGGAATAGAAGGAATCTGCTAACAGAGGAACCGAAAAGGTCAGCTGCGGGGGCGGGGGTGTGGCAGTGGGTAACTGGATGAGAGGGAACACGTAGCAGCAGGTGGGGTCCACCATGGTCCATGGTCTGTGTCCTTTACCTGCAGGCATTTGCAAGGGCGACCGAGTGGCCATCTACATGCCCATGATACCGGAGCTCGTGGTGGCCATGCTGGCGTGTGCCCGCCTTGGGGCTCTGCACTCCATTGTGGTAGGAATTTGGGCTGGAAAAAGGGGCCTGGTGGGGGATAGGGCTCAGGAGAAGTAGGTTGGGCCTGGATGATGGAGGGTCTTAAGAACCAGACTAAGGAGTTTAGAATGTCATAGGTTCCTTATCAGTTATCCAGTTTCTTCTATGACCTTGGCTTAGAGACCCTGAAGGTTTTATAAGTGACTCCTTTCCTTGTTCACTCAATCCCTGGGTCGCCCTCTCCTTCAGTCTTTCTTCCCTTCCCTAGTTTGCGGGCTTCTCTTCAGAGTCTCTTTGTGAACGGATCCTGGATTCCAGCTGCAGCCTTCTCATCACTACAGGTGACTACTTCTCTCACCCCTTCTCCAAAACCCCCCACACCCAAAGTCTTGGTCTTCAGTCAGCTAGTTGGTATTTGGGACTGCTCGGCCTAAAGGGTAGGGGCAGCCTACCCTTCGTCTCCTGGTTCCATCTCAGCCTACCCTCTGTCAGCTCAAATCAGCTGGAAGAGCCAGAGACAAGAGGCCTACCCAGGAGGACTGTGGACATTGCGCTCACTAGGGAAAAAGGGCTAGGAGTGTGGTGCCTTCCTAAGGCTTGGAATGTCTGTTGCTCCCCAAAGATGCCTTCTACAGGGGGGAAAAGCTTGTGAACCTGAAGGAGCTGGCTGACGAGGCCCTGGAGAAGTGTCGGGAGAAGTAAGTGTGTTTGGCCTGCTGGCTACTGCTTTGAGTTGACTAGGCATTTCCCCAGTGCCAGGTCCCTTTTGTCCCTCCTACCCTAGATGGACATGGGTGGGTCTTGCCAAATTTTCTTTTGAGCCAACCAGCCCACCACTTCAGGCTTTTCTTTCCTCCAGGGGTTTCCCAGTGAGATGCTGCATTGTGGTCAAGCACCTGGGGCGGGCAGAACTGGGCACAGGTGACTCTCCCAGCCAGTCCCCCCCGATTAAGAGGCCATGCCCGGATGTGCAGGTGAGTCTGGTACTTCTATGCTCTCCTCTGGGCTCAAAGTGGCTCCCTCTTCCTGCCCAGGAAGTTCCCGATGTCCTTCTTTGTTTCCTCATCATAATGCTGAGGATCTGGGAGCAATCCTAGGAATGGCTCCTCTGGCAGGGCTGGCTGGGAGCTGGGGGACTTTGACCTTGGATGTAGGTAGGGAGCCCCTTGTACCTTGGGAACTTAGCATGAGAGATTGTGAGGAAGACTCCTGTGCTCGTTGGGGTATTCTAAGGGGCACAAGGGACGTTCAGGGCTTGGGCTTGGGTTAGAAATGGGCTGACTTGGGTGACTATCTGTAGTCATCTTGATTACTGGGCTATGGTTTGGGGTGGGCTACCTGTGTGGTCCCACCATGGAAGGACCAGGATCTGCCCCTCAAGATATGGCCCTCATTAGCTTTGGATACACGCTTCTGATGGAAAAGCCCAATGGTGGCCTCCAGGTCTAAGGGGCATGAAGGATGAAAGCTCCAGGGTCCAGAAGGACAGAGGGTTCCTGAGACTCTGTGACTTGAGGGGCTCTGAGCGGTCTTAGGGCTAGAGAGACTTCAGTCTAGTCTAGGAAGATTGGAGACCCCTGTCCACATTAGGGGTTCTGAGTGTATAGGGGCTGTGAAGAGGATCAGGAAAATGGAGGCTGGGAGGACCACTGAGAGGGGCCTGAGGGAAAAGAGGCAGCCAGAGGTTTGGGGCACAGTGACCCTTCCCTCCCACTCCCCTATCCTCAGACTCTGCTCACCACCCTTTCCATGGGCTCTTAACAGGGTAAGCTGAAAGAGAAACCCAAGCGCATCTGGCCCCAGGTATCCACCTCTGCACTGCCTTGGGCACTGCTTCCCTACATGCTTGTTTGTGTGTCCATCTGCTCTTTGCCTGTTTGCCCTATTGAGGTGGCTGCCAGACCTAACCCCCTTCTCTCTGCTTCTAGGTCCTTTGCCATCTAAGTCACTCTGAAGGGTCATGAAACCAAATGCTTGTTGCTGCCTCTCTGAATTGGCATAGAGCATGGATCTCAGAGAGGTAGCAACAGACATTCCATTTCACTCTTCCTGCTTAGGACCACTGTGGGAGAGAGGACCAAGTAAACTTGTCAGAAAGTCTACTGTGCACTTAGTTGAGGCAGAACCAGGAGAGACAGGAGGAGGAACAGGTAGAGGAGGTACAGACCTTGACCTTGGGAATTCACCATCAAGTTGGGCAGTTAGATGTGTATTACAAATGAAAACCTAAGTTTTACATAGGGCAGCAGAGAAGCTTCCTAAATATATTTATAAACTACTTTGGGATTTATAAACTCTGATATAATTAAGTGCTAAATTGAACAAAAGTTACATTGTAGGTGGTTCTAAGAAGGGAGATCTCTAAGTGGGAACTCAAAGCCAATAGGGGAGAGACTGGGCTTGGAGTCCAGAGACCAATTTTTAGCTGTATGACCTTGAATGAGTCACCTCTTCTCTCTGGGCTTCAATTCCCTTATCAGTAATGGAGAGATGAGAGTATATGCTTTAAAGGAACCCACTTCCCTTACTAAAACAAAACATAAGAGCCACTATTCCTCTGAGTTTTACCATCCTCCTAGGGTGTCTTACTCTAAATCTGCTATGATCTACCTCTTAGGCTAATGGTAAATATAATCCCCCTTTTCTCTATTCTCATTAGCATGGTAGAGACAGATCTGATTCCCAGGAGACAATGCTTTCATCTTAAAATTCAGGCAGGGACCTAAGACTTTTCTCTTGAAAAAGGAAACAAACTTAGTGGTTAGAGTACAGGCTCTGGAGCTAGACTACTTGGGTTCAAATCTTGGCTCTGTCACCTGCTATTGTGGGAACTTGGGCAAGTTACTTAGGCTCCCTTGCTTCAGTGTCCCCGTCTCTAAAATAAGGATAAAACTGTAGCTACCTGATAGGGTTTTGTCAATGTATGTAAGTGTTTGGCACATAGTAACTACTCCATAAATGTTAGCTTTTATTATTTCTAATATAGCAGACAGGCTGGCATTTCTTTTTTTTTTTTTTTTTTGGCAGTATGCGGGCCTCTCACTGTTGTGGCCTCTCCCATTGCGGAGCACAGGCTCCGGACACGCAGGCTCAGTGGCCATGGCTCACGGGCCCAGCCGCTTCGCAGCATGTGGGATCTTCCCGGACTGGGGCACAAACCCGTGTCCCCCGCATCGGCAGGCGGACTCTCAACCACTGCGCCACCAGGGAAGCCCAGGCTGGCATTTCTAAAAGGGAATCTAGAAAAGAAATAGACTCTTATAATTCTTAATACCAGAGACCCTCAGGTCACAGGCTCCTGGATTTTTGTTTCTTGAAGGTGAAAATAGCCAGTTACCAAAAAAACCAAAGACCATAAAAATTGGCTTACAAAGTCCAGGTCTGAGGACTGTAGTCAAAGCTGCAGAAATCTTGGCAGAGCTCCAAACCCCTTCATCCTTAAGCAATCTTCAAGGGAGGGCCTGGTACAGTTGGCAGGTACCTTCCTCAATCATGTTACCTATGAGCTTCCTCATATTTTTCTCTCACACCTGGCGGCTGCCCTCCCTAAGGCTATTCTGGTCCAATAACAAAGGCCAACTCCTCGATTCTTATTTCAGAAAATTCAAACCTTTTCCTGTTCAAAGCACTGGGCCCTCATAAGTATACACCTAATTCACAACCAACATATGTGCCACTAATTGAGCTCACCCTGCTTCCTGTTGCTGGTTATCAGCTCCACACCTGGAGTACCCACCCCACCCCTTCTTACCCACACCCACAAAAGAAACAGTTTTACAAGATTACAAGAGTCCCCTCACTGCCACAGTGTAACTATGCTTTGCCCTTACTTGTACCTAGTGCCTTTTCTATGACAACTCACACCAGCACTTTAGACCAGCGCCATTTGCCCAAGCATTCTTTTTTTTTTTCTTTTTTTTTTTTTGGCGGTACGCGGGCCTCTCACTGTTGTGGCCTCTCCCGTTGTGGAGCACAGGCTCCGGACGCGCAGACTCAGCAGCCATGGCTCACGGGCCCAGCTGCTCCGCGGCATGTGGGATCCTCCCGGACCGGGGCATGAACCCGCGTCCCCTGCATCGGCAGGCGGACTCTCAACCACTGCGCCACCAGGGAAGCCCCTGTCCAAGCACTCTTGACACACTTCTGCTTAAATACATTAATGTCCTCATCTCAAGCAGATCACCTGGTGGGAAAAAAATTATCCATGTGACAATGTATGTGTAGACCCATATGGCTATTCCAGTAAAAATAATAGGGTGTATTTTTGTGTTTTCTAGCTGTGGGCAGCTTCTCTCTCTTTCTTTTTCTTCTTAATGGTGCCTCTCTTGGCCTGGACTTGTGATTGTTATGATGCTTATGTGCCAGAAGCTTCAAATTCTCCAGAGTAAGGGGCAGATAGTACAGAAAGAGGGGAGTTGTAATTTTATAATTTATCAAGGTATGTGTTGTCTAAAACTTTGGGGTTTTTAAATATGGACACAGTAAATTACCATAGAGCCATATAATGGGAGTATGGTGTTTCTCTTACACTATCCTGTCTACCTGCCAGCCAGGGCCATAGAACAAGAAGCTAATGAATATGAAAGAGTTTCGTGACAGCTGAAGCAAACCCCCAGTAGTTCCCATCATCACATTCTTATTTCACCTCCCAGAGGAGTTCAGCAGAACTGAAATAACTTCTCACCTTCATAACATTCATCAGTCTTCCCTACACCCCAGGACAATCCAAGGCTTCATGTTTACTAGGTAATATGGTTCTCTTCTGAGGTTCCCCAAATCCTGTGACTATTAGGGCAAGAATGACTATCCTCATTTTAAGAATGAGTGACTTGAGGTAGAGTGGCTTACCCAAGGTCATATACAGCTAGGAAGTGGCAGAACTGGGAATCTAAATCCAGTGCAACTTTTGGACAAATTCAGGGAACACACTTCACTCAGGAAAGAGTAGACTCAGAAGACCGGTTTTTTCAAACAGGTGATATAACTGGGAAAGTAAAGCAGTTTCAAAGAGAGTTTAGAAAAATGTCAGGATGACAGATCCAGAAGTAGTTATCAAACACACGCCAGTATAGGGGCACATCCTTCTACTGGGAGAAATTCACCTTGGTCCTTTTCCACCAACTTAAGACAAGGTT
>NW_006772681.1:3789289-3789508 GCF_000442215.2 Lipotes vexillifer | reverse complement strand
CTGCTGAATGGAACCTCAAGCAAGTGTCTTTATGAGAAACCCATTGGTACCAGTAGTGTAAAGGCAGGAGCAGAGTTGGGGTAGGAACCTCCAGATGTGGATGATGTCTAGACATGCAGAAAAAGATACTTGGACTAAGATCTGTTGACTTCTTTTGCTACTAACTAATGGGGCCAGGTACCCGCCTTACCTGTGGCTCTGACTAATTCTGCATTTCTG
>NW_006772681.1:3775052-3789274 GCF_000442215.2 Lipotes vexillifer | reverse complement strand
CCTGCTGATGAGCCACTAGTCCCATAAGTACATACGTGTGTATGTAGGCTTGTGTGTGCATATTCACTCATCCAACAAAATTTACTGAGTGCCTTTTGAGTTCTAGGCATTTTACTAGGTGTTGGGGATTTGGTGGGAGGGGTGGGAAAGACAGACATGCCACTGCACTCATAGAGGTTACTATCTACTTGGGGAGACAGTAATCAAGCAAAATAAAGTAACAGCTAAATAAAATAACTGGAAATATGTGCTGTGTGGGAAAGAAATAAGGTGCTGTGATCAAGAATAATAGCAGGGGTGGGAATTCCCTGGTTGTCCAGTGGTTAAGACTCCCCACTTTCACTGCTAAGGGCCGGGGTTCGATCCCTGGTCAGGGAACTAAGATCCCATAAGCTGCACTGCGTGGCCAAAATAAATAATAATAATAATAGCAGGGGTGAGGGTGGGGATGGGAACCTATCAGATACTGTTCAGGGAAAGCCCTTCCAAGAAGGTGACATTTAAGCTAGGAATTGAAGAATGAGAAAGGACCAGCTGAGGGGCCCTCCTTAGCCTGAGGCCGGGTGAGAGTAGCTCTGGAGCAGGGTGCTGGAAGTACCGAAGAAGCCTCCTGTTCCGCTTCTATTCTCTCTGCCCAATTCCACCCTTGCAGGGCCCTTCCTCCCTCCCAGGACCCCCATCTGCCAGTCCCACCCTGGCCCCTCCAGGTGCTAAGTAGGGGTGTCTTTTACCCCCAGCTTGAGCTGTTTACAGTTCCTCCCTGCCCATTCCTGTCTTCTTCCCCCTGCAGATCTCCTGGAATGAGGGGGTTGACATGTGGTGGCATGAACTCATGCAAGAGGCGGGGGATAAGTGTGAGCCTGAGTGGTGTGATGCTGAAGACCCACTCTTCATCCTATATACCAGTGGCTCCACAGGCAAACCCAAGGCAAGTGTGTGTGTGTGTGTGTGTGTGTGTGTGTGTGTGTGTGTATACACATACACTGTGTAGGGGTGAGAAGTGAGTTTCTGAGGAAGCATGTAATGACATGAATTTTACTGTACAACCCTGAGTTTCAGAAATGTCATGTTAGGGACTTCCCTGGTGGTCCAGTGGTAAAGAATTCGCCTTTCAATGCAGGGTACGTGGGTTTGAACTAAGATCCCACATGCCACGGGGCAACTAAGACCACGTGCCACAACTACTGAGCTCGCATGCCTCAACTAGAGCCCTTGTGCTGCAACCAGAGCCCTGGTGCCGCAACCTACAGAGCCCACGTGCTCTGGAACCCATGCACCACAGCTAGACAGAAGCCCACGTGCCACAATGAAAGATCCTGCATGCCTCAATGAAGATCCCACATGTCGCAACTAAGACCCGATGCAGACAGAAAGTAAATTAAATAAATAAATAATAAATCTTTAAAAAAAAAAGAAATGGCATGTTATCTTTTCTAAATCAAATTGACATAAATCCTCAATCACTGATGGTGAGGCCCAGGGTGAGACATTCAGGTGGAAGCTTTCATGGTGCCCAGAAAAGGAGGAAAGGATCAATCCATGTGGCTGACATCTATGTTCCCTGCCCATACCCACATGGTTTGGTTGAAGAAGAGCTGCCTGTAAAGTCGAGGCCCAGAGTAGGCACAGGGATCACTCTTGGCCTTCTAGACTACAGCTCTTAGAGTTCAGTCCCTTCCACTCGCCACACTATTAACATCTAGTACCTCCCAGGACACAGTGTGGGAGCTGGAAACACTTAAAACTCTGACTCGTCTGTTGACTTGAAAGATATGTCACTCTACCATCCACTCACCCATCCATAAATTATTTTCTCCACATGCTTTGGATATTCCTCAATGGACCTTTAGAGACACAATTTGGGCCTCTCTTTCCTAGGGATGGTGTATTGATGGAGTAAGCAAAGAAGATTATCTTTTTTTTTCCACTCACAGTGTGTCAACATATAATTGAGTGTGTGTGCACAAACACACAATAGAGACACTATTAGATGTGAGTGTACTAGAACTGTTCGTGTATGTGAGAGTAATGTGGGTGGTTGAGAAATACCATCTTACGGTGTGGGTGTGAATGATGGACTGACTATAAATACATGTGGGGTGTGAGATGGGAACATGCAAAGAGGGTGGAAGAGAGATGGATGCTGTGAGAGGGATGCTGTCAGGACCAGAATCCCTGAGAAGGCTTTTCCTCTAGTTCTGTCCAGCCTATTTGGTAGTCAGTGTGGGTGAGCCCAAGTCCCCAACCTGAGGCCCTGTTTTCTCCCCAGGGTGTGGTACACACAGTTGGGGGCTACATGCTCTATGTGGCCACAACCTTCAAGTATGTGTTTGACTTCCATGCGGAGGATGTGTTCTGGTGCACGGCAGACATTGGCTGGATCACTGGCCATTCCTATGTCACCTATGGGCCACTGGCCAACGGTGCCACCAGTGTTTTGGTAAGCAGGGTGCTGGGACTCAGGGCTACTTGGTTTATTTAGGGGATGGACAGGATGATCCTGGGTGACAACCTCCCAAAGCCACTTGGTCTAGAGGCAGAGGGACTTATACAATGACCTGTTTCCTGGAGAAATAGGAGTTCTTAGGGGGTTGTATATCCTGACTGGGAAGGTCTCTTGGCTTGTCTGATAAGGGAGTGAAGCCATGGATTTGTCAGAAAGGGCAAAATGCTGAGCCTGAGGGGATGGTAGGGGAATGGAGGGACTATTGAGAAGGACCAAAAATGACCAGCCATTACTGGGGTCAGTTTGAGGGGATTCCCACATACCCGGACATGAGCCGCCTATGGAGTATTGTGGACAAGTACAAGGTGACGAAGTTCTACACAGCACCTACAGCTATCCGCCTGCTCATGAAGTTTGGAGATGAGCCTGTTACCAGGTGAGACCCCTTCCCAACTGCTGCCCCATAGGTGTCCCTCAGAGCTGGTGCTGGCCTTTCGTGCACAGTCTTTTCCATTCCATTGTTCTAACACCCTGGCTTGGAATAGGGGAGGGGCCAGGAGAAGAGCCTGTGCATGTCTTCCTGGCTCCCAGTGGTGCTCAGAGCCTTCCTCTCTCCCCATTCCCCTGCCCAAGGCATAGCCGGGCATCCTTACAGGTGCTAGGCACAGTGGGCGAACCCATCAACCCTGAGGCCTGGCTGTGGTACCACCGGGTGGTAGGTGCCCAGCGCTGCCCCATTGTGGACACCTTCTGGCAGACAGAGACAGTGAGTAAGGGGTTCAGAAGGCTGGGGCTCAGGGACAGTGTGGGAAGACTGACTCCAACCCCTGATCTCTGACTTCTACAGGGTGGCCATATGCTGACCCCCCTCCCTGGTGCCACACCCATGAAGCCTGGTTCTGCTGTGAGTGAGGCTCCCTTGGCTGGTCCTGGGCTGGGCAGAAGTAGAGTCTTGGGGCATTTGGCCTAAGTAGAGAGTGGGGGACTGGACTGATATGTGTGAGGAATTTGGGGCTCTGGGGCTCCTTAGGAGAGGTAGAGAGTTGAGTCAGAGTTGCCTCATTCCTCTCTGTGGGTCCTGTCTCCTGTTTGCTTCTAGACCTTCCCATTCTTTGGTGTAGCTCCTGCAGTCCTGAATGAGTCTGGGGAAGAGTTGGAAGGTGAAGCTGAAGGTTATCTGGTGAGATCCTGGCCCTTGCTCAGTGAGGAGGAGGCGTGGGGGAGGGTCCACAAAGGGGTACTGGACTCTCCTTTAGAGCTTAGAACCTAATCTTTCCTGGTAGCTGCTTTTGGCTAAAGCTCCATGGTTGAGGGTTTATCATCTGCAGAGAGACCCTAGGGGGGAATCCTTCTGGATACTTTGCCTGCCTTTCTGCCTTTTGGCCCACAAAGTTCTTAAGGGCTCTGCTCAAAGATACCTGATGGTGCCTTTTCGGGTCTGGAAGACATCGTGGAAAATCATATAGGCTCCAGAGTCAACCTGCCTGGGTTCAAATCCTGGCTCTGCCTCTTCTGTGACCTTAGTTAAGTTACCCAACCCCTCTGAACCTAAATGTTATAAGGGTTATAATAGTACCTGTGTCTCCTGTGGTTGCTGGATTGATTAGATAATCCATGTGAAGGTTTTACTTAGCACGGAACCTAACAGTTAGTGCTTGATAAATGTTAGCTGTTGTTGTGATCATTTTATTAACAGTTGTGGGGAGATCATCAGCCCCCACCTTCCACCCCACTTCATTTTTATTAAGAGCAAGTTAGTAACAAGGGCAAGACTTGAATCCAGGTCTTCTGACTCTTAGCCTAGAATTTCATCCATCCTGTCAATCTGCTTCCACAGGATATTACTGATTGGGGCAATGATTACTTACTTATGTGTGGGTCCCACACTTTTATATAACTGCTTTCATTTGCATCAAACTGGACTGGCATCCCTGAGAGATTACCTAAAAGGAGACTCAAATTTACTAAATGCTTATTACTAACAGAACATTGTGCCAGGCAGCTTCCACATACTATTAATTTAATCCTCACAATAACTTTGGGAGGTAGAGATTATTTTCTCTAATTTACAGATAAGGATCCTGAAGTTCAGAGAGATAACATTACTTACCTGGGGTCACACAGCTAGTAAGTGGCAGAGCTGGGATTCCAAGCCTGGATTGTCCATCTCCAAAGGCTGTACTTTGTCCTACTTCTCAGGAATGGCATTCAGGCTATTTCTCCTAAGGTTTGACAAAGCTGTAATTGTCTTCCTGTAATACAGTGTAGTAGATGTTACCACTGTGTCTTCCTCACTCTCCAGGTGTTCAAGCAGCCCTGGCCAGGGATCATGCGCACAGTCTATGGGAACCATGAACGCTTCGAGACCACCTACTTTAAGAAGTTTCCTGGGTACTATGTGACAGGAGATGGTGAGCTTTGGCTATCCCCTTCCCAAACCTCCCACCGAGATATGTACTGTCCCCTTTCATTTCCAAGAAGGGTTGGTTAGGGATGTGTCTTATGTATCAGTGTCTAATATTCAGTCAGAACTACAGAGAAGATTATAAGAACGAGTGTTGCAGGAAGGCACTCAGCATGGTGCCATCTGAGATTTGATGTATGAGGGAAAGAAGTTCTTACTTCCCTTGCTGCTAGGCTGAAAGAGATGGGGCATATGGCAGTATGTATTACTATGTCATGTGTATCCTCATGTCTGGAGCCTATGTTTGCCCATGTGTCCACCCACCAATCCATTCTTCCATAAATATTTATTGACCACCTACTATGTCCATGTACTTATCTAAGCACAGTACAGCTCTCATGGGGCTTACATTCAAGTAAGGGGAGACAGGCAAATAATTCAGCAAATAAGTACTGCAGGGATGGCCACCATAGATGGGACGGTGAGAGGTTTCTCTGAAGTGACATTTGACCAGAGACCTGAAGGGTGAGAAGGAGGCAGGCATGGGAAAATCTGGAGTAAGAATGAATGTTCTGTACCAGTGAGACACAAGCTTAGAATGTCTGAGGAACAGACTGAAGCTTGTGTAGCTGGAATGTAGTGAGCAAGGGGAAGAATTTTATATCAAGTTGGAGAGGGAGATAAGATAGGGCCTCGTGAGCCATGGTGAGGAGTTTGGATTTTATCCAGTGTACAGTGGGAGACCATCAGAGGTTTTAAGCAGAGAAGTGATAAGAATTTATTTATTATTTAATAACTTTGCTTGTTTTATGGAGAATAGACTTCAGGTCAGTATGTTAGTTATCTATTGCCATGGAACAAATTACCCCCAAACCTGGCAGCTTAAAACAACAAATATTGTATTATCTCATACAGTTTCTGAGGACCAGGAATCTGTGAGTGGCTTAGATGGTGGTTGTCATTCAGAGTTTCTCGTGGGTTGCAGTCAACCTGTGGTCGGGGCTGTAGTCATCTGAAGGTTTGACTGAGCCTGGAAGACACACGTCCAAGCTCACTCAAGTGGCTTTTGGCAGGAACCTTCAGTTCTTTGCCACATGGACCTTTCCATAGGGCTACTCATGACAGCTGGCTTCCCCCAGAGCAAGTAATCTGAGAGAATGCAACCAACACAGAAGCCACAATCTTCTATAATCTAATCTCAGAAATGACATCCTATCATTTCTGCCAGACTCGACTGATCACAAGACAAACCGTAGTACACTGAGAAAGAGGACTACACAGGGGTACGAATACCTGGAGGTAGAGATCAGTGTGGCCATCTTGGAGCCTGCTACCACAGCAGGCAAGAGCAGAAGCAGGAAGACTTGTTAGGAGGCTATTGCTGTGGGTGTAGCAGTTTGGTAACGTGGATCTTCTATCCTACTGTGGGGTACTTATTATGTTGCACATTTCTTCTCTTCCCAGGCTGCCGGCGGGATCAGGATGGCTATTACTGGATCACTGGCAGGATTGATGACATGCTGAATGTATCTGGTGAGGGCCAGGGACCATTTTCCCTTCTTATTTACCCTGCTTTCCCAGCAACTCCCAGCCAAAGCCTTCTGAGAGAGCCAGGATATCCTTTGGCCAGACCATGCCTGGAGTACAGCAAGCATTCAGTTCTGGACCCAGGTTTTGGAAGAAGAGTGATAAACACTGAAATGTACCTGGAGGAGTGGAACCAGGATGGTGGGACAACTGAAGTATGTCCTATGAGGAATGAATGAAAGGCCTTCCCCATTTGACCAGACCAGGACTGCCTTATTGGGACCGATGGAACAGGGGCTGGGATCTCTCTCATGGCACTTCCTTTCCCTTGACAAGGACACCTGCTGAGCACGGCAGAGGTAGAGTCAGCACTTGTGGAACATGAGGCTGTCGCAGAGGCAGCTGTGGTTGGCCACCCTCATCCTGTGAAGGGCGAATGCCTCTACTGTTTTGTCACCCTGTGCGACGGCCACACCTTCAGCTCCACCCTCACTGAGGAGCTCAAGAAGCAGAGTAAGGAGCTTCCCTGGGCAGGGATTGCCAGGTCTGTCCTGATGGCCCAGGTTGCTGGGGAAGGGCTCTAGTGAGCTGCTTCTCAAACCACAAACAGACCCCAGGGGGCCTTAGGGGATAACTACCCTCTTCCCACCCAGTCTCTACTAGGTTAATAATGATTGACATTTATAGAATTCTTTCTCTGTGCCACCACTGAGCTAAGTGCTTTAAATGCATTAATCTATTTAATCTCTATAATCACCTCCATGAAATAGATCCTATTGTTGCTCTCACTTTAAAATGAAGAAATTGAGGCTCAGAGAAGTTAAATCTCTTGTCCAAGGCCATACTGCTAGTAAAGTGGATTTTCAGGTCTAGCAGGCTGATTCTAGAGCTTGAGTTCCATGAAGGTGAATTAATATAAAATGAGAGTGGAAAGAGATAATGTGTTAAAAGAGAGAAAGACAGAAATGAGCCTGAGAATGATTGTGGGCAAAACCTTGAAGAGGAAATAGGTTGGAAACAAAGCCATCTCTGCCTTGGTTTTGGGCAGCCTGGCTAAGGGTAGTGAAAAAATGCATAATGATTTGTTGGTTACAGTTAGAGAAAAGATTGGCCCCATTGCCACACCGGATTACATCCAGAATGCACCCAGCTTGCCTAAAACCCGCTCAGGTATGTCCAGAGGCCTTGAGGGATTGGGACTGGCTTGGCCAAGGCCCAGTGGTGGTGGAGTGTGTGTGGATGGAAGCTTTCGGCAGGGCTGGAATGGGTCAGTGTTGTCACCAGGTAACCAGAAGCCTGTGGTCCCCCAGGGAAAATCATGAGGCGGGTGCTTCGGAAGATTGCTCAGAATGACCACGACCTGGGGGACACGTCCACCGTGGCTGACCCATCCGTCATCACCCAGCTCTTCAACCACCGTTGCCTGACCATCCAGTGAACAGGACCCTGCCCATTACCCAGGATTCCCCCTGCTTGGCTTTCCAAAGTTTTGCCTACCCTCCCTGCCCCCATCTAGGAGTACTCAGGGCCTGTGCTGACCCACACCACCTCCCCAACGAGCTGTCTGGAACTGAGGACGAGCTTTGCCTCTGGGTGCTGGCAACTTCCTGCGACCGCCAGGCAGATGGGACAGGGCCCAGGTCAACCTCAGGCTGCTGTGCCCCTAGACTGCAAAGAGCCATTAGCGCCCAGAACAGCGACCTGAAGGTCATATCCCAAACCCAAGTTAAGTGTTCAGTGGGCAAGTGAGGGCATAGACTGAAGCAGGGAAGCAACTCTGTAATGCTACGTCAGCTCTCTCAGGAAGCATCAGTACTTATTTTGGGCATGCACTTGCCCTTAGAAATGCCTGTTTGTGAGTCCTGGAACAATTGATTATTATTTTTTTAAACACTTTGCTGCTTCTGTTATGGGTCTGAATTCCCTTTTGTGCTAGACGGCTTGTCTGCCATTTGTTCCAGAGGCTGTGCAGGCGGGCTTAGTTTCCAGAGGGTTTTCAGATCATTTGTGTCTTAGAAGGAGTAAATGTGTTATGTTCCTAGGACCAGAGGAGCTTGATTTTCTTGTCCTCTTTTCCCACCCTCCCCTGAACAGAGACTTGCCCATGAGAGACATTCTCAGAAGAAGCTCTATTTTCTTGCCTGTTGTACTCAAGCCCTGTGGTTGTAGGAATAAAGTCTGTGACCTTAAGAAGGTGGTGACTTGCTTTCTTGGTTATCTTACAGGCCGTGTACTTGCTAGCTGTTCTGACTTGTGTGGGGGATGGGAAGGGGAGTGGTTTTCCTCAGGAATACCCCAATATTCACCTTCTAGAACTTTTGGTTTAGGCAGAGCTAGGCAGGGCTTCCAGGCCCTTTGACAAGCTCCTGAGCTAATCAGGAAAGCAAATGAAGCAAGATTACAACTGTGATGTCCCATCATGGTTGCCTTCCCTCCTGGGCTCCTGCTAGAAACCTTCTCTCTTCCCTGTGATCCTGTGGGAGCATTAGTGAGTGACTAAGGATTGAAATTTCAGGGTCCTATCCATAGGGATAGGACTCTAGGGAGTCCTGATTACAGCCAAGTTACTTCCCCTGCTCCAATCTACCTGAAGTGGGCCGACTCGGATTATAGCTTCTCCCTCCCCTAAACGTACAAACCAAGGAATCACAGAATCAACAAAGTAGTTTTATTTAAGGCAGAGGTGGGAAAAGCCTGTGCCCCTCTACCCTTTTCCTCCTACCCCTCAGTCCTATCCCAAGTCAGACACTGGAACTTGCTGGAAAGGCTGACAATGGGCTACCAGGAGGGTGGCAGTGTTATGGTCCCTTACCTCAGATCAGCTTCTTTTCAGCTGCACCCACACCCTGAGGATTTAGGGGCCTCTAGATCGCACCTAAGGGAAACACAGCTTTTCTGGTTCTCAGGTGGGAAAGCTGTGGGGAAGGTACCCAGCTGACCCTTCCATGAAGACCCTGGAAATCTCTAGAAGAGATCAACCTTCCCAAGGTAAGGGGAGGGCAGCCCCTCAGGAGGGCTAGGAGAGGAATGATAAGTACAAAGGATAGAAGGTCTTTCAAGTAAAGTCTGGGCAGGCCTCGCTGTGTCCTCACACAGGGTATGGGTTGTCTAGGACTGCCACTCCTGCTGCCACACCACCATCAGCATGCTCGATGGCTTTGGTTCGAAGCAGATGTCCCACGTGCTTGTTCATCACAAGTGTCTTTCCCTGCCTATAGAAATGGGAGCAGGAGACACACAACTCCATCACCTGGACTCAGCCCTCAAACCCAAGACCTTCACTCGTCCCAGCTGAGCTGTATGTGGGTGACTGACTACACCTGAGAAAGTGCTAGGCTTTTTGAATCAGATTTGGGTTTGCATCCTAGCTTGGATATTATTAGCTCTGTGTCTCTGAGCAAGTTACTCAGCCTTTCTAAATATCAATTTCCTCAGTTTAAAATAGGGATAATACCTCTCACTTTGCAAGATGGTCACGAGGAATGAATAAAGCAGGAACAGCACTTAGCATGATGCCAGGCTCACATTTCATGTTCTGTAGCTGTAAATTTCCTTCCTACCTCTCAAGATGGCTGTGGTGGGGGTGGGGTGGGGGGCTGGGGAGGAACTTGCCGGCAGAGATGCTATAAGGGGAGTGGTTGGAGGGGAAGATAATAGAGAGGGCAGGCTCTGGTGGGGAGCATGGTAGGATCTGGAATTCCTTCCTTGCGCTGACCGTGGTGTGAGTATTTTGCAGGAAGTGGTATGAGGGACCAGGAACTGTTCCTTACAAATTCCCCAGTCTTCCTCTTCCTGATTCTTTAGTGCTCAAATCCAAACCCAGGGGCCGCTCAGCTTTTCAAAGCCACTGAGTATCCTCTAGCTGGCCCATCCCACCTTTTTCCAGAATCCCCAGTGGCCTGGGACTGGACCCAAATTCTTTTCTTCCCTGGGGTTTCCCAGTCCAGGGTTATTTTCTCACCCATCTTGATACTACTTGGAATTTCCTTTATAGTTTCAAAGCACTTCTCATCTGGGCTTCATTTGATAGCCTTGTGAGGTGGGCAGATCTTGGATCCTTGGCCTCTTTTACTAGATAAGGAAACACACTGCTTGGCTCACCTGACATAGACCCCGAAGATGCCCAGCTCTGAAATGCATTGGACCACTCGGGCAGGGCTGCCAGGTCGTAGTAGACAATTCCCAAAAGGTTCAGGTTCTATCTTCTCCATGAGGATGTAGGAGGCTCTCTCCTCACTGTCCTTCAGCCGCTCCAGGGCCTGTACCATCTCCTCCCCGTATAGGTTGTTACCTGCAATTCCACTAAGCAGTCACCCTGGACCCTCTCCCCACCTTCTCCACCCTGTGCTCCCACTTCTAGGGCCATGTGGGCAAGTCAGGAACCTCAGTTCCTAACACCAGCTCAGTGAACCCAGGGCAGGCCTGGCTTCCAAGGAAGAAATGTCACCTTAACAGGAGAGCTCTTACACAAGCGAACACACCTTCCACCACACCATCCTGCCCTGGTTCTCTTCTTACCTGTTTATGGCTGTTCCTTCTCAGCCTTCCTGACTGGCTCCTGCCCCTCTTAAATACTGGGGTTTCCAAGGAATCAGTCCTTCACCCTGTTCTCTCCTCCACGTATATACTTTTTTTTTCAGGGAGATCTCTTCCAAGGCTTCATCTATATCCTGTAACTTGTTTACTCCCAAATCTCTAACTAAAGCTCCCTGCTCTAGACATCACAGATATCCCATGGGCTCCCAAAATAAACTCAACATGTCCAAACAGAACTCATTACTTCTGCCTGACTCTGCTTCTCCTGGACCTTCCTACCCTCAATCAAGTGAAAGGCATTCTTGAGTCATTTAACTCCTCTCTCTCCATTACCTGTCATGAACTCGGACATGTCTCTTCAGTTTGTACTCCACACTGTCATAAGCCCTAGCCCAGCCTTCTACATTGCTCTCTGGACAACTATACCCGTCTCCTCTATGGTCTCTCTGCCACCAGTGTCTCCCTACATTCCAGGACATGCTCTACCATGGCTGAAATATGGATCCTAGCTCAATCATGTGTCCCTTCCCTCCTTAAAACTTTCTAATGGCTTCCCACTACCCTTAGGATAAAATCCAATTTCCTACATATATTCAACATCCTTTATAATCAGGTCCCAAACCATCTTTTCCAACCCAAATCCCTGCCTTCTCTCACCTCCCACACTGCACTCCAGCCTGACCAGTTACTCATTAATCTCCAAACATACCACACATTCATGGACCAGTGCCTATGCCTGAGGTTGCTTCTTCTGTATGGAATACTCTTCCCCCTTTTCCACCTGGGAAACTCCTACCTAACCCTTAAGGCCAAGATCAAAAATCATCTCCTCTGGGTCAGGAGACAGACATGATCTCTGCCCTCAAGGAGTTCAAACTAAGCAGGAAGATATCCAACCTCCTGATATGCCCCCATCCTGCTTCCCCACAATTCACCCTCAGGCACCTCAGACTACACTTGCCCAAACCCTCCAGTGCTGGTTAGTCACATTCCCTTGTGCACGGGCATTTCTGCGGTGTAGTGGTTATCACGTTCGCCTCACACATCCCCTTGTGCTCCACTGCACTTGACCAAAGGGTCTCCTGGGACACTGTCCAAGGTGGGGACATGTGTCAGTTCCTCTTGTATCCCCCAGAACCTGGGACCGTGCCCATAGCAAGTGCAGATCAGCACTGGTGACAGCCTGCTGGTCCCCTTTCACTGAGCAGCCCTGCAAAGGGGGGAACCACCTACCTCCACCCTCTCTCTGGGGCTTTAGCACGAAGCAGCTAGGGGCAGCAATGGCCTCAGTGATAGCCTGGTCCCCTTCTTCACCCTAGCAGGAGGCAAGAAAGCAGTCACTAGCAGTCTTGGGCCAAAGAGGCAGGAGCCAAGGTCCTGCGGGTTGTGTAGAGCAGCATCAGAGGAAGAGCAGGAGGAGGAAGAGCCATAAGCCCCTTTAGGCTGGATGCTACTATCTGAATATGACCCCAGCAAGCCCCCTGTAGCAGTGAGTACAGTGACAACAAGCTTTCTTGGGCAACAGTTCAGGAGCAGCAGGAGGTCTGGAAAATGCGTACAGATATTCCTTAATTCTTGCTGTCTACCTCAGCCCCTTCCCCTGGTTACCGTCCCCATCTCCACCTTTGCTGTGGGAGTTTACAATGGATTCCAGCCCTCCTTCCCAGGGCTCTAGGGGTTTTCTCAGAGCATCACTGACCCAAGTCCAGCCCAGTGCCAGTTCCAGCCTCTGCAACACATTGGGCTCTGGGTCCCTGATACCTAGGGGGCCTGTGGTGGGAGAAGCAGGCTGTCCACGCACCATGTCCAGTGAGTAGAGGCCAGCAAAGGTGGCACGGAGGCGGGCCACGGCCTCAGGCTGGCCGGGGAGCAACACCTCCAGCATGCCTGATCTGCTCAGCTCCTGTTGCACCTTCTTGGTCCCAGCCAGCTGCGTGGCAATGTCTGGGCACTTGACAGCACATGACCTCTCCAGCAGCAGCCGTGCTCCCCAGTTCTGCAGAGAGAAGAAACCAAAAGGAATTCTACTTTATTTTACTTTGGCTGGCCTTTAATGAGCATCCTTCAGGTGCCAGGTATCCTCACATTCATTATCTCCCAGGGTCATTGCAACATCCTTGTGAGGCAGGTACGGCCCCTCCTATTATGCAGGATTCTTGCCCTTATGGAGCTTATGGTCTAGCACAATGACACATGACTATAATTAAAAGGGAAAATGATAAAAGGTGAAAAGGTGTAGAACAATTGATGAAGAGGTTTGAAAGGGGTGGGACACTTGTTTATGAGCTCAGCTTCCTACTGTACTACAGATAAAATACAAACTCCTTACCACGGCCTATAAGATCCTGTAAGGATCTGCTTCTTGTCTCCTTTTCAACCTCATTCCATGCCATCCCTCCACCTCACTCCCACCTTGCAGCCACACAGGTTTGTCAATCCTCAAACACAAATGTCATTTCCACCTCAGGGCCTTTGCATTTGCTGCATTTCCCTCTGCCTGGAATTCTTGTCATTTTGGCTTTTCTGATGGATGGCTGGATCCCTCTCATCCTTAAATCTTGGCTCAAAGTCATCTTCTCAAACCACCCTATTTAATGTGGGTTTCCCCATAATTCTCTGTGTTTTCACCCTGTTGTTTCAAAGAGTTTCCCCCAGCTAGAAAAAACCATTTTTTCTACTTTTTACTTTCTGATGACCATCTCCCTGACCAAACTGTGAGCTCCATAAGGACCCTTGTCTGTCTCATTTCCTGTTGTATCCCTAGTGTCTAACACAGTGCCTGAAGCTTTGTAGGTGCTCAATAAATATTTGTTATTGTTGTTTAATGAGGTGAAATTGAGTGGACAGGTAGAGTGTGACAGGTGAGACTCAACAGGGAAGAGGTATTAAGGTTAACAGAATAATATGAGCAAAGGTCTGCAGGTGAGTAATCGCAGGATGAATAGTCTGGTGGGCCAGGAGTTTAGGGTGCGAGAGGCAGGAAAACAGCAGAGGATCATGCCTCCCAGCTCTAGTCCCCATTCTCAGGCACTAGAGGGACAGTCTGTCCTTGACTCCAGACCACATCAAACTGCCCACAGCAGGATCAGGGCTATGGCCTGAGGAACACCACCCCCACCCCCATCCCACTCTCACCCCCCACGCATGCTGTCCTTTCTTTGATGTAGTCAGTCCACCTGCAGCATCTCTGCCTGGTCTTCACCAATAACTCCAGCCACCTAACAACCAGGCTAGTTTTCTGGGTAGAGTTACAGGTACCCTGAATATCAGAGAAAAACCCAGAAAAGTACCCCATTGTGGAAAGTAGGG
>NW_006772681.1:3763956-3774961 GCF_000442215.2 Lipotes vexillifer | reverse complement strand
AGGGAAAGCAAAACTCAGAGATGAGCAGGGCCTTGCTCATGGTCACCTGGCAATTCACTAAGCCTAGCAGATTCACCTCCATGTCTAAAACTGGTCTGAGTTTCTCAGTTCCCTAAAAATGTTCTCCCCCTTATGCACTAATTTCCCTCCTTGTTAACTCAATAAAGTTTTCTTTGGCCCTTTCCCCAAACCCCTTGTCCTGGAACCAGGACATTTTCCCAATAGACAGTGGGATTGACAAACCTGTGGGGCTGCAAGGTGGGAGTGAGGTAGAGGCATGGCATGCAATGAGGCTGAAAAGGAGACAAGAGGCAGATCCCTATACAGCTGGGCCTTAGGGAGGATCTTACATTCAAAGAATTACCAATCTGGAAGGAGCTCCCTCAGTTTTCTAGTGTAGTTCCTCACCTTACAGAAACTGAGCCCAGAAAGGGTCAGGAACCTGCCCCTGGTCACACAGAGGCAGAGCCAAATGCTCATGACTCCCAGACTACTGCTTATGGTATTTTCTAACTTATTTTCTCCTTTACCTTCTCCCAACTGAAAGTAGAGCTTCTTAGCTTCTCCATGCTGTGGATTAGGGGCAGGGGGAGGAGAATGATATACTAGGAAAACCACTGGACTGAGAGTCAGAAAGTTTGGGAGCTCTCTGTGGGACCTTAGATAAGCACCTGCATCTCTCAAACCTTAGTTTCTCCATCTATACAATGGGAATAATTACACACCTCACAGAGTGGTTATAAGGATTAAATGAAATAGTGGATGTGGAATGTAATTTTGAAACTACCTGGTAGGATAGCAAGCTAAGGTGATATTATCATTACTGTCATTAACATAAATGGACAGCAGATAAAAACTTTCTGATGCAGATAAAAGAGAAGTAAGAGTTAGCAAGAAGGAAATGGTCAGTGGTGTAGTGGCACTGGTTTGCATTGGCTAGTGAGAGCTGACTGAATCCATCTCTTCCCAGCTCTGTTCAGAGACGTTAAGATGGGTAGCTTTGAAACTGGCCAGGATGGGAGTAGTTACAACCTAGAAATCAGAAAATGCTACAAATAGAGGCTTGTCTCCACAGAAAGATTATTGTTACACATTTACCAGCATATCCCTACAAACAGTGTGAATGGCTGATGCATTGTGGTTTCCTGAGGATTCAGATTCTAGAAGATTGTGTGTAGAGAGTGAGAGGTAGCAAAAAGCTTGTGGGAGGACAGGAAGTTCCAGCAGCAAGTTCCCTCAGGAAGAACTGAAGCCAGAGCTCAGGAAATAACCTAGGTTGTTGTGACACCTGAGTTGAATCTCTGAAGAACGATGGTAGGTCCCAGAGGCAAAGAATGGTCTAACAGAAAGTACCAACCTGTAGACTGTAATGACTTGGCATGTAGCCATCCCGGAAGTAAACCACAGCAACTTCCTGGCCGTCCCTAGAACACAGGGTGGAGAAAGCTGTTGTGTTAAATTAAAACTGATGTGTTCAGGGACTTCCCTAGTGGCGCAGTGGTTGAGAATCCGCCTGCCAATGCAGGGGGCACGGGTTCGAGCGCTGGTCCAGGAAGATCCCACATGCCGTGGAGCAACTAAGCCTGTGCGCCGCAACTACTGAGCCTGCGCTCTAGAGCCCGCGAGCCACAACTACTGAAGCCCGTGTGCCTAGAGCCCGTACTCCGCAACAAGAGAAGCCACCACAATGAGAAGCCCCCGCACCACAACGAAGAGTAGCCCCCGCTTGCCCCAACTAGAGAAAGCCTGTGTGCAGCAACGAAGACCCAACAGAGCCAAAAATAAATAAAATAAAATAAATAAATTTATAAGAGATAAAAAATAAAAATAAAATAAAACTGATGTATTCAGTGGTTCAATCTATTTCAGGGTGCATCAAAACACATTTGGCTTCTTTCTTTGAAAGTCAGTCCACAGGGGTAGCCTGAACAGGGATTCATTGGAAGTATGAAAGTAGACACCCACACACCATCAATGCTTCCACTAAAAAATGGAGGTATGCAGTGGGGAATGCTTTCTAATATTCCAGATCTAGAGTCATTCTAGTAAGGCCGAAGGCAACCAGAATCAAATTAGGTAAATTTTTTAAAAGTGGGCTCAAAATTAATGAGCAGCAGAATCATATTGCTATATATAATCATACTGCTAGCAAAACACACTTGTATTTACACTGCTTAAAGTAGCTGATTTTTTTTAATGTTAGGGGGTGAGGGTGGGGAGATGCAAAATATGAATCTAGTTAAGCCACATACTGTCTTTTTAAACTTCTTCCCCTTTTCTTTGATTTATTTGATATTGTTTGATTTACCTGGAAAGTAAATTAATGACTTTGTTTTGTTAAGATAGAAGCACACTTTGAAAATAGTAAGTGGTATTGTGAAATGCCAGGAGGTTCTTAATTTTAAGAATCACACATTTCCAGGTCTAAATATGTGTGCTGTAAGCAATGCTACCCAAATATGTGATACTGAAGTCACTCGGTGGTGGACCCTGAAGGGAAGCACGGGGCCTGGCTTGGAACACAAATCCAGGCCCTTTGAGGTCTTGCATGAGACCTCAGAGAGCAACTCCCAGACCAATCAAAGAATGAGCTGGCTACTCCTCTTCCTCCTTGACTGCCCAACCCAACTGCCCAGGTCTGACCTGACTAGCCAAGAAGGGCAAGAACACTTTTGGGAGCCCAGAGGCATATGAAAACCAAGGTTATGCAGAATGTCAATAGTTCTGATATAACCCGTTAGAAGCAGAACTTGGCTTGTCCAAAATTTCCTGGGATGGTGGGATATTTTCAGAGTTCACCCTAAAGTTCAGAGAGAAGGAAGCAAGCCATCACATCTCCCAGAAGAAAGGATTATTTAGGGGAAGTGGGCAGCAGGATGAGTTTCCTAAATCAGCCCTCTATTGGATCCTTGGGGAATGCTCCCTGGACACTTACATAAACAGTCTTCGGTCCTGGTCTAGAGACCCCTTTTCAGAGACATCTTCAAACTTTCGCCGGATTACATGGATATTCCTGGGAAAGATGGGCAAGGCTCAGAGTGGATGCTCTGTTCTGAGTGGCTCTCCCCAGTCCTGGGGCTACATCTGGAGGTCTCCCCTCCTTTACTTACCTGGCCAGTAGCTCATTCTCTATGGCACGCTGGTCAAATATATTCCTTTCCTTCTCTTGGGCAATCAGTAGCACCCGAGCGCTGGGGAAAGAGCACAGGTGGCCCAAGGTGGCTACAAATCTTGTCTTCCCTCCATCCCACCCCCTCAGAAGTGAGAATGAGAACACGGCTTCCCTGAAATAGTAGATATTCTCTCTACTCAGGACTGCCTCAGGCATAGACACCTGAGGCTACAACACATTATTTCCTGAATATAGAAAGCTTGAAAAAATGGACATGTCTCTGCCCCTTCTCCAGTAGGTAGATGAAATATTGTAATGATGTCAATCTTCTGTGCAAATTAAAATTTAGATTTAAAACCATCTCAAAAACCCAAGAGGACTTTTTCTTAGAATTTAACATAATGATTCCAAGTTCTTCTGGAAGAATAAAGAGGTGAGAGTACTGAAGAATATTTTGTAAAAGAACAATGCTGGGAGTTAGGGGATAATGACCCTATTGCTAGATTGTGAAGCATATAATAAAAGAGTGTGTGATTCTTTCAAAAAGAAAAAAAAAAAGAATAGCTCAATGGAATCCTCAACGGAATCCTACAGAAACATTATAGAGAAAACTATGAATCAGGCATTATCTCCTGGGGCCTCCCAACATTTCTGTGAGGTACACAGGGCCACGTTTGGTCCCACAGTATTAATGGGATCACTGGGGCTTACCTGGCCTCTTCTTTTCTGCTTATCCACATGTTTCTTAAAGGAGCAAGAGCTCAAGGACTCAGGGAAATGCTAATGCCAAAGAATTGTTTGTTTGGCTACCAACCAAGCTGTTTTCAGTTGTCAAGAACAGGTCCAGGTGTCTCCCACCAGACTCTCTTAGTGTCACTGCTCAGCAGTACCAAACTCCATTTTTGCTGTAGCTGTATTGCTCTGTGCCCAAGGCTTCTTGCTGAGCTCTTGGGTGGGCAGACTTGGCTTAGGATTTTAAGTGTGGATTCCTGACCTCCCATACTTGGCCTCTTGTCTATCTTTGCTTCTCCCTCCCTCAGCTGAACCTCTTGGACTATACTCTGCCTGACTCCTTTCCACTTAGCTAAAACACAGGTCCTAGTACGCCCCTTCTCCTGGCCTGCCTGAAATCTCTTGAGGTCAGACATGACATTAAGCAGTCTTGGTTTTGAGTTGGGTATCTGAGAGACGACCTAGAAATGGTGCTTTCACAAGCCATCTTGCCCTGAGAGAGTCCCGAGGGCCAGTGACCTTGCTCTTTACTATGCAGCCTGATCTGCTCTGCTCATGAGTGGGAGGTGGCACTTGGCCCAGGCTGGCCCACCTCCAAGAAAAGGTGGAGGAAAGGCTGTAGGTTAAAGTGGAGCTGCATGCTCTGGGTAATGAAGCCTCCTGCCAAATAATCGGACTCGGACTCGGAAAACGTATTCTACCTCCTCCTGCCTTTAATTCTGAGCAGTCTCTTGACAGCAGGTCTAGGAAAGTTATCAGCTAAGGGAGGTGAAGCAGCAGTAGCATGCTGACTGGGAATGAGGACTCCAGAGTCCCAGTGCTGGCTTTGCCAGTGATCTATGGTATACCCTTGGGTAAGTCAGTTCCTTTCCTTGGGCCCTGATTTCCCCATGTATAAGATAAGGGTGTAAAATAAATCATAGTTCCCAACCTTTTATATCAAGAATCCCCTTTTCTTATCCCTACTCATTCTAACCACACACACTATATTTAGAAAGAGTTTGAATAAATGTCTAAATTGAAATCATAATTCATTTTCCTGGCTTAATTTTAAAAAATTCTTTAAAAACGTATGAGATAATTGATGAAAATTCATCTGCTCTACAAATGCTCGCACCTCAGTTTTTCAGTCTATACTATGGGACCATTCCTTTCAGAAGAACAGTGTAGTAGAGAGAACACAGGCTTTAGGGGCAGATAAACGTGAATTCTAAACTTACTAGCTGTGTGACTTTGGGCAACTTATTCAACCTCTCTGAGCCCTCCATTTGCTCTTCTGTAAAACAAAACTCTTTAAATGGTAGTAATTATTACTATCATTATCGTTATTATTGAAAGTACCACATAATGACCCTCACTGAATTTTTTAAAGCATTTTTCAAATCTATGATTTCATTTAATTCTTACTACCACCCTTTTAGGTATTATCATTACCCCCGTTTTACAAGTTCGGAAACTGATGTTCAGGGAAAAGAACAGACTTTAGCAAAGGTCATATTTGGGTCAGCAGAAGTGCCTATTTGACTCTCAAAATGAGGGAATCCACTCCTGGCTCAGGGACCCCATAGCTCCTACCTACCAGTGCCTAATTCTGAGCACACAAGTCTTTTCTCTCCATGTTATTCACAGCCTGGCTACAGAAATCCTCTGCAGCATTCGTCTATCAGCAGTTCCCTAGCTGACCCATCTCCTGGCTTCACTCTTAAAATACAACCTAGCCAAGAGTTCTACTTGACAAAATATTTGTCTGATGACTTCCAAATGCTCAGAGTCTGAGGTTTCTTGAGTCTTAGTGAGGCTTAATAAGCCCAGAGAGGCTCTCTTGGAGGCAATAAGGTGATTAAGAATGCAGGTTCTAGAGGGAGATGGACTCTGGGCTCTACCACCAACTCACCACTTGACCTTGAACAATGCACTTCACTTCTCTGAATCTCAGTTTCCTCACCTTTAAAATGGGGGAGATGAATAATATCTACCTCAGAGTGTTTGAATTGAGGATTCAATGAGATCCTGTATGTGAAGAGCTTAGCACAAAGTGTGGCACTAGTAGGTGCTCATTAAGGGTAAACTATTAATGCTATATTAACATAGCAATAACTGTTAGTACAGTGGCCGCTCACTTATCCAGAAGTCATATCTGGAACATCTAGCATCTTTACACATCTGGAACACGGTTGAGAAATAGGAAGGAAGCAAAAAAATGCCTCTGAACAGATACAATAAAATTCCTAAATCAAAGTTTATGCATTTACTCATCAAAGAGGCCCTCACACTCATTAGACGCAAATATAACAGATCATTTGCTTTCCCAAACTACAACAAATCAGAAAGGAGGTATAAGGATGGCAGCGGAGATTCTAAATTCAAGCAAAGTGACAGCAGTAAGAAGTAAGAGCTGTTAGTAGGAAAACAGACAGAAAAACTATGAAAAAAAGAATAAGAGCATAAAGCCTAATAACTGGGGCCATTAGTGCAGGCAAACAACCTCACATGCCTCTCTCACTCTAGGTAGCACCCCTGCATTACATCAAGATGCAATCACTGACTGTCATAACGATCACCTGTAGCCAATGAGAAAAGATTAAATTATTATCAGCATCTCTTATTTAAGAAGGAAGCCCAAAACTCCATTAAAATAATTTTGGTACTTCAAAGTATAAGCTTCTATTTCAAGAAAAATTCCCTCATGATTTCTTAATGATGTCAGGCAAAGAAGTTGCTGCATCTATGAATGCTGAATCTAAAGCAGGATTCTGCTGACACTTTTTCTTCCCCTTACTTGGCTGAGCCGTAGAGTTCCCAGGCTTTGGCAATCCCCATGGCCAATCCCTTGCTGGGATTATTGGAGAGGATCTTGGCAGCTTCTTTGGTCTTACCCAGGACATTGAGAACATGTCTGTTGAAAGAGAGATGCCTAATTAGTAACTGGATGGACCTGGAAGGCCCTTCTGCCTATGACTCATAGACAATTATAGGAACATCACTTTGAGAGTCAGCTGAGCACTAAAAAGCATCCTACCATCATGCTCTTGTAGGATTCACCTCAGGCTGGAATGTGTTGGGCTGCCCTAAGCCTGGCCCCTGGTGTACATGCCCAGAGGAGCCCTGAGACCCTGTGTTTCCACTCCACACAAGCCTCCCAATGAAATGAAACCCCTTTACCTGAGCTCCAGGTACTGTCTGGAATCCAGCTACAGACCATCTGGAATCACAGCAACCTGGAGCATCACTACTGACTAGAAGTGGATGTTGCTAGGGTCCAGCGCTCAGAAGGGAAGTCCCTGTTCCCTCTCTGCCTTGGATTCTGACCTCCTTTCAGGCCTCTTTCTTACCTCAGGACCCTCACAGATACTGTTCCTTCTGCCTGGAATACTACCTTGTACAATGATGGGGCAGGACCAGATGAACCCTGAGGTTCCTTCTTTTTCTGACACACCAAGACTTAATTACAAGCGGAAACTGTGCTACGAGGTGGAAACACATGACCCAAGGCCCAGGAAGGCACAGTCAGCATTGGAGATCCCTGCCCCCACCTATGATTGTAGGCTCATCAGGCTGACACCTCACTAGTGTGCCCAAGATTGCCCAAGGGACCCACCGATGCACAGCAGGGGTCCGGGAGGCTAGGCCCCCAAAGCTGGCAGAGATGGTGTTGATTTCAATCTGTTTCAGGGTTGCAGAGCCATCTGCGTTGCGCTGGAACATGTAGTCTGAGCGATTCAGGCCCAGGAACACCGTCTGTGGGGAAAACTGAAGGCTGAGGACATTTGCCCAGGGGCTGACTCTGAGGGCCCAGCCAGAGAGCAGACAGGTACCATGAACTCTATGCAGAGGTGCCAGCTAACACTCCCAAACCCAGTGGAATCATTCTTTGGGACATTCCAGGATTGGCCACTAATGTATAAACCCAGTGGGGACCAATGAGAGGCAGATTCCCATGAGCTCAGGGACTAGGCCAAATCCTTCTGGTTAAAAAAAAAAAAGAGAACGAGATGGGAGGGGCAGGTCCCAGACTGGGGTGAAGTGGGGAATGGTTACCTGGGCAATGCCCTCTTTCAGGACTTGCTTGTGGATGTCAAAGAGATGAGCAGTAAAGTTGTCCCTTTTGATGGTGCTGAAAGAGGAAAGAGAGTATTTTCTAGGCTACATCAAACATTAAAGGTCAAGGATTTCCATTGTCTCCTGAATCCTCTCTGGGTCTACTGGCTCAAAATTGAACACCCACACCAACCCTGTAGAGAACAGTGGTTTAGAACCCAGCTTTAGAGCCAGATGACTTGGGTTCAAATCCCAGCTCTACCACTCACTACTGGGCAACCTCAGACAATCATATCACCTCTATGCTTGTTTGCCCATCTGTAAAATGAAGAGGAATATAATTATATTTATAACAGAGAGTTGTAGTGAAGAGTAAATGAGATATTACATGTACAGAATTGAACATAGTGTGTGGTCCCAAGAAGAATTCAAAACTGGCATACGATATGACCATTCTGTAGTTGGTAAGCTTTCTAGCTGACCTAACATTAACTCTCCGTAGCTTCCCCTATGTTCTGGGACCTCCCAGGACAAGTCTTTTCCACCTCTTCCATGGCAGCACTCAGAGATTAGAAGACAGCAGTTATGCCCTGTGCCCCAAAAGGTTTTTCTGACTCAAGCTAAGTATCCTAATTTTTTTCTTCAACCAGTCCTTATATGATGTGATTTCCTCAAGGAAGCCGTC
Organism: Lipotes vexillifer; assembly: GCF_000442215.2. NCBI lineage: Eukaryota > Metazoa > Chordata > Mammalia > Artiodactyla > Lipotidae > Lipotes > Lipotes vexillifer. Next base: position 3,766,394 of record NW_006772681.1, on the reverse strand, counting down.
CCTATCTCGGTCAGATCCCCCTGGCATGCACTCTCATAGCACTGTGGACCTCTCCTTTATAGCACTGATTGCAGTTGTAATTTTCCATTTTATTTGTGTGATGACTAGTATTGTCTCTCCTATTTGACTATAAACCACATGAGGATGGGGACCATGTCTCTGCTAGCTCATCATCATGGACCAGTGTACTACTGTGACATGTGACATGAGGTGGGACCCAGCCAGTATGGTTTTCTGGAGCCTTAGGAAGAAACACCCACAGGTAACTAACTTGTTGCCTCTCAAGATTCAGGGTGGTCTTTGCATGCCTGCTCAAGCCTAACTCTCAGGCTCACCTTGTTACAGGGACCCCACTGAGCCCATGTAGCTCAGGCCTGCCCTGAAGTTCCTCTCTCCCCAGCCAGCTCTCATGGGGTTCTGCTGCCCTTGGTGAAGAGGAGAGTTCTTAAGCTGGGATTCTCCTAGGCTGCTATTCTAGCTCATGTGACCCTGGGCCTTTTCTCCCTTACAAGCTAGGGTTTGTGTGTATTTCAGAAGAGAGGGTAATAGGGAAGACGGGGGTTGCAGAGATGGGCTGCAGGGAAGGTCTCACACATAATTGCAGCTTTAGGATAAAGGTCATAAATCAGGCTGCTCATATTTCCCACAATCTAGAATCACAGGTACAAAAGCTGGGCCCATCCCGAGAAAGATCTGAGGAAAAGGTGGTGGAAAGGTTTGTACATTCAGGACTCAGTGGGTTTTTAGCTCCAAGTCAAGGTTTCCAAACTTCTTACCATTATGAACCTTTCTCGTGTTCACCCTCACACCAATGTGCACATTTTTAAAAGATTTTGTGGGAACTTCGCTGGTGGGCCAGCGGTTGAGACTCCGAGCTCCCAATGCAGGGGGCCCGGGTTCAATCCCTGGTTGGGGAACTGGACCCCGCATGCCGCAACTAAGACCCAGTGCAGCCAAATAAATAAATATTAAAAAAAAAAAAAAGATTTTGTGTTTAACAAAATGGTTCTTTTTTTTTGAAAAATTAATGAGACATGCAATCATATACACACACACACACACACACACACACACATTTTCTCTCTACATACACACACACACACACACACACACACATATTTAATTCTAATTTAATTCTAAAATAAAGAAATTTCCCTTGCCCCAGGGCCTAAAGGGGAAAAAAGATCAAGGGAGAAGAGACAGAGAGGGGGAGATAGAGTGAGTCATTTCAGGGGTTCTGTATCCTCGTGAACTGGGTGTGGCCCAGTCTGCACCCTGTCCCACCCAGAGATAAGAGGCCTGAAGTGACAAGAAAGGGTCACTGCTTAACAGAAGTAGGAAATCTGACTTAAAACCCATAACCCTTCCTGCCCTCTGTTTTCTCTAAAACTAGGTTGACTCGCCCTAATTACAAATGGAAATTTCAGTCTTCAAAGCATGGGGGTCAAGGGTCAGAGAATCACAGAATGTCAGTGTTGGAAGGGACCTTAGATTTAGGCCAACCTCCCATTTTACAGATGAAGAAATTGAGGCCCAGAGAAAGAGAGGAACTTGCTTGAAGCCATATAAATAAGTGGTAGAGCCAGGGTTAGAAGCCAGGTCTCCTAACTTCTATTCTACAAATTTTTGTTTCTCCTGGGGAGTACCTGTCCCCCACCCCACCAAGTCACCTGCCTGAGTAATAGCTCGTGACTCCCCAGTCTTCCAATCTCTTGGTTCTAGCACCTCACAGCCCCCGAAGCCCCACTGCCCTGTACCTGGAGAGGGTTTGCTCCAGAAAGGCAGCGTTCTGGCTGACAGCATCCACCAGCAGGTTGAAGTCCATTTGTACAGCATAGGCCTGCTCCAGCAAGGCACTCGGGACCAGTGAGGGGAAGAGTGTGAATGGGGCATAGCTCACCACCTGATTGAGGAGAGAGAGTGGGCACGGGTAGAACACCTGTGAATGGGTTGTCTTCCTGCAAACATAACCCCATGGAAAGTGTGCCCTACATTTATTGAGGACACACAAACTACAGAATAGTGGTTACCTCTGGGAAGGGAGGGAGAACAGGACGAGGAATGGGTATAAAGAGAACTTGCAGACTTTGTTTTTGGCCATTTTGCTTCTGATCTTTTTTCTTTTTAATGTAAAGAGATAAAATATTACAAAGTCTAGAAGACAAATAAACCAAAAAATTATTGAGCATTGACTGTGTGCTCAGCACTGTTTTAAATACTTTACGTGGATTCATTATTTAACCCTATGAGAAAGATACTATTATTACTATACCTAATAAATAGATAAGGGAACTAAGTCTCAGAGAGGTTAAGTAACATGTCCAAAATTATATAAAGCTAATAGGTGACACTGGGATTTGAACCATGAATGTTACTAAACAACAACCACCACACACACACACACACACACACACACACACACACACACACACACACAC
>NW_006772681.1:3752838-3763946 GCF_000442215.2 Lipotes vexillifer | reverse complement strand
CACACCCCACACACACACACACACACACACACACACACACACACACACACACACACACACACACACACTTTTAGCCAGTTCATATCCAAGCCCAGTCCCCTTGGCTTCTGGTTGGGGGAGAGGGAGAGTCCTGCAGGTAGGGCTGCAGCAGAAGTGGACTCTGGTCTCCAGAGAAGGTGCCAGGAGTGGTTTCCCCCCAGTACTGGAGATGGTGACCCAGGTTGCCAGGCCTGGAGTTCAGCTGCATTCTGAGTTCTGTGGACTTTGGCAGAGCCAGGAAACCCAAATACCATCTAGAATACTATTTTTAGAAGGGGATAATGCATTCTGAGATTTCCAACAACAAATGAACTAGAACTTGGGTAAGAGAAGGTAAGATGACTTTGTGACTTATGACTTTGTGCTTATATTATGAAGCATTCCCGAGCCTAACCTCTGAGCTAATACGCTTGTCATTATAATAGTATGAGTTAAGGGTGTTAGAACTTGGCATTTATATATTTATTTATTTTTTAATTATTACTTTGAATGGATAATACAAACACATGATATAAAATCAAAAAAGACACAAGGATACATAGTGAAAAGTACATCTCACTCCCACCCTAGCCCCAATGACCCAGTTCTCGTCCCCAGAGGCAAATGGTATACTAGTGTCTCACATATCCTTCTAGACTAATGTATACGTATACATACATATTTTCTCTCTTTTTTACACACACACAAGCATATAATACATACATTGTTCTGTCCTTAGCTTTATAAATATTTCAGAGACATTTCCGAATACATTCAAATAGAGCACTCTCATTCTTTTTATTTTTTTAACATCTTTATTGGAGTATAATTGCTTTACAATGGTGTATTAGTTTCTGCTTTATAACAACGTGAATCAGCTATACATATACATATATCCCCATATCTCCTCCCTCTTGTGTCTCCCTCCCACCCTCCCTGTCCCCCCTCTCTACGTGGACACAAAGCACCGAGCTGATCTCCCTGTGATATGCGGCTGCTTCCCACTAGCTATCTATTTTACATTTGGTAGTGTATATATGTCCATGCCACTCTCTCACTTCGTCCCAGCTTACCCTTCCCCCTCCCCACGTCCTCAAGTCCATTCTCTACGTCTGTGTTTTATTCCTGTCCTGCCCCTAGGTTCTTCAGAACCTTTTGTTTTTTTTTTTTAGATTCCATATATATGTGTTAGCATATGGCATTTGTTTTTCTCTTTTAGACTTACTTCACTCTGTATGACACTCTAGGTCCATCCACCTCACTACAAATAACTCAATTTCATTTCTTTTTATGGCTGAGTAATATTCCATTGTATATATGTGCCACAACTTCTTTATCCATTCATCTGTCGATGGATACTTAGGTTGCTTTTTGAATTATGGTTTTTTCAGGGTATATGCCCAGTAGTGGGATTTCTGGGTCATATGGTAGCTCTATTTTTAGTTTTTTAAGGAACCTCCATACTGTTCTCCATAGTGGCTGTATCAATTTACATTCCCACCAACAGTGCAAGCGGGTTCCCTTTTCTCCACACCCTGTCCAGCATTTACTGTCTGTAGATTTTTTGATGATGGCCATTCTGATAGGTGCAAGGTGATACCTCATTGTAGTTTGGATTTGCATTTCTCTAATGATTAGTGATGTTGAGCATCCTTTCATGTGTTTGATGGCAATCTGTATATCTTCTTTGGAGAAATGTCTATTTACGTCTTCTGCCCATTTTTGGATTGCGTTGTTTGTTTTTTTGATATTGAGCTGTATGAGCTGCTTGTAAATCTTGGAGATTAATCCTTTGTCAGTTGTTTCACTTGCAAATATTTTCTCCCATTCTGAGGTTTGTCTTTTCATCTTATTTATGTTTTCCTTTGCAGTGCAAAAGCTTTTAATTTTCATTAGGTCCCATTTGTTTATTTTTGGTTTTATTTCTATGTCTCTAGGCGGTGGGTCAAAAAGGATCTTGCTGTGATTTATGTCATAGAGTGTTCTGCCTATGTTTTCCTCTGAGAGTTTTATACTGTCTGGCCTTATATTTAGGTCTTTAATCCATTTTGAGTTTACTTTTGTGTGTGGTGTTAGGAAGTGTTCTAATTTCATTCTTTTAGATGTAGCTGTCCAGTTTTCCCAGCACCACTTATTGAAGAGGCTGCCTTTTCTCCACTGTATATTCATTTTGTATATTTTATCAAAAATACGGTGCCCATATGTGTGTGGGTTTATCTCTGGGCTTTCTATCCTCTTCCATTGATCTATCTTTCTGTTTTTGTGCCAGTACCATACTGTCTTGATTACTGTAGCTTTGTGGTATACTCTGAAGTCCGGGAGCCTGATTCCTCCAGCTCCATTTTTCTTTCTCAAAATTGCTTTGGTTATTCGGGGTCTTTTTTGTTTCCATACAAACTGTGAAATTGTTTGTTCTAGTTCTGTGAAAAATGCCAGTGGTAGTTTGACAGGGATTGCACTGAATCTGTAGATTGCTTTGGGTAGTATAGTCATTTCCACAATGTTGATTCTTCCAATCCAAGAACATGGTATATCTCTACATCTGTTTGTATCATCTTTAATTTCTTTCATCAGTTTCTTATAGTTTTCTGCATACAGGTCTTTTGTCTTCTTAGGTAGGTTTATTCCTGGGTATTTTATTTTTTTTGTTGCAATGGTAAATGGGAGTGTTTCCTTAATTTCTCTTTCAGATTTTTCATCATTAGTGTATAGGAATGCAAGAGATTTCTGTGCATTAATTTTGTATCCTGCTACTTTACCAAATTCATTGATTAGCTCTAGCAGTTTTCTGGTAGAGTCTTTAGGATTCTCTATGTATAGTAGCATGTCATCTGCAAACAGTGACATTTTCACATCTTCTTTTCTGATTTGGATTTCTTTTATTTCTTTTTCTTCTCTGATTGCCATGGCTAGGACTTCCAAAACCACGTTGAATAATAGTGTTGAGAGTGGGCATCCTTCTGTTGTTCCTGATCTTAGAGGAAATGTTTTCAGTTTTTCACCATTGAGAGTGATGTTTGCTGTGGGTTTGTCTTATATGGCCTTCATTATATTGAGGTAGGCTCCCTCTATGCCCACTTTCTGGTGAGTTTTTTTGCAATAAATGGGGTTGAATTTTGCCAAAAGCTTTTTCTGTATCTGTTGAGATGATCATATGGTTTTTATTCTTCAATTTGCGAATATGGTGTATCACATTGATTGATTTGCATATATTGAAGAATCCTTGCAACTCTGGGATAAATCTCACTTGATCATGGTGTATGATCCTTTTAATGTGTTTTTGGATTCTGTTTGCTAGTATTTTGTTGAGGATTTTTGCATCTATATTCATCAGAGATATTGGTCTGTAATTTTCTTTTTTTGTAGTATCTTTGTCTGGTTTTGGTATCAGGGTGATGGTGATATCGTAGAACGAGTTTGGGAGTGTTCCTCCCTCTGCTATATTTTGGAAGAGTTTGAGAAGGAAAGGTGTTAGCTCTTCTCTAAATGTTTGATAGAATTCGCCTGTGAAGCCATCTGGTCCTGGGCTTTTGTTTTTGGGAAGATTTTAAATCACTGTCTCAATTTCAGTGCTTGTGACTGGTCTGTTTATATTTTCTATTTCTCACTGGTTCAGTCTCAAAAGGTTGTGCTTTTCTAAGAATTTGTCCATTTCTTCGTGGTTGTCTATTTTATTGGCATATAGTTGCTTGTAGTAATCTCTCATGATCCTTTGTATTTCTGCAGTGTCAGTTGTTACTTCTTCTTTTTTATTTCTAATTCTATTGATTTGAGTCTTCTCCCTTTTTTTTTGATGAGTCTGGCTAATGGCTTATCAATTTTGTTTATCTTCTCAAAGAACCAGCTTTTAGTTTTACTGACCTCTGCTATTGTTTTCTTTGTTTCTATTTCATTTATTTCTGATCTGATCTTTATGATTTCTTTCCTTCTGCTAACTTTGGGGTTTTTTTGTTCTTCTTTCTCTAATTGCTTTAGGTGTAAGGTTAGGTTGTTTATTTGAGATGTTTCTTATTCCTTGAGGTAGGATTGTATTGCTATAAACTTCCCTCTTAGAACTGCTTTTGCTTCATTCCATAGGTTTTGGGTCGTCATGCTTTCATTGTCATTCGTTTCTAGGTATTTTTTGATTTCTTCTTTGATTTCTTCAGTGATCTCTTGGTTATTTAGTAGTGTGTTGTTTAGCCTCCATGTTTTTGTATTTTTTACAGATTTTTTCCGGTAATTGATATCTAGTCTCATAGCATTGTGGTTGGAAAAGATACTTGATATGATTTCAGTTTTCTTAAATTTACCAAGGCTTGATTTGTGACCCAAGATATGATCTACCCTGGAGGATTTCCCATGAGCACTTGAGAAGAAAGTGTATTCTGTTGTTTTTGGATGGAATGTCCTATAAATATCAATTAAGTCCATCTTGTTTAATGTATCACTTAAAGCTTGTGTTTCCTTATTTATTTTCATTTTGGATGATCTGTCCATTGGTGAAAGTGGGGTGTTAAAGTCCCCTACGATGATTGTTGTACTGTTGATTTCCCCTTTAATGGCTGTTAGCATTTGCCTTATGTATTGAGGTGCTCCTATGTTGGGTGCATAAATATTTATAATTGTTATGTCTTCTTCTTGGATTGACCCCTTGATCATTATGTAGTGTCCTTCTTTGTCTCTTGTAATCATCTTTATTTTAAAGTCTATTTTGTCTGATATGAGAATTGCTACTGCAGCTTTCTTCTGATTTCCATTTGCATGGAATATCTTTTTCCATCCCCTCACTTTCAGTCTGTATGTGTCCCTAGGTCTGAAGTGGGTCTCTTGTAGACAGTATATATATGGGCCTTGTTTTTGTATCCATTCAGCCAGTCTGTGTCTTTTGGTTGGAGCATTTAATCCATTTACATTTAAGGTAATTATTGATATGTATGTTCCTATTACCATTTTTTAATTGTTTTGGGTTTGTTATTGTAGGTCTTTTCCTTCTCTTGTGTTTCCTAGAGAAGTTCCTTTAGCATTTGTTGTAAAGCTGGTCTGGTGGTGCTGAATTCTCTTAGCTTTTGCTTGTCTGTAAAGTTTTAATTTCTTCACTGAATCTGAATGAGATCCTTGCTGGGTAGAGTAATCTTCGTTGTAGCTTTTTCCCTTTCATCACTTTAAATATGTCCTGCCACTCCCTTCTGGCTTGCAGAGTTTCTGCTGAAAGATCAGCTGTTAACCTTATGGAGATTCCCTTGTATGTTTTTTGTTGTTTTCCCCTTGCTGCTTTTAATATTTTTTCTTTGTATTTAATTTTTGATAGTTTCATTAATATGTTTCTTGGCATGTTTCTCCTTGGATTTATCCTGTATGGGACTCTCTGGGCTTCCCAGACTTGATTGACTATTTCCTTTCCCATATTAGGGAAGTTTTCAACTATAATCTGTTCGAATATTTTCTCAGTCCCTTTCTTTTTCTCTTCTTCTTCTGTGACCCCTATAATTCAAATGTTAGTGTGTTTAATGTTGTCCCAGAGGTCTCTGAGACTGTCCTCAATTCTTTTCATTCTTTTTTCTTTATTCTGCTCTGTCGTAGTTATTTCCACTATTTTTTTAAAAAATAAATTTATTTATTTATTTTTGGCTGCGTTGCGTCTTCATTGCTTTGCGCAGGCTCTCTCCAGTTGCGGCGAGCGAGGGCTACTCTCTGTTGTGGTGCACGGGCTCAGTGGTAGTGGTGCACGGGCCCAGCTGCTCTGCAGCATGTGGGATCCTCCCTGAACAGGGCTCGAACCTGCGTCCCCCGCACTGGCAGGTGGATTCCCAACCACTGCACCACCAGGGAAGTCCCTTTCCACTATTTTATCTTCCAGGTCACTTATCCATTCTTCTGCCTCAGTTATTCTGGTATTGACTCCTTCTAGAGAATTTTTAATTTCATTTATTGTGTTGTTCATCATTTGTTTGCTCTTTAGTTCTTCTAGGTCCTTGTTAAATGTTTCTTGTATTTTCTCCACTCTATTTCCAAGATTTTGGATCATCTTTACTATCATTACTCTGGATTCTTTTTCAGGTAGACTGCCTATTTCCTCTTCATTTGTTTGGTCTGGTGGGTTTTTACATTGCTCCTTCATCTGCTGTGTGTTTCTCTGTCTTCTCATTTTGTTTAACTTACTGTGTTTGGAGTCTCCTTTTCACAGGCTGCAGGTTCGTAGTTTCCGTTGTCTTTGGTGTCTGCTCCCAGTGGCTAAGGTTGGTTCAATGGGTTGTGTAGGCTTCCTGGTGGAGGGGACTGGTGCCTGTGTTCTAGTGGATGAGGCTGGATCTTGTCTTTCTGATGGTCAGGACCACGTCCGGTGGTGTGTTTTGGGGTGTCTGTGACCTTACTATGATTTTAGGCAGCCTCTCTGCTAATGGGTGGGGTTGTGTTCCTGTCTTGCTAGTTGTTTGGCATAGGGTGTCCAGCACTGTAGCTTGCTGGTCATTGAGTGGAGCTGGGTCTTAGCATTGAGATGAAGAACTCTGGGAGAGCTTTCGCCGTTTGATATTACGTGGAGCCAGGAGGTCTCTAGTGGACCAATGTCCTGAACTCGGCTCTCCCACCTCAGAGGCACAGGCCTGACACCTGGCCGGAGCACCAAGACCCTGTCAGTCACATGGCTCAGAAGAAAAGGGAGAAAAAAGAAAGAAAGAGAAAATAAAATAAAATAAAATGAAATGAAATAAAGTTATTAAAATAAAAAATAAGAAAATATATTAAAAATTTAAAAAATTTCAAAAAAAGAAAAAAAAGGAAGAAAGAAGAGAGCAACTAAATCAAAAAACAAATCCACCAATGATAACAAGCGCTAAAAACTATACTAAGAAAAAAAATGAAAAACAAAAACAGACAGACAGAACCCTAGGACAAACAGTAAAAGCAAAGCTATACAGACAAAATCACACAAGAAGCATACACATACACACTCACAAAAAGAGAAAAAGGAAAAAAAAAAATCTTTTGGGAAGTCTGAGGTCTTCTGCCAGTGTTCAGTAGGTGTTCTGTGGGAGTTGTTCCACATGTAGATGTATTTCTGATGTATCTGTGGGGAGGGAGGTGATCTCCACGTCTTACTCCTCCGCCAGCTTGAAGGTCTCTCTCATTCTTTTTAATGGCTGTATAGTATTCCATTCTTTGTATATACCATAATTTATTGAATCTAGCCTTTTATTATGAACATCAAGGTGGTTTCCTTTGTTTCCTCCATTACACCTCGATGTTTCAGTGTACATCCTAGAATATACATTCTAGGTATTTTGTGTGTGAGAAGGTTCATAAATTGTAAATTTCTAAAAGTAGAAATGTCAGGTAATTAATGTAAATCTAATTAAAAATTTCAAAATAATTCCAAAATTGCCATCCTCAGCATCAATTTAAGACAAAATTAAGGAAGGGTGTTTGTGAGAGTGAGGTTTTTTTCAGCTTGAAGCCTTTAGGAGTTAGAGTGGGAAATATTGCACATATGTAAGGGGTGACTTAATATGCTGAGTGCATGTGTGAAAACTGCAGGGGTATTTCCTTGGTTTTAAAGCTCAGAACTCTGACTCCTCCAACAAATCCCATGTGGCATGAAGAACTCCCAAAGAGTTTTTCTGTTAAGACTTCCTTCTGCCTCTGTCCACGTGACTCATTATGCCCACTTGAATTTGGCATCAATAGTATAGCGCTGTTTTCTGCTGTCCATAGGCTAAAGGCTGAAACACAGTCTTTTCACTTTCAATAGACACACAGACATACAGTCATAGTCTTCTATTATAAGAAAAACTATAGCACATGCATGGCAATAAACACTCATCTTCACAGCCAGGAAAACAATACAACAGAGAGTGACAGAAGTAAGAACCCCACCTTATCTAAAGGGGGCAGTCATAACTCCACTCTAGCCAATTGCTGCCATGAAGGAAAGTGAGCCAGGACTGCCAACCGACCTGATTTTTCAAGGTAAGCTCGGTATCTAGAGTTTTTTTTTTTTTTTAATTTCATGATTTTAAAAAATGTTGAATAAACAAAATAAGAAATGAAAGAGGAGAAATAACAACTGATACCTCAGAGATATAAAAAATCATAAGAGAATACTATGAACAGTCATATGCCAACAAGTTGGACAACCTAGAAGAAACAGACAAATTTCTTGAAATATCAGCCTGCCAAGATTGAATCAAGAAGAAACAACTTGAACAGAGCAATCACTAGAAGTGAAATTGAATTTGTAATAAAAATACTCCCAGCAAACAGAAGTCCAGGACTGGATGGCTTCACAGGGAAATTCCACCAAACATATAAAAAAGAACAAATACCTATCTTTCTCAAACTGTTCCAAAAAATTGAAGAGATGGGAGCACTCCCAAATTCATTCTACGAGGCCACCATTACACTGATACCAAAACCAGACAAAGACACTACAAATAAAGAAAATTACAGGCCAATATCTTTGATGAATATAGATGCAAAAATTCTCAACAAAATATTATCAAACTGGATCCAACAATACATAAAAAGGATCATACACCATGATCAAGCTGGATTTATTCCAGGGTCACAAGGATGGTTCTACATTCACAAATCAATCAATGTGATACACTACATTAACAAAAGGAAGGATAAAAATCACATGACCATCTCAATAGACACAAAAAACACATTTCACAAAATTTAACATCCATTCATGATAAAAACTCATCAAAGTGGGTATACAGGGAACATACCTCAACATAATAAGGCCATTTATGACAGACCCACAGCCAACGTAATACTCAACAATGAAAAGCTGAAACCCTTCTTGCTAAATTCAGGAACAAGTATGCCCACTCTCACTGTTTCTATTTAACCTAGTATTGGAAGTCCTACCCACAGCAATCAGACAAGAAAAAGAAATAAAAGGTATCCAAATTGGAAGTGAAGAGGTAAAACTATCAGTATTTGCAGATGACATGATACACTATATGGAGAACCCTAAAATCTCCACCCCAAAACTATTAGAACTAATAAATGAATTCAGCAAGATACAAGATTAATATACAGAAATCTGTTGCATTTCTACATACTAATAATGAAATATCAAAAAGAGAAAGTAAAAAACAATCCTGTTTAAAATCTCAAAAAAATAAAATCCCTAGCAATAAATTTAACCAAAAAGATAAAAGACTTATACTCTAAAAACTATAAAAACATTGATGAAGGGAACTGAAGATGAGTCAAAGAAATGGAAAGATAGCCCATCCTCTTAGATTGGAAGAATTAATATTGTTAAAATGGCCATACTACCCAAAGCAACCTACAGATTTAATGCAATCCCTATCAAAACGCCCATGACATTTTTCACAGAACTAGAACAAATAATCCTAAAATTTATATGGAACCATAAAAGACCCTGAATTGCAAAGCAATCCTGAGAAAAAAGAACAAAGCTGGAGGTATAACCCTCTCAGACTTCAGACTATACTACAAAGCTAGAGTAATCAGAACAGCGTGGTACTGGCAGAAAAACAGACACATAGATCAGTGAAACAGAATACAGAGCCAGAAATAAACCCATGCACCTATGGTCAATTAATCTACCACAAAGGAAGCAGGAATATGCAATGAGGAAAAGACGGTCTCTTCAATAAGTGGTGCTGGGAAAACTGGACAGCCAAATGTAAAACAATGAGATTAGAACATTCCCTCATACCATATTCAAAAATAAACTCAAAATGGTTTAAAAACCTAAATGTAAGACCTGAAACCATAAAATTCCTAGAACACAGGTGGAACACTCTTTGACGTAACACAAAATAAAAAGACAACCTACGGAATGGTAGAAGATATTTGCAAATGATGTGACTGACATGGGGTTAATATCCAAAATATACAAACAGCTCATATAACTCAATATCAAAAAAACAAACAACCCAATCAAAAAATGGGCAGAAAACCTGAATAGACATTTCTTCAAAGAAGACATACAGATGGCTAACAGGCACATGAAAAGATGCTCAAGATCACTAATTAGAGAAGTGCAAATCAAAAGTACAATGAGATATCACTTCACACCTGTCAGAATGGCTATCATCAAAAATACTACAAATAACAAATGTTGGAGAGGATGTGGAGAAAAGGGAACCCTCATACACTGTTGGTGGGAATGTAAATTGTTTCAGCCAGTATAGAAAACAGTATGGAGGTTACTCAAAAACCTGAAAACAGAACTACCATATGATCCAGCAATTCCATTCCTGGCTATATATCCGCAGAAAATGAAAACACTAATTCAGAAACATACACCCTAATGTTCACAGCAACACTATTTATAATAGCCAAGATATGGAAGTAACCTAAGTATCTATCAACAGATGAATGGATAAAGAAGACATGGTGTATATATTCAATGGAATACTACTCAGCAATAAAAAAGGATGAAATTCTGCCATTTGCAACAAAGTGGAGATATTATGCTTAGTGAAATAAGTCAGTATGATATCAGCATACTGTATAATATCACTTATTTATAGAATCTAAAAAATAATACAAATGAATGTATATGCAAAACAGATTCACAGATATAGAAAACAAAGGGGTTTCTATATGTGGTTACCAAAGGGGGGAGGGACAAATTAGGGGTATGGGATTAACAGAAACAAACTACTATATATAAAATAGATAAGCGACAAGAATATACTGTATAGCAGAGGTAATTATACCCATTCCCTTATAATAACCTATAATGGAGTACAATCTGCAAAAATACTGAATCACTATGCTGTACACCTGAAACTAACACAATATTGTAAGTCAACTGTACTTCAATAAAAAAAAATGTTGGCTCTGACTTTTTAAAGACAATCTGGTGAAAAAACTGTTAACAATGCTTTTGCCTCTGGGGAGGGAAAACCATTACTGGAGGAAGGACTTATTCTACACTGAATACCCTTTTGAATTTTGTACGCTGGTCATGTATTTTAAAAAATAAATTAACTCTCTAAACACTGCAGAAGCCAACTATTTAATCTGCACATGGCTGGTCTGTAGGCCTGATCTACAGGATAAAGTTCACACTCTTCTTCTGCCCAGTACCCAAAGCCTCTTGGTTGTCTGACTTTGGCCTG
>NW_006772681.1:3749468-3752828 GCF_000442215.2 Lipotes vexillifer | reverse complement strand
CTCTTTCCCACTATATCCACTTATGTCCCCTGCATTCAGCTGCATTCTCTTGAACATGTTTTGCCTTTTCCTTCTTTGGGGCCTCTGCTATGCTGTTCCTTTCTGTGATTTGTCTTTTAAGATATAGTTCAAATACTACTAATGAATTGATCCTTCTTCCAGGTGTCCTACACAGTATCCTGGGAAAGGCAGTAAAAAATGTAATTTCAGAGCATGGACTCAGGAGGCAAACTCCTTGGATTTGAATTCTGGCTCTGCCAATTATACCACCATTTAAATGACCTCTGGGAAGTTACTTAACTTCTCCGGGCCTTGGTTTCCTCAACTCTGCTGTGGTGAGGATTAAATGAGTTAGAGATTCCAAAATGTTTAGAATAGTGCCTGGCAGGTAGTAAATACTCAACCATAGAACTGACATTATTATTTTTTTAAAGACGTTTTTGATGTGGACCTTTTTTTTTTTTGTTTCAGTACGCGGGCCTCTCACTGCTGTGGCACCTCCCGCCGTGGAGCACAGGCTCCGGACGCGCAGGCTCAGCGGCCATGGCTCACGGGCCCAGCCGCTCCGCGGCGTGTGGGATCCTCCCGGACCGGGGCACGAACCCGTGTCCCCTGCATCGGCAGGCAGACTCTCAACCACTGAGCCACCAGGGAAGCCCCTGATGTGGACCATTTTTAAAGTCTTTACTGAATTTGTTACAATATTGCTTCTGTTTTATGTTTTGGTTTTTTGGCCACGAGGCATGTGGTATCTTAGCTCCCCGACCAGGGATCAAACCCGTACCCCCTACATTCGAAGGTGAAGTCTTAAGCAGTGGACCACCATGGAAGTCTCCAGAACTGACATTATTTAATTTTGTCTTGTGGTACATTCTCCAACTGGACCATGAGCTCCAGAGGTCAGAGCCTCTGGCTGACTCATCTTCAGTGCCTAGAATGGCCGGATATAGAACAGGCACCTGGTAAAGATTTGGAATGAAATCCCCCCCACATACATACACATACACACATTTCCTGTCTTTTTTCTCTGGACTGGAAATCTCACTGAGGACTGTGCCTTTTCTAGGCTCCACTGACTTCCAAAAGGTCCAGCTGTTGGACCTGCACACAATACCTATTGATTAACAGAAGAAATAAAATCTCAGAGTGGAAGGTGCTTCATCATGGGTTCACACAAGAAGTTCACAAAATGTGAAGTTCACAAACCATGCAATTATATTCCCAAAGCCAGAGGCAGACTTTTTATAGTATCAACCTACCTTAGGTGACAGCCATTCTCATTCACTTGGGCCTCAGTAAACAGTTATTCAATTTGGACTCTCTATCAGGCCCTTAACTAGGTTTTGGGCACACAGAGACAAAAGAGTATGTGGCTTGGTAAAAAAAGTATGTGGCTTGGGACTTCCCTGGTGGCGCAGTGGTTAAGAATCCACCTGTCAATGTAGGGTACACGGGTTCGACCCCTGATCCGGGAGGATCCCACATCCCACATGCCGCAGAGCAACTAAGCCCGTGCACTACAACTACCGAGCCTGTGCTCTAGAGCCCACAAGCCACAACTACTGAGCCCGTGTATCACAACTACTGAAGCCCATGCATCTAGAGCCCATGCTCCGCAACAAGAGAAGCCACCACAATGAGAAGCCCGCGTGCCACAACGAAGAGTAGCCCCCACTCACAGCAACTAGAGAAAGCCTGCGTGCAGCAACGAAGACCCAAAGCAGCCATAAATAAATAAATAAATAAATCTATAAATTGGTTTAAAAAAAAAGTATGTGGCTTAGTTACTAATGTGGATAATCATAGGTATATGTTAAGGCTAGAAGAGCTTATCTAATATGCTTCTTTGTGTAAAAAATGGGGAAAAGGAATATATACGTATTTTCTTGTTATGGGTAAACTAACTAAAAGAATAAACAAGAATACTAAAACACGGGCTGCCTTCAGGGAGGGAGAACTGAGTGGCTAGGGAATGTGGAAGGGAGGGTTAAACTGTAAACTCTTATACCCTTTGAATTTTGAAGCCTGAAAATGTCTTAGTCACAAAATTAAAAGTTTTTCTTTTTTAAAGGATGAGATTTTTTAAAGATGTGGTTTAGACTAAGCAGTTCTACTTTTATGTATCAACCCTAGAGAAACACTCATACAGGTGCCCAAACAGGCATGTACATGGACATTCCCTGTAGGGCTATTTGTAGTCATAAAACATTAGAAATCACCAGAATAGCCATCAGTAGAAGAAAGCTAAACTGTGATCCATTCATACTTGGAATCCTATGCATCAGAATGAAGCTGGCCTTTACGGAGGGAGTTGGAAAGAGTTCAAGACAGATTGTTAAATGAAAAGAAAACAAAAATATATCACAGCATAATATATATCATCCAATTTGTCTTTTAAAAACTATATACAGTTGACCCTTGAACAACATGGGTTTGAACTGCACAAGTCCACTTATACGCAGATTTTTTTCAATAGTGGATACTACAGTACCACGCAATCTGAGGTTGGTTGAATCCATGGATGCTGAACCTCTGATACAGAGGAACCGCATATATGGAGGGCCGACTATAGGTTATATGCAGATTTTCAACTGCGCAGAAGGCTGGCACCCCTAACCACAGCACTGTTCAAGCGTCAACTGTATTTCTTTATATACATATATGTGTATGTAAATGCACAGAGAAAGACCTGGAAGGATATACCACAAACTAATTACAGGGAAGGCAGTGTGACTAGGGGCCCTTAAAAAATAACAGTTTACTGGGCAAGGTGCTTCACCTGAATTACCTTCTAATTCTCTTACCAACTCCATGAGGTAGCCCCCATTATTATTCCTTTTTATACTTGAAGAAACTGTAGCTGAGAGAGGCTACGTAACTTGCCTAAGTCACACTTCAAGCCCCAGACTTAAATTTGATTACTCTAGCATGGTGCTTTTTAACTTCACATACTTCTAGAGATCAATTTTAGTTATTGAAAAAAAAGATAATCCAAAGGAGCTGCCTCCAGCCTGGCAGGGGCCTAGTAGGATCCAAGCAGTGTGGTCAGTGCTGTGAGGAGGGGTCAGGGGCTTACATCCGAGGAGCTGGGCTCTTGTGAGGTCCTCAGCAACACTCCCTCTGCCAGGGCCCGGTCCACAGCCTGCCTTGCTAGCTCCTCCAGCTGCTGTTCATCCTGCAAGAGGCTCCCCCAGCCGGTGGCCATCCCGACCTGCAACAGGAGAGAGAAGGGCTGACAGATGGCCTGCGACCCCGCAACTGGCAGTGTGGTACAGGGGAGTGAACGCTGGCTGGCAGTTCTTAACAATTTCCATGAGCACAAAATGGAAAGCTTGACAAAGCATTTCCACTGACACTCTT
>NW_006772681.1:3732288-3749458 GCF_000442215.2 Lipotes vexillifer | reverse complement strand
CTCTTTCTTTTGAGTCCTAATCCAATGATGACCTTATTCTCACAGTAAGGAAGCGGAGGCTCAGAGAGATGAAATGACTTGCCCAAGGTAATGACTAGTGAAACCTGGACTTGAACTCGGGTCTCTGGACTCCCAGCCCAATGCTTTCCATTGGAGAAAGAGGCACTAATAACATATGTGATCGTGGCAAGTTCTTTCTCCTCCCAGAGCTGCAGGTTCTCTACCTGTGAAACAAGGGGTCTGGGGTAGACCATGGTTTCCAAACCGGCTGAATATTCTGGAAAGCTTGGAAAAGAATACAGATTCCTGGGCCCTACTAGAGATTCTGATTCAAGAGGTCTGAGGGGAGGGAAGGGCTGAAGCTCTGTATTTTTAATAGATTTTCCTGGGATGGGAACTGCTGCAATATATTATTAATTTCCCTTCTAGCTCCAACAACCCATGTCAGCAGGTTTCAAATAAATTATGTGGGAGTGGGGGAAAGGAGCTCTTTGTGGAATACTATTAAATGCAAACAAGGTGAACTCCTCCCTCATACTAACCAGAGGCAAACTCACTAGCAGAAAATGATTACATTCCTTGTATGGACATCTATCATCATAGAACCAAAAGACAGAAAATATTCTTGAGAAATCATATTAGCAGGATAGAAATAATTGAAACCCAAGTGCCCAATGTAATAGGAGGAGTCCAACTGGCTGCCAGAGACACACAGGGTGAACCAACTCACACTTTGACACTCACTGATTTTGCAGCAGGCCCCAGGGGTGTAAGAAAATCTGGATAAAAATCTGGAAACACCAGTCATTAGAACATGGCTGCCCAGCTCAGTGGTCCCAGGAAGAGAGCTGGAGAATGACAAGTAACCTCCATCACATTCAGCTCCATCCCCCACTCCCCATGACAGAACTGGTGCTAGACCAATAATGATAGTCTGTCGGCCTCAGCACAATGTTTTGAAAGAATGAGCATGTGATTTCAAGAGGGTCCTGACAACAACCCTGTCATAGTAGAGAACAAAGCTCTGAGGTCAGTCAGACCTGGGTTTGAATCCATAATAATTACTTCCTTTATAAATAAGGTCACCATGTGGATTAAATGAAAAAAAACCTGTGTGTAGTTCCTTAGCAGTGTTTGAAGCTCTATACATGGGAGCTTCTTTTTTGGCTGTAACTACTTTACAGGTAGAAGACTTGTCAGAGGTCAACCAGCAGCCTGGTGGCAGAGCCAAGACTAGAATCTGTGACTCTGACATTAGAGCAATGGAACCCACCATTGGCCCCCATCTCTTCACAACTCTGGGATTCTATCATCTCCGCCTGCTGTGGGGTTTTTGTTTAGCTGGCATAAACACTGATTGGCATCTAATGCCAGGACCCTGACTGAGGACGCAAAGAAAGACAAGACAAAAATAATTACTATGAGAAGTGCTAATTGGGCCCTTTGTTTTTCTCATTCTACAGTCTCAATCCTTCTTGTGGCTTTATTTCTGTTTTGCTGATGACACTAGAATCTATAACTTCACTGAAGTGCTTTTCCTGACCTTCAACGGAGAATATCCAACTGCTTACTGAGCGTCTCCATAGAACCAGAATAGAATGTGCTGTTGTCTCCCCATAAATCTGCTCCTACTCTTGATGAACCCGACCCAGGCACCCAAGCCTTGTACATACGTCTTTCCTACACCCCATTCTCCCCAAATCCTGTGGATTCTATCTCAGTATACAGTGTTCTGAATTCCTTGATTTCTCTCCACCTTCACCGTTAGGAAATCTGCAATCAAGAAGCACCAGCCCCACCCCCTCACTGGACACCAGCTTCTAGGTCCCAGCCATGGGTATGACCTGCGACATCTCCTGGTCTCCGGGACTCCAATCTCTGACAGACCCCTCCCTCATGGCCTTCCTCCCGAAGAAACGTGACCCTTGCCGGCCGCCGTTGCCGTGCCCCAACCTACTCGTTCGTCGTCCTGCCGCTCTCCGTACTCAGGCCCCCTCACGCCTTAACCGGAGCTTCAGGGGGCGGGGCCTCGATGTGATCCAACGCGCTTGCGCACCGCCCCCCCCCCCCGCCCCCAGGCAGGGCTTAAAGAGCAGCGGAGCTGGACGGTGGCTGGGAAGGGGCGGTCCGTGTGAGGGCAGCTTCGGAACAGCACCTTGGGAAGGAAGGGAGGAGTCGTGTTGGGTCAGCCGGGAGCTACGGGTTTGGAAAGCTAAAGCTCGTAGGGCGTCGGAACTGCTGACTTCCGACGCAAGATGGGGAAACTGATACTCAGAATGCGACAGTCACTACCTTGGGGACACACAGTTGGTGGTAGTGGGCGTGGTAATAGAGGCCCAGAGACAGAGCCCGGCGCAGGGTCCCATAACACGTTAAAGGCTGAGCCAGTGTTGGAACCCAGCTGGTCCCAGGAAAGAACACCCGGTGTCTCCAACCCTGGGACAGCTGCAGGAAAAGCCCTACTGGCAAAAGGAAAGTAATTTCATTTTTCCAGCAGTTTTAAAGTTAGGAACGTTTGAGGGTGATCCAGTGTTTCACAAAATGTCCAATATCACTTGCATCAGGATCTGGTGCAGTTTTTTTTTTTTTTTTTTTAATGCAGATTTTTTTATCCCTACCTCCATCTCACCCCTTGGCAGCTCCCCAGTTCCTTAACTGTGCCTTCTTTCTGGATTGTGATAGAATTCTCAGTCTGAAGCACCTGATATGAATTTTAATTAAACTGAATTTATCAGTCTGGGCTCTGGGGAATTAACCATGAATAAGACAGAGCCCCGGCTTTCACATCTGATTAAAAAGGTAGACAGGTAAACAGTGTTTTTCTGGGGAAATAGGGAAGGCTTTGGGGGTCTTGAAGGACAGGTAAGCATGTGTAAACAGTGAAGGAAGTAGGGGTGGAGGTTAGAGGCAGGAAAGGGGCTAGTGTACCAAGTAGCAGGAGCAGAAACAGCAAAGGCAAATAATCCTGAATGTGGCTAGTCTTGTTTTAGAGACAGTGAGGAGTTTGGTGTAGATACTGAGGAGGGTCTGGGGGTTGGAGCAGGCTTTTAGGAGCTCAGTCTTGGGGAGGGAGCCTTGGATGCTAGGTTAAGAAGTCTAGCATTTGTCCAATGAGTTGTCTAAGGATATTAAGGAAGAGGGAGACATGGTGTGTTAGGTGCTGGTTACAGCATGGCAAATGGTTTGTAAGTGGGGAGACCAAGGCCAGAGAGAGATCTCAGAGGTAGTTAAGGTGTGAGATGATGAAGCGGGGCTGAGAAGTTGGAGAGAAGGGGACAGATTAAGGAGATATTTAGGAGAGAGAACTCCGACTGATTATAAATCAGCGGCCCAATCCAGGGTACAGGATGTTTCCAACTCCTTAAATAAAGTATGTGGGACTTCCCTGGTGGTCCAATGGGTAAGACTGCTTGCTCCCAATGCAGGCGAACCGGGCTGGATCCCTAGTTGGGGAACTAGATCCTCCTGCATGCCTGCCTCAACTAAGAAGCCCACATGCCACAACAAAGATCCCACGTGCTGCAACTAAGATCCAGTGCAGCCAAAATAAATAAATACATAAATATTTAAAAAATAATAAAGTATGTACATTCTCTACCTACAGGACAGACTGAGCTTTCCAATCTTGTTGGTGGGAAGGAAGGGATAGGTGGTCTGTTTATTGCCACAACTGTAATTTCATGATGTCCCTCTTTTGTCTGCTTTTGTACCTAAGGGAGAGTCTGAAGCAGCAGTTACTATAATAGGCCCCAGGTGCCAGAAAAAGTCCACCGGGCTAACAAGGAACAAAGGAAGCTATTTCTAGGGCAGCATGAAATTAAAAATAAAAAATCATGACCCGGGGTTCTCTGTGCAGGTTCTCCTCTTCCAAGATGGGTGCCAAATGACGTGTATCATGTGCCTATTTGTGAGATTTGGGGAGGATCCCAGACCTTAACACCCCTTTGGTTGTGTCCTCTCACATTGTGTCAGGTAAGGTATTTTCATTCCCATTTTGTAGATGTGGCAGTTGAGCCTCAGAAGTTATGTGACTTGTTCAAGGGGATCCAGTTTGTGGTGGGACTGGAAGTGAGGGGCTCTTGGCCAAAGATGTTTCCAGCAAGGCTTTGCCTTTCTTGCTCCCTCTGCCCAGATGCTTTTCCTCTAAATCTTGGCATAAGTGTCTCCTTCTTGTCATTCAGATGTTTCCTTCTCAAATGACATCCCCACCTGATCAGCTTGTGTCACATTTTCCTGTGTATTTTCTACATAGCACTTATTAGTATCTGAAATTATTGATTTTATGTGTTTCCCTCCACTAGAATGTGAGCTCCATGAAAACAGGGGCAATATCTGTCTTGGTCACCACTTTACCCCCAGCACCTGGAATAGTAGATACTCAATAATATTTGCCAACTGATGGAAATAAGCTGGGGAGGGAGGAAGGGAAGGAAACCAACATTAAGTGAAAGCTTGGGATGTTTCAGGTGCTTCTCATAAACTATCTCGTTTGATCCCCTCACAGCCTTTCCAGGTGGGTACTGTATCTCCATTGGGTGATAAGAAAACATGGGAAGTGAAATCAAGTCAGTCATTTGTTACTTTTGAGGCCATAGGCTCCTTTGAGAATCTCCATTAGACACAAACTTTTAGCAGACCATATGGAGGAATTCAGAGACCTCTTCAGGCCTACTCAGGGATCCCAGATCAAGGAACCCAGGATTAGGGAACTTGCCCGAGGTCTTTTTGGCCTCAAGCCTTTGCTGGTTCCTCCCTCCATGGCAAGGATAGATTCCCTTTAGTGGACATCAGGGAACCTGCTGAAGATTTTGGAGCAGAGCAAGTTTATGATGTCTTGAGCCTTTCATGTCTCCGACCTGAGTTCAAATCCTGACTCCACAAACTATCAGTGTGACTATGGGCAAGACTTCTCACCTCTCTGAATCCCACTTTCCTCACTTTCAAAATGGAATCTGTTTTTTGGGGTTTTTTTATAACAAAAACTAATCTTTATTTGATCTGCTCGTTAAGTGCCGGGTACTTGGCTGCTGGCTTTACAGTTGTTATCTCACTTTCACCACGAACCTATGAGGTGAGTACTGTTATCATGTCCATTTTACAGCTGGGGACTTGGAGGCTTGAAGAAATGCCCTGACTTGCCGAAGATCATGCAGCTTTACACTCTTAGCCATTGTGCACCTACACACGTACCTTGGGATGTGCCACGAGCTCAGGCTTCCCAAAGCTGACTTCTGAATCCACTGCAAACTCTGTTGGGTTTGTGGGAACATTTGAGTCTAAATTAGTTTAAGGAAAAGGCAAGGAGGGCTACACTGCAGTGTGAATGGAGGCCAATCTCTTTATATGTTGCCTTTCCCCCTGTAAGGGCCTCTGGCCAAGCCTAGACTGGGCCTCTTGACTGGGACATCTGTGTCGTCCCAGGGTCTGCATTGCACGGAGGTCTGCATTTGTGCACGTGGCTGCTGTCTCTTTTTAGCAATGACATCACTCTGCCTGGAATTATGAGGCTGTCTCCACGCCTGACTGGGGGCCACTGCTTGGCCGTTCAGCGTGGAATTCCTGTGTCTTCCAGCCCCTACCTACCACAGGCCTGGCCCAGCCATGCTGCTCAGGAAATGCCTTTGGAATCAAAGGGAGGGCTCTTCCATGTGTTGAGGATTTACTGTGTGCCAGGCCTGTCCCGGACACTTTACGTGTGTTATCTCATTTACATGCCCCAGTAATCCTGGGAGGGAGAAGTTACTGTCCCTATTTTACTGAGAAGAAACAGACTCAGTTGGGCTTTACCTTAGGCCCACTTGAGGTGATTGATGGCACCAGGACTGACTCTAGGGCTTGTGTGCTCATCGTGCATGATGAATTCTTGAAGCTGTGGGCTGATAAAGGGGAGACACTCCTCAGCACCCAGGACCCTCAGAGACTTTCTATCAACAAGCTTCTAGTCCAGCTCTCATTTCATCCATGAGGAAACAGGAGCCCAGAAAGGAGCGATGACTTACTTATAGCCCCTCTTTTCCACTTACTACTTATCCGTTGGTTTTTTTAAAAAACATTTATTTATTTATTTATTGGCTGCATTGGGTCTTAGTTGCGGCACACGGGATCTTTCATTGCAGGACTTGGGCTCTTCGTTGTGGTGCACAGGCTTCTTTCTAGTTGTGGCTTGGGAGCTCCAGAGCATGTGGGCTCACTAGTTGTGGTGCACGGGCTCTCTAGTTGTGGCTTGTGGGCTCCAGAGGGCATAGGCTCTGTAGTTGTGGCACGTGGGCTCAGTATTTGCAGCACAAGGGCTTAGTTGCTCTGTGGCATGTGGGATCTTAGTTCCCTGAGCAGGGATCGAACTGGCATCCTCTGCATTGCAAGACAGATTTTTTTAAAATTAATTTATTTATTTTTGGCTGTGTTGGGTCTTCATTGCGGTGCGCGGGCTTCTCATTGTGGTGTCTTCTCTTGTTGTGGAGCATGGGCTCTAGGCACGTGGGCTTCAGTAGTTGTGGCACATGGGCTCAGTAGTTGTGGCTCGTGGGCTCTAGAGCACAGGCTCAGTAGTTGTGGCGCACAGGCTTAGTTGCTCCGCGGCATGTGGGATCCTCCCGGACCAGGGCTCGAGCCCGTGTCCCCTGCATTGGCAGGCAGATTCTTAACCACTGCGCCACCAGGGAAACCCTCAAGACAGATTCTTAACCACTGGACCACCAGGGAAGTCCCACTACTTATCTTTATCTACTTCCTTTTGGGCAGGGTGAGATCCAATTTTACCATTATACCACCCAAGTTGCCCAGTGCCTGGTCCTACTTTACACTTAGTAAATTCTTTTAAATTTTATTTATTATAAAACATTGAGAAAAGTATAAAGGTTAGTATAACAGACACCCATATACCCACCACCCCGCTCATGAAATAAAAACTGCTAATATAGCTGAAGGCCCCCTGTGTGCCCCTCTACAACAGCACCTCCCCAACCCCTGGCAAAGTTAAGAGTCTCCTGAATTTGGTGTTTATTATTCTATGCCATTTTTTTTCTTTTTTTTGCGGTACGCGGGCCTCTCACTGTTGTGGCCTCTCCCGTTGCGGAGCACAGGCTCCGGACGCGCAGGCTCAGCAGCCATGGCTCACGGGCCCAGCCGCTCCGCGGCATGTGGGATCTTCCCAGACAGGGGCACGAACCCGTGTCCCCTGCATTGGCAGGTGGACTCTCAACCACTGCGCCACCAGGGAAGCCCCTATGCCATTTTTTTATTCATATACCGTAAAATTCAACCTGCTTAAGTGTACAATTTAGTGGCTTTTAGTGTGTTCACAAGATTGTGCAACCATCACCACTATCTGATTTTAGAACATTTTCACCCCCAAAAGGAACCCCATACTTATTCTCAGTCACTCCCCCATTCCTCCCTGTCTCCAGCCCCGGCAATCACTAATCTGCTTTCTGTCTCTATGGATTTGCCTATTCTGGACATTTACTATAAATGGAATCCTGTATGTGGTCTTTTGTGTCTGACTTCTTTCACTTACCATAATGTTTTCAAGGTTCATCCATGTTGTAGTATGAATCAATATTTCATTCCTTTTTATGGTATGGTATTCCATTGTGTGAGTACAGCACGTTTTGTTTATCCATCACTTGGTGGGCATTTGGGTTGTTTCTGCTTTTTGCTATAAATAATGCTGCTATGAACAAGTTTTTGTGTGGATTTATGTTTTCATTTCTCTTGGTTATATAAGTGGACTTGCTGGGTCATATGATAACTCTATGTTTAACTTTTTGAGTAACTGCCAGACTGTTTTCTAAAGTGGCTGCACTGTTTTCCATTCCCACCAGCAATGTATGAGAGTTTCAATTTTTACATCTTCACCAACACTTATCTCTTTGATTATGACCATCCTAATGGGTGTGAAGTGGTATCTCAATATGGTTTCAATTTGCATTTCCCTAATGACTAATGATATTGAGCGTGTTTTCTTGTGCTTATTGGCCATTTGTATATATCCTTTGGGGAAATGTCTATTAAAACCTTTTACCCATTTTAAGGGCAAAAATATTATTGAGTTTTAAGAATTCTTTATATATTCTGGATACCAGACCCTTATCAGATATATGATTTGCAAATATTTTCTCCCATTCTGTGGGTTTTCTTTTCAGTTTCTTGATGTTGTCTTTTTTTTTTTTTTTTTTTGGTAAATATCTATATATTTTATGCAGCCTCTTTATATTGAAGAAATTGGGGTTTTTTTAAATATCTTTATTGGAGTATAATTGCTTTACATTGTTGTGTTAGTTGCCGCTGTATAACAAAGTGACTCAGCTTTGTTATACATACATGCCCATGTCCCCTCTCTCTTGCGTCTCCCTCCCACCCTTCCTATCCCACCCCTTGATAGTGTCCTTTGAAGCACAAATGTTTTTAATTTTGATGTAATCTAATTCATCTATTTTTTTCCTTAGGTTGCTGATGTTTAGAGTGTCATATCTACAAAACCATTGCCTAATCCAAAATCATGAAGACTCACACCTGTCTTCTGTGAGATTTATGGGTTTTGCTGTTACATTTAGGTCTTTGATTCATGGTGCGAGGTAGGTCGTATGCATTTTTAGTCCTTTTACTAGGTGTGTATTTCTAAAAAAAAATATACTGTTTTTCCTGTTTGGGGGACTTTAAATGGTAACGTGTGTTCTTGTGCAGCTTGATTTTCTCATTCAGCCTTATGTTGGGAGATTCATCCATGTTGATAAGAGTAACTAGTGCATTTGTTTTCAGTGCTCTATAGGTTTCATTGCATAAAAATACCACATTTCATTTATCTTTTTTCCTATGAATGATCCTTTGGGGTTGTCTCTACTATTTTGCTGTTACAAAGGGTAAACAGTCTAATATGTGCCTCCTTGTGCAGTATGTTGAAAGTCATGGACATATTCAGATTTACTAGATAATACAAAATTACTCTCATAAGTGGTTTTACAAATTTGCACTCCTGCCAGCAATGTATTAGAATTGCCCTTATTCAGCATCCTCACCAAGACTCAGTATTGTTGGGCTTTTTTGATTTTGCCAGGCTAGTGGGTGTGAAATGATATCTCATTAGGATTTCCCAGATTAATAGGAAAGTTTATTTTTCAGTAAATATTTGCATGGTTGGGTGGATGGCATGAAAGTAGAATGGATTCAGCTCTTTGATGAGGAGATGACCCTCTATTCTTCCTGTGGCTAGAGGATGGCAGGGCTCTGGGCCTAGACTGCCAGCTGTTTGTAGGGAGACCCTGGAGCTAGGAAGCGCTGGGTGAGACCAACAACTCTCTATATATGGGGAAAGGCAGTTGTCACCTTGAAACCAGCAATGGGAGCCTTTCCCCAGGGAGAGGCTATAGTCTTGCCCTTCCATCTCCCCACACTTTCACCAAGAAGGGAGGGAGCTAGAGAGAAGCCAGAAGGGAATTGTGTAATGATGAGAATGGGGTCCCACGGTCTTAGGAATGACCCTTTCTTGAGGACCTTCTCATGGTCTCTGTATTGGTGGTTTGTATTTCCCTTGGTTTTTTGTTTTGTTTTTAATTTTTATTATTTTTTGGCTGTACCTCACGGCATGCGGGATCTTTGTTCCCTGACCAGGGATCGGACGTGTGCCCCCTTCAGTGGAAGCTCAGAATCTTAACCACTGGACCGCCAGGGAAGTCCCTGTATTTCCCTCATTTATTCACTGAGTTTGGGGATGATGATAATGATAATAAGAAAAATAATATTAAGGATTGTGTATTGAACACATATGCGAGGCATTGTACCTTTTTCTTTTTATAGGTATTATTTAATTCCCTGTGGAGTAGGTGCTGTTATTATTCCTGCTTTATAGATGAGGAACAGAGGATCAAAGGGACAGAGTAACTGAAGGTTTGTACCCAGGCAGTCTGACTCCAGAACTCTTAAGCACTGTGCTGTATTGTTAGCCTGGCTCAGCTAAACCCAGGACAGCAAAGAAAGCAGAAGCTTGCCCAGGCTTGGGTAGGTGAGAAACGCAAGTCACAATATCCACTGGGCCTGGCATGGAGAAGGCAGCAGGGAGCAGAGTGAGAGGCCCCTGGGGAAGATGGTTCTTTTTTTTTTTTTTTTTTAATATAGGGTGATTCTAGTTTACATTTTCTTTTGTTGTTATAAATTTATTTTATTTAGTTATTTTTGGCTGCATTGGGTCTTCATTGCGGTGCGCAGGCTTTCTCTAGCTGCGGCGAGTGGGGACTACTCTTCTGTTGTGGTGCGTGGGCTTCTCATTGTGGTGGCCTCTCTTGTTGTGGAGCACAGGCTCTAGGCGCACGGGCTTCAGTAGTTGTGGTGCGTGGGCTCAGTAGCTGTGGCTCTCAGGCTCTAGAGCACAGGCTCAGTAGTTGTGGTGCATGGCCTTTGTGGCTCCGCAGCATGTGGGATCTTCCCGCACCAGGGCTTGAACCTGTGTCCCCTGCATTGGCAGGTGGATTCTTAACCACTGTGCCACCAGGGAAGTCCTGTATTATTTCTTATAAATTATTGTAACTATACAATTATCTGAAAAATTTCAATTAGAAAATGATTGGGAAATGAAATTTAAGGCCCAAAGAATTAGGTAGGAAAATAGAGATATTTGTAATAACAACATTTTCAACCCATTAAAAAAAAAAACACTGAAGGCTGTGCTCAGGGAGACCTCTCACCCTTAAGTTAGCAAAGTGCAGATTTGCAGAGGTTTGTAGTATAACCTGAGATGTGGGAGAGTGCAGGGTCACCCTGCACACCTCAAGATACCCAGGGTAGACCGTTTGGGTTGGTTTCCAATCCCAACTCATTGAGCCTCTCTCTGCCCTTCACCTACCAAGCTGACTGACCATGATCACAAGGGCAGAGACACAACCTCACCCCACCGTCCCACTCTACCTCTAATTGGTCTTCTGAGAGTTCTTCCCCCAGTCTCCACTCTACCAGACAGATTCCTCCTTAGGAGCAAGCCTACAACCAGTCCCAATCTGGGTGGCATCAGAGAGTGTTTGTTGAACTCAACAAAACGGGAAGCTGACATAGGCTGGGACAAGCCTGTCTTGATCCTGAGACCCCAGGCAGGGCCAAGGTTTTGGCACAGGATATTGGCAGTGGGGTGGCTGTGGTCTTATAAGACTCTGGGACCTTCCTCCCATGTATGCCCACAAGGATGTCTCTTCCAGAATGTTGGCTGCCCTGGGCACTACCTCAAATTCTATTCCCAGAGTGGCAGACCCAAGGCCTCCCCGCCAGACTACCCCAACATACACATCACCACAGGGCTGGCGTGTTCACACTGTTGATCTCTTACCATGGGCTAAGCACTCTGGTTCATTTATATCTCTCAGCAACATTATAAGGCAGGTACTCTTCGTATATCCATTTTGCAACGAAGGACCCAAGGCTCAGAGAGGTTAAGTAACTGGCTCATGGTCACTTAGCTTGTAAATGGCAGAGCAAGGACTCAAAGAGGCAGTCCTAACATGTGCCCAGCCTAGTCCCTGCAGGTGCAAAGCTAAAAAAGAACCATTGCCTGCTCAAACAGAGTCAACGATAATGTCGTGAGACATTTACATAGGGCTTGTATATATCAGATACAGGCTAAGCTCTTTACATACATTATTTCCTTGACTCTGCTTAACAACCCAATGGAATAAGGTTATGCTCATTTTATGATGGAAATTGAAGCTCCAACAGGAAAAGGTCAAGGTCACATAGCAAGTAAGGGGCAGAGCTGAACAGTCTGACTCTGGAGCCAGAGCTATTAGACCCTCTTCTGCCATCTCTTCCTCCTTTTTTTTAGCATCCTCCCTCCCTTATACACTGACCCTCCCAGGCTTTCCTCCTGCTGCTGTTTCCACTCTCCCCCACCCCAGCTCCCCAGGCTAACCCATGTCCAGAGCCCCCAGCCCTTTCATTCATATTCTGAGCATAGTTTGGAGGCTGAGGTCGGGTCAGACTATCTGGATGGTGACCTCCAAGGGTCAGCCCATGCCCTAGGGTGTCCTTTAGCCCTTCCTATTTCCACTCGGCTGCCTGGCAAGGGAAGTCTTGGAGGGGCCCACCACCCAGTCCTCTTACCTACCTGCAGTGGCCTGCGGGATACGGTGGATAGAGCGAGCAGGACGCCCATACCTTGCAGAGAGGCCAGCGTTCTGGGGGTGGGGGCAGCACTGAGCCTCTCAGGACCCGGTGGTTCTGGAAGCTGATATGAGCAGCAGCAACTGCTGGCATTATCTGGGTTCTAAGAATAGCTTGGGCTGAAGAGTTGGGGGCTGGGGCCAGGGAAGAGGGCAGGAGCCTTTTTCCACTGCCCCTTCCACCCCTGCTGCTTGGCCTAGAAACTGGGAAGCCTTCCTTTTGGCTTACAATTTGCTCTGGGATAATTTCGCATGGATACATCTTGTCCGCCTTTCGGTTGGAGGACAGAGGGTGTCCCAGGGACTCAGACCCAGGGCTGAGGGCACTGAGCCCACACCCTGAGGAGTTCTCCCCTCTGGCACAGAGTAGGGGCTTGCTTTTTCAAGTGTCGATATGTTGGAAGCGACCTTTATTCATTTAGCAAACACTTAAGAAATAGGTAATACATAGACATGATTCAAAATTCAAAGGTATAAAAGGATACACAAGGAAAAAATATCAGTCTGTCCCTTTCCTAGCCTCCAGCCACCTATTCCTCTCTGCTCCTCCCTTTTTTCATTTAATGAGATATCTTGAAAGTAACAACAATAATGTAAATAATAATATAATATGAGAGAAACCCATGTTACATCATGAGTCTCTGCTATGTGCCAGGCACTGTTCTAAGCACTTCGGATGTTTTAACCCATATAGTGCTCATCAGAATCCTATGTGGTGGGTACTTTGTACGAATCTCCATTGTTAAGAGGTTAAGTGATTTTCCACGATTTCATGGCTGGTAATTGGCAGAGCCAGGATTCAGTCCCAGGCAGTCTGACGTTAGATAAGGTATTCTTCATCACTGCTCCGTACTGCTGCTCACACTTATGTCATTGTCACTACACAGCACACCTTTGCTCTTCCTAAGGGCCAAGGTCAGAGATGTACTATGTATTGAACACGTGCCATGGCCAGGCTCAGGCTGGTCTGCAGCAAAGAATAAAAAAGACTAGGTCTCTGCCCTCATGGAACTGGCATCCCAGTGCCCATGAGTGTCTGTCAACCAAGGTAGGAGGAGGGAAACCCACGTGTCACTCACATGCCTGTATACCATCTGCTGTTCACACACACCCTGTCCCTTATCCACCAGTCCTTTACTCACTCAGCCTCTGAGCTGGAAGGCCTTAGAGCCCAGAGCTATAGGTAGGAACATGGAGATCCAGACAGAAGTAGACACGAGAGATCACAGTGTGGCCCTCGTAAGCCTCATCCCCTGCCCCCGGGATCCATTTCAGCAGGGCTCCTGGGGGGGTGCCTCTAATCCAGGGCCCAACCATTGTTTGATGTTGGGAACAATTGAAGGGCAAGGGAGCTATAGATAGATCCACAGCTGCTGTCACCTGTTCCAGCCTGGGCACTGGGCCCAAGCGTTGTCTATGTGGGGGTACTTTACCAGTGAGGGCCCCCTGGGGGTGGGAGATTGGTCCAGCCTAGCTCAGCTCTACAGAGACTGAGTCAGAGGCCAAGACAAAGAAATAGAGTCTCAGAGGACAGAGAGAGACAGGGTAACACAGAAAGACCAAGACCCTTGAGAGATACAGGAGGCTCCCACCAAACGCCATAAACCCAGAGACTGGTTGGGGCTCTGGGAGGGCTACACAAGCACACTTCTCTCTGGGAGAGCCACATCTCAGATTCTTCTGAGGCAGTTGAAGGAGCATGCTTTGGGGAGTGCTCTGGGAGACTCCTGAGATCTTTGAAAGGAAGACGTTGTGCTGCTGTGTCTAGTTGTACCTTTAATTCAGTATGTGACCTTGGGCATGGACCTGCTTCTTCCTCTGTGCCTCCGTTTCCCCAGCTGCCCAATGAGAGAGTTGGTTTGCATGATCCCTGAAGGGCCCTTTCATCCTCTGACGCCTGTCAGGACATATTCCTCATGTGTCTAACCTCTCTCCCTGTTGCTGCAGTGGAGGCCATAGTCCCCTCCTTTGTTTGCCCTTTGTGAGGATGGGGGACAGCTGGTCCCCCCATCCCCTCCCCCCAGTAACCTTTCAGCCATAAATCCATGCTGAGGCGTCTCTCCACCGGATAAACAGCCCTGATGCCTTTTGGCTGCCCTCATCCTATTTTTTGCTTGAAGCATCAGAGCCGGGGCCCACTCGGGCCCTCTGCAGCTGCCCACGGCCCCAGGAGGGGGACAAGCCTTGGACGAACAGGGGCACCCCCCCCGGGGTGCCAGGGTGGAGGCCCCTCTTTGGGCCTCACCACCTCACATTTAGACCCTTATGGCAGCCGCCTCCTAAGTCTTCCTGCCCCGGTCTCGCCCCTGCAGTTCATCCTCCACACCAGCTGTCATGGGGCTCTTGTGAACACATAAATCTGAACACACTGTCAAATGCCCTTGCTCCAAGCTCTTTGATGAAAAAAATACAATAAAAATGCCTTTGATGGCTCCCCAACTCCTGCAGGATAAAGAACCAAATCCTAATCTGGCTTTTGAAGCCCTTCACAATCCAGTCCCAACTGCTCCGTCCAGCCTCACCTCCCTTTACGCCCATGTGGCTGCTCTGGGCTTGGAGTTCAGGTTCTGTCCTCTACCTTCAGTGCCTCTCCCTGGATGGCCACAGCCTGCTCACTGGTCTGCCTGTGGCATCTCTCCCTCTTTCCAGTCCATTCTCTACATGGCAGCCAGAGTGATCATTATTAACCTTCACCACTTACTCTCCTGCCCTAACAGCTCCCCTTCGCACTTGGAATAAAGTCCTCCAAGAGTCCCGGTGACCCAGCCCCTGCCTACCTGTCTAACCTCACCTTGCAAAACTTTCCCCACCTTCCTACCCTAGCACTGTGACAGAGCCTCAGACACACCAAGCTATGCTCTGCCTCACGGCTTTTGTATTTACTGTTCCTCCTGGTTGGAATATCCTTCCCCCAGCTCTTCACCTACCTGGCTCTCTCTTATCCTTCAGGTCTTGCCTTAAATGTCACCTCCTCAGAGAGGCCCTCTCTGACTAACCTGAATAGAGTTACACCCCCGTTACACTCCACAGCACTACTTTGCATGGTGCCTTCATAGCACGTGTCACAAACTTTTATCCTTCAGACTCCTCCATTCTGACATCCTCCTTGAGCATCACTTTTTTTCCTGGACAATGAGTGTTGTGTTCCCATCCTGGACACATAAGAGAAGCTGTCAGATGCATATTGAATTGAATTCATGAGTCCCTCCCTCCTTCACAGAGTCCTTCAATGTCTTTATCCAAAGAAGGACTTCTAGGCACTGGGGTGCATTGTTGGCAGATATATTTGGGGCTGGGGTGGCTCCCAAATTACATCCTCTCTGCCTACCTGCCTGCCCTTGCTTTCTCCAATACTCAGCTCCTCTACTGGCATTTTGGGCTGGAAGAGGAGACGCCAGAGGTACTATGCCCCTTTCGGGCTTTGCCTAATCAGTCTGGCTGCTACTAAGCTGTGGGTTCCAGGACTCTTGGCAACTGCTGATCTGAGGTCTTTGGTGGAGAGGAACTGGGGACACCTAGACCCTGGTGCCCAGCTTGGCTCTCGCCCCCTACGTACTAAGACTTCGAATCTCTATCTTTGGCCACTTTACTCTCTTCCCTGACTCCTGCTTCTCCCCTCCAACTCTCTTCCTAGCCAGGCCCAAGGTTCCCTGGTGTAAGTGGGGGCTGGCGGACAGCATATCAGTTTTTGAGGGCAGCGGTAGACCTATTCAGGGCCATTGGGTCTGGGGGCCTGGAGACACAGACTAGAAAGCCTGAGGTCCAGCCCTCCCCAACAGCCTTTTCTGGGGCTGTCAGTACCCTAAGTCCCTTGAAGATGGTGTTTCTTTGAGTGAGCTCCAGGGAGAGCCCCTCTAGCCCAGGAGGGTGGACACACTGAAGGCCAGGCTGCAGGTGACCCAGCTGCCCTCATGCTGGTCCTGCCTGAAGTTGCTTTCTCCTTTCCCAGTTTTCATGTGCAAGGGTAGAGAGCTTGCCTTCGGAGTGGGATCCTGGAGTCTGGCCTGGCGTCCCTCTGTCCCCATCAGGGTCTTGGTGTGCTTAGCTAAGCTGATTTCCCTTCCAGCCCTCCAGCCCTGATGCTCCTGATTCCTAATGCCCTAGGAGTCTTTAATTTAAAAAAACAACAGGGGACTTCCCTGGCGGTCCAGTGGTTAAGACTTTGCCTTCCAATGCAGGGGGTGTGGGTTCGATCCCTGGTCAGGGAGCTAAGATCCCACATGCCTTGCAGACAAAAAACCAAGACATAAAACGAAGCAATATTGTAACAAATTCAATGAAAGACTTTAAAAATGGTCCACATCAAAAAAATCTTAAAAAATAAAAATAAAGCAACAACAAACAAAAAAACCCAGAGGGACAAATGTACAAATAATAACAAACCATTGTACCTTTTGTCATATTTGCTTCAAGTCTTTTGCGCCAGGATTCTAGCACTTCAGAGTTCTAATGACCCTGGGTTCTAACACCCCAGCATTCTAAAACTGAGGTGCATATATGTCTTGTCTCTGTACTTATAACATTGGGAAGAGAAGGCAGGAAGAAAGACTTTGGGCTGTCTATACTGGCTACGCAGTGGGTGGGTTTGTTGGGTTGAGAGGGTGGTTGTTAAGAAACAAAGCTTCCAGAGGGTCTAAAATCCTAGAATCCTGGAGTCCTGAGGTTGGAGTAGACCTCAGAGGTCATCCAGTCCAAAGCCTCAAGCCCTGTGCAGGCTCTACTTGATTCTTCTTTGCTTTTGGCAGGCTCACTTTCTTCCAAGGCAGCCTCTTCTATTGCTGATTGGCTCCAAGTGTGAAAAAGTCCTTTTTTGTGTGTATCTTCAAACTCTGCTTCCTTGTAACTGCACTGTTGTTCTGCTCTTGGGGCCACACAAATCACACAGGCTCCCTCTGTTCCAGCATGGCTCTTCAGGTGTTTAAAGTTGGTACCTTAAGTCCTTGCAGATTGTAGCATTTGTTGCATCTCTCAGGTGCATCTTGGGTTTTCCTCACTGCTTTGTCATGTTTGTCTGTGAGCTCATCTCAGCA
>NW_006772681.1:3730162-3732278 GCF_000442215.2 Lipotes vexillifer | reverse complement strand
CAGCAGGAAGGTGTGTCCAGTGTAGTAGAAGCGAACTTATGGGGCAGTTCTAGACCCACTTCTTTGGGTTGGTTTTTCAGCCCCAGGTTTCTACACTGAGCAGGTAATTCTAGAATTCAGACCCACATTATATTTGGTATAGGCTAGGCTTGTTAGAGATTCTGATTCTCCAGGCCAGTTCTATTGCTTGGGCCTTAGGCACAAAGCCCTGCTTTCTGAGCATCTTTGAACAGGAGCAGAGTTTTCCCTACCCTCTGGGCTTTCTATAAATTGCTCAAGCCCAGCTCCTTAGCCTCTGACCCCATATGGATACTGAAACTCTGTAATCTAAACTATCAATCAAGTTTGCTTCATTCTCTTACTTCATAGATATTTATTGACTTTCTACTATGTGTAGCTACTCTGCAAGGTGCTGGGGGCCTAGACCAAGCTCTTGCCCTTTACTGGGCGTGGGTGTGGGTGGGAGGCGGAGGCAGGGAAGAAACAATCTAAGTTCTGTGAAGAGAATTAAAACAGAATGATGTTGTCACAAATATGATGTGGAGAGAAAAAAGAAAGGAATACATAATGTAGGACTCCATTCATATAAATTTCAAAACAATCTGTGATATTAGAAGTCAGGATAGTAGGTGAGGGAGTGATAACTGAAAGAGGGTTGATGGGGATGCTGGTAATTTTGGGTTCTTGAACAGAGTGTGTTTACTTTGTGAAAATTCATCAGACTGTACAAGAATATTCACCACAGCCCTGATTGTAATGGCAAAAGGAGAACAATCTAAATGTCTACCCAAAGGAGACCTGTATCATTTTGTAACATGGGGAAATATCTGTAGGATTAATTACTAAAAGGTTCTGGACATTTGTAATTTTGATAGATATTGCCAAATTTGGCCATGCATTTTTAACAAAGTTTTCATGTAACATACATACCGTGAAGTGCATACATCTTAAGCATATAGCACGATTAGTTTTACAAAGTGAACACACCTGTGTAACCACAGCCCAGCTCAGTATATAGAGTGTTTCCTGCATTCCAGAAGCTTCTCTTGTGCCTCCTCTCATTGTTACTTTCCTTCAAAGGACCACTCTTTCACTTTATCATCATTCGTTAGTTTTGCCTGTTTTGAACTATTTATGGTTGAAAATGTATCTTTGAAATTATTCCTATAGAATATAGATATGTCTGTATATTTGGAATTGGTAACCTGTTGGTGCAGAGGATTTCTCTTTGTGAGCTCAGCCTGATGTCTGGCTGAAATCCTGGCTCTGGACC
Source organism: Lipotes vexillifer (assembly GCF_000442215.2). Taxonomy (NCBI): domain Eukaryota; kingdom Metazoa; phylum Chordata; class Mammalia; order Artiodactyla; family Lipotidae; genus Lipotes; species Lipotes vexillifer. The sequence goes on along the minus strand of NW_006772681.1, from coordinate 3,731,005 downwards.
TCTTTGTGTCCAGTGTCGAAGGTTCCAGGATCCTTTGATATTCTGACTCCAAGATTCTGTGGCGTCACCAGGGCCTGAACGGGGTGACAGAAAATGAGAGCCTGGAAGTGCCCTGACACATTCTGAAGGCAGACTGAGTGTCAGCACCCCGAACCCCTGATGTGAGTAGGGTGCAGGAGGGGGCTAAGAGTGGGAACTTGGCTTCCTGTGAATCTTAAATGTCATTATGAAAGGGGCTCCTGATTGGTCTAAGTTTCCTCAATTTGCTTCCTCTTCAGCTAAATTATTCCTTTATGCCTATGGTCCTAGGTCTGGTTTTCTTCTTGTGTAATTTCCTCAGGGTACCTCAGAGAACTGGGGATAGAGGTGAGGGGGAGTGGGGAAGAGACAGCATCCAGGTGCTTGGAGAGGGATGCCTTAGTGTCTCTGCTTCTCTTTTTGAGTCGGTCTCTGCCACTGTTTATTTGTGAGGTTTGGCTAGCGCTTTCCTTTCCCTGGGCCTCAGTTTCTCTGGATGTGTAAAGAGGGTTGGACCAAATAGTCCCAGAGTGCATTTTGTGGTCGCCCTCCCTGAGTCTCCTTGCTCTCCGCTTCTGGGGTTGTGGACCTTTTTCTGGGTGTATCAGACTCCCTGTGACTCAGTTTCTCTTTCCCAGCACCTCAGTCTTCCCAAATCTCTCCCTGCCTTGTCCCTGCCCCTGTCGGTCTGAATCTCAACCTCTGAGTGGAGTGAGTGTCTCTATCTGCCTTTGTGATCCCCTGACAATGGGAGGTAAAAATAGCCCAGGGGCCGTGCTGGTGGAGATAAAAGGGAATTTGCCTTTTGTGTCCTGTGGCCAGGCC